>NW_023458559.1:53924970-54074731 GCF_013731165.1 Rhagoletis pomonella
GAGGGTGTTGTGCATTTTCTTCCATATAAAAATAGATTTAGTTCATGCGTTATATGGAAGAAAATGCGAAGCAGCCTGGACAAAAGAAAATTCTCAAAAATCAACGGTAGTTTTTAGAGGCTTGACACTTTCACCTTATATACTAAAATTTAATGGGCTACAAAATTGCATACTCAAAATTTTGATTTCAAGAAATCGAATTGAAAAGTTGAAAATTTCATTGGAAATTTTTCGCTACTTCTTGAATTTTCCCGAGTTCTATGTGAAATTGAATAAATTGATTCCGGTTTTTGCTGTACAATAAATTATATAAAAAAAATTGTTGTAGAAAATATAAGTAAAGGAAAAATTAATATTTTTGACGCTGACTGAATTTAGGAATTATAATTCTAAATTATGTAAGTGAAATAAAGATTGATTTTCAACGACAAAATTTAAATTTAATTGAAAAAATCGATTAACATGGAGCCCCAAAAAAGTTTAATATTTCATTAACATACGAAGTAATTTTTATGCGTAATAGAAAAAAGCACTAAGTCGAGTTAACTTGTTTAGCTAAAATTCAACAAAATTTGCACATAGTTAGCGTCTACGGCATTTTTCAAATTGTTAGGCATGCATACATACATATATACGAACATATGCACCTACACACATAAGTATGTGCGTGTGTGGTATGTATTTAGAGGAAAATTTTATTGCCTATGCGCATATGCATTTGCTTAGCGAATTGTTGTGTCGCATGGAAAATTGAATGAAACTCAATGCGTCCTTCGCATATGCATGTGTATGTGTGTAGGTTATGTTAACATTGCTGTCACTGACTATGCCTGATTGTGATTTATTTTTAGAGTTTAGTTTTATGATATAATCGCTTGTAGTTTTAAAACCAATCGCTGCCCGCTGTGAGAATTTTTGAAAAGCAAAGAGACCGGTATTTGTAAAATAGATATATATATGTATATATATATATTTATATGTACATATGCACATGAATCGGCAAAGTAGGGAACAAATATGTATGAATGATCTTTGAGATTGCTCGCTTACCTCTCGGTTTTTACAGAAAAATGTAATAGCTTTTGTGTGAACTCACCACAGAGGATAAACAATCAATTACGCACACAAAAATGCCTGGTCCATATTTGTTCGAGCTTAATTGCTTAGTTGCAAGCTGTGTCTGTCCATCTGCATATTTACAAGTAACCAGTATACACACACACACATATTTATGTACAGAGCAACAAACATAAATTTATTGTTTACCCAGGCTGTGTAAATATTTTTGCGGTTGTAGCGGTAATTACGCATACAAATCTGCAAACAGTCGATGGTAGAAAAATGCTGCAGAGTAGACAGGAAACTTCCACGTTCATATAAACATATGGATGTATGTAGTGAGCGTGCTTGTGTGCATACTCTGTTACAAAAGCAGCAAATAAAGAAAATATTAGCACAAAGTTTACTTGTTTGCCTTTAGCAAATACCGCTATTACGAACTGCCCACATGATGGTGCCCCAACACTAGCAATTATTTTTGTTCACTTTGAAAATTTAAGCCTTAATTTTCCAGTGAGCTTAAAGACACTCGCACATTTTATTTATCAATATATGTAAACTAAATTAATTTAAAGCATACAAAAATATGTTGCGCTTCCCAATTCATCTTCTGAAAAACCAGAAACGCTTGCTTGGTGATGGTCCTGCTTTGCGCTCCGGTATAATGTCTGCATTTTCGTCCCCCTCCGCTTCCTCTGCGCCCGTTTTTGCTACCTCATCCTTCGCCTGCATTCGCGCCTCAGGCTCTGGCAATGGCTCAGTGTCATCCTCCGCTGCATCAGCCGCAATCGGATCCAAGTCTTCTGCCAAATCTTCATCGATAGCTTCTTCACTTTCCACCTTCACCGGCGTGTCTGTCGTTGCTTCCAGTATTGCAGCTTCGGTTCCCTGCACAGTTGGCAGTACGAAAGGCACTTGCGGTCGCAGGCCGGCCGCTGGATACGGCGCAAGCTGGCGCGCACGCAAGTATTTGGCCTTTAAATGCGTACGTTCTGCCACTGGGCTGCCATGGATGGGCGCCAGTAGCGCTAGTAACAGTAATATACAGCAAAAGGCTTTCATTATTTTTACTACTTAATCAAATCGTTGCACTTTTTTGAAGCGCTCCTACGTTACGATTTGGTGTGCAGCTCACAACTAATTTTGATGTTTTTTCAAAAAATCATTCAAAGCTCACAAAGTGAATTCGTCAGTATTTTTGACTACCCAAATTCTTTATGCGCCCCTTATGAGCATTAGTCAAGTTGACGCTTGGCGCACACTGCAACGCATATTAATTTTTTTAATTTTCGATGTTCATATTTTGCTTTTGTTATTTTTCAGTTTCAGTTCCTGTCGGTAGCATAACTTAGCTTTTATTATTTTACAGAGCGAAAATCATGGCCAGCCTGCTGGTGAGTGGAGTTCTATTGGTCCTACGCTTGAGTTGCTAACATGTAGCTACCGCTGCTGCTAAGTACAGTCGCGTAATTATTAGATACTTGTTTTGTTTTTGTTTCTTTTGTTGTTATTCCACTCGAATAGTTTGTGCGGCGCTTGGCGTTTTGTATTTTGACCACAGGCACGTCGCCAAATTGCCCATTCGCTTGTCTACATATGTCATACGAATGTCAGATGAATGTCATACAAAATTCAAAATTGGTATTCAACTGTCCATCATTGGCCGCGATATAGCCGAAATTGTGGGTGACTACATGATAAACATTTTACTGGCGAACATACATACATACATATACTGGCAACTTGTGGGGTACAAATTTTACGAGCAACTTTAATGCTCACTGTAATGAAAAAATATCATAAAATGGCTACTTATTTATATGTACTTAAATGTCATAAATGTTTGTAACAAGGTTTATGAAATATTGATTTTATGAACGGCTGAACTATGCAGAGAATATTTAATTTTGGCGCTGTATTTACCCTGCAGGGAAAGCTACTAGTTGTAAACTAGAATTCTACCGGTTTGCGTTTCAGCTGAACTAGTTCACGTTCTATCCTTTTTCAATGTTAGCGACTGGTATTTTTAACATTGCGATGTCCTACGAGATGTCAATTGTCAGGCTATGCATCAGCATCTACTAGTATAAATACTAGAAGGATCATACCAGTTGATAAGATAGTCTACCAATTCATGCCCCGTGAAAAGCATAAGTGTGCATTTTTGCTCGCGACGCTCCAGCAGTCACAATGGCCGACAGAGCAAAGCACTCGCGTGGTAAGCCTGAGGTCCCAGGTTCAAATCGTGGCGCAGGGAAAATTTTTTTATTTTCTATTTTTTATTTTATTTTTATTTTTTATAAATTTATTTTTTTGTTTATGCTGTTTATTGTTATTTTTAAATTTAATAAAAAAAATATGTTTTTTAATTTCTTTGTTTTTATAGCAATAGCATTTCTTCCTAAATGTTTTTTTGCAATGCAATTAGATTTTCAAATTTGTTATTTATTTATATAAATTGAATAAATTATTTTTACTTACATTTATTTAACTTTAAAATTCTTAACCACCTCCAAGCGGCCTCGAACCTGCGATTTCAGAACCAGAACCAGTAGTCTTCACGTGACGCCACAGCCGACATTTGTAAGAAAAGCAATTAATTGCGTTTTATTTTTGGCTTTGACAAAAATCCCGAAGTAGTTCCGTAGATTCCCAGCTGCAAGAATCCCGAAAATATCGAGTAATTTCGAAAATCTGAAATAGTCCCGAAAATCCCGAAATATAATAATTAATTACAAATTTGATAAGCACTACTTTGCGTAGAACTGGAAGTTGGAAAATACTTGAAAATCGTATTTGCGGTGCATAAAGAAGTATTATGTTTTTAGTTGTAAAATTACGAATCAAATTGATTCACTCTACAAATCAAATCACAAATAAATTTGATTTCGCATTTGATTGACAAATCAAATCACAACTTAATTTTATCAGAACCTGAAATGAGTTACTTTTGCACGCAAAAATCTGAAATATGCTACCAGTGTTGCCAAGTTTTGAATTTGAAAAAGCACTAAAACCCAAGAACAATCTCGTTTTTTCTCGAAAAAAGCACAAATTTTTTGTTGTAGAATTTAATTGACTTTGTATGCATACACAATTTTATTGTAGGTATGCCGATTCCAAATAATAAAAATTAGTGTTTCTTGCTCGGCGGTCAAATTTATTCTGTTTTCTATAAATTCAAGTATTTTCGTCCAAACGACGCGACTTAAACATTTTTGTTCTTATTTTCTAATTTGCAGCTGTGTTCGGCGTTGCCGCTTCGCTTAGATTTGCGCTGTTTAAATACTAATTTTTTCTTCGTATTGCTTAATTTTTTCCACAATTCCTATCAAACAAAAGTAACAACAAAAATTAAGTATGTTTCATGAAATATGTGGAAGTTAAAATCTACACTGTAGTCTCTTATGATCTCGTGAACTAAAGCAACGTAAAGAACTTTTCTTTCCGACTGCTTCTTACCTGAAACATAACAAAATTTGATATCCCTTTTTAAAGTGTCTTATTTGTCGCAGCCACCGGCGCATAGTGGAAAAAATTTGTTTGTATAAAAAAGCTGCATACACGATTATTCTTTTTTTAAACAGGTTCGTTATTCATTTTACTCTCAGGAGATGCTGGTGCTTTTTTTAATATTCCTAATATTCTAACAAATTCAGCCCAAACTAAAGGTCTAAGGGCCGTTTTCTCATCCAACCTTTACTTTACCGGCCACTTTATCGTCTCGATATACGAGTTTTCGTTTTCTCATCAGCGCATTAAGTTCTCGAAGCGATAAACTGTTGCTCACCCGATGCAACCTTTAAAATTTGTACCTAACTTTAAATTTTGGTTTGGTTTTGGTTCATGAGTCAGATATATTAGATATTTCAACCAAGGTTTTGGTTTTTGCTAACAGTTGCTCATGCTCATATTTGCTTATGCTGCATTGCCAACCTTTGAAATTTTAGGACGAATGTAGTGAAGTTTCACTCTCGGAAATGTAGTGAAGTTTCACTCTACAGAATAACAAATTTATTTTTACAAGTAAGTTTAGAAAACGAAAACACTTTAAAGTGAGGAACAATTTAACTGCCCTGTTAGTAAAGGCAACTTTACTGCTTACATTAGAAAACGGCCCTAAATATCGATTTCTGGTCCCAGCAACATGGACGTTTTTGCAGGCAATGGCAAATTACCGTATATAATGTTGCCACATTTTTTTCTTTCACCTATGATTGTCATTGTGCCTTGATTTTGTTTCCATTTTTTGATTTTGTTTCCATTTATGTTCCTTACGAAACTTCCAATTTCTCTACATTTAATTTACATTTTTGTTTCAGATTCATAGTTTCGGTGTCTTCAAACTAAAAAAAAAGCACAAAAAACGCACCAAGTACCAAACCCATAAAATTTCGCGTTTCGAATTAAGAAAAGCACTAAGTTGGCAACAGTGTGTGCTACTCTTCCACGCAAATAATGAAAATCTGAAATGTTCTACTCTTCGACGCGAGTAATGAAATGCGCAAGTCTTCGACGCGAATAGTTAATCGTGCTAGTCTTCCACGTTAGGGAGCAACGATATTTTCCAAATTGAACTGTGACGGGTGTGATTTGACTTATTGACGGGTGTGACAAGTTGAACGTGAATACACAAGTACACATTATTAGACAACTAAACTAACTTTATTTCTCAAAAAAAAAAAATCGGATTTTACAAACACATAAAATATTCTGCCAGCTAAAAACGGAATAAGCCTTAATCGGACTCGTCATCTCCATTGTCTGTCTGAGTCATTGGAGAGTGCCTTATTTTTAAATAGTACTGCACTTTCAGTGAGGCTGTTACCTGTCAAACCCTATGAGATACTGTTTTTACGCTGACAATTCAAGTAATGGTTTCTTTGTATCCGTGATAGCATAGCTTAGTTTTTCCATCGCTCGAGCAACATATCTTTATGATTATCTTTATCATCGGATATCACAAACAAATATATGATACATTTTAGATTAGTAAAAAAGTAATGGTAGCAGCCCTGACCGAATTTATTAAAATTTGTCAAACTTCGAATTGTGACGGGTGTGACATGTGACGGGTGTGACCAACATAATGGTTTTTTTTTTCTAAAAGAAAAACATATAAATACTTAGAAGCAATTCACACATATTCGCCTGTGCCACAGCGTTACTTTCGTCAGCAGTTTTACACCGTGCAACAAAATGCATATGAAAAAGTAAAGTCGGCTTTTTTATGCTCCCACCCTCTACGATTGTTCTATACCGAAAAAATTGAATCCCTACTTTTTTATTTTGAAATAAAAAAATATGTGGAGCTAGCTCAAAGCGCTCAAAGTATTCCATGTATTTTATATGGAGCAAAAAAACAACTTTTCGTATAAATGGTATACAATTCTTAAAAATCAATATTTTTCTATCGGAAAACTCTGTTTCTCTCCAAAAAAATCCCTGTAATAATACTTAATTGTTTATTTCACAATTTTTTCATCGCAACTATAATATATAGGTCCGCCAATAACCCACAATATCCCCAAAAAATGCAATGGAGGGACCAATAAAAAATTGTTAGTATTAAAAAATGGTTAAATAAACAATTGGGTATTATTATTGCAAGACTCTTGAAGAGAACCAGAGATTTCCGATTGAAAAATATTGATTTTCCAGAATTTTAAATATATTTTGATTTCAACATAAAAAACAGGGGTCTACTTTTTTCTATATAGAGAGCATTACAATTCCGACTTTACTGTTTTTGGACCACCCTAATGTACACATACGTTTACGTTAGTAAATCTTTTAAAAGTTATTCAAAGCTGTGCCATACTGTTCCACTTTCCCAGTTTGCCTTCTAATTTCGTATATTGTTTTTTTTTTTTTTTTCAAAACTTAGCAAGCACAGTTTTCCATTAAACTAATAAAGTTTTCTTATTTTATTGAACTTCAAACCTTTCAATATGCATTAAACTGCTTGCATATGAAGCTCTTTTATTGCTATTGTCATAATATGCAAGTACATTGGTATGTACATAGATGCTACCGTTGTACGTGCAATGAATATTTGAAGAGCAACTAACAAATAGTTAAATAGTGCTTGGATACAATAAGTGTGTATGTACATAGGTTTTACATATAGTATGTCAGTAAGTATAGAAATGTTAAATATACTTGACTGAAAACTTTTGCCTGAAAAGTAGTAGCAAGGTTAGACATTTTTCAAGTTCAAGGTAAAGCAGTGCTACATTACTCATATGCACATACATATGTATGTACGCATGAAGGTGGATATGTTTGTGTGTCTAGTGTATACCTCTCTTTATTGTTTCATGTCGTAGCACCACACAAAATATACCTTTGGTGAATTTTGACGAAGTTGTTTCGAAGTATTCAATCGTTAAATTTACAGTTCATTAAATAGTTAAAAATTAATAACAACTGTTGAAAACTTGTTATTCAGCAGGAAGTAGAAAAGGTGCGAAAACTGCCCAGTATGGCGTAGCTCACACAATTACCTCAGAAAAAATAGTTTATTTCTATTTCTATTTCAGCAACTAACTTGAAAATGATGTATAATTACCCAGCAGCCTCATTGAGATAAACCAAATGCTTACACTTTTGATACATGTCTTTGCAAATGCATAGTTCAATATTAGTTGTTTAATCTTTTAACTGCTACGGTCAAAAATTTGGGTCTAATTTAAGTATAGTCTATTTTTTAAGCCAGTCAATAGTTTTAGCCAATTTTCAATATATTCTGGTTTTAATTTTTGTCCAATTGGTTGCTACCAAGGCTGACCGGGTGCAATCCCCATCAGACGGAGCATGAAATTTAAGATTATTTTTATTCTTAATTATGGAAGTGTAAACCGAACTGTTTAAATTCTAAGCCCAACATATGTGCTCTCTTTTTTCAACTTTAAGGTTTGTATTTGTGTAAAAAGTTTAAAATTAAAACCGAAATTCTTAACCGTGTGTGAATTAACTATTTCAGCGTGAAAAGTCATCTGTAAAAGAAACATACTGACTTTGCATTGCCTTGAGCTAAATGCATTTTAAAGCAGTTGAAATCAAATGCAGACTCGGACATTCGACTTGAAGCTGCAAAAAACTGCCGTTTCACGTCTGGACAAACTTCAAAGCAGGACTCTACTGTCGGTGGCAGGAGCAATGACAACGTGTCCAACCGTGGCCGTAGACTCGTTCCTAGGTTCCACCCCGCTCCACATTTTTGTCCAGGCATCAGCAGACTCGAGGAATTTGCATATGCAAAATTCTGACAGTACTTTTGTACTTTTAAAAACACGACGCAACACTAAAGTATTTTGAGCACAATACCAGGTCTCGAAATCTGCGAGTTCTCCGACGCTATGCCAAAGGAAATCTGCTTTGGAACAGAATTTCAGTTCAAAATTCCAAACCAAGATGTCTGGTCAAATGGTTTACCAGAACTAGACCTCAGATATGTACACTGGTAAATAGATGGATTAAAGATGGCGGGCAGAGTAGGAGCGGGTGTCTTTCCATCTGGATCCAAACTTTCTATTACACTTGATACTTGATTCACGATATTTCAGGCCGAGGTACTAGCAATCTGAATTTATAACAAACTGACCCTTGAGAGGAGTTTAAAGGCACGTTTCTAGTTATATTTTCAGATATCCAGGCGGCCATAAGGGTGCGACGATAACCTCCAGTATTTTGCGTTTATTAAAGAACCTATGGTTTTTACCTGTAATCTATTTCTACGTTTAGTTTTTATCAGATTCTGAAGAGAAAATACGCTTCCAACATTTGCGGAGGAATGTGGAATAGACAATATACGTTGAGCCATTTTTAAAATGTTTGCAAACAACGGCTCGTTCAGTTCGTTTTTGATTAGTTTAATTTGTTCCCAAAACTCGCATATATTTAAATTTTTTTAAGTTCCCAAAAAGGTCTATGAGGTGTCAATGTACTTTTTGGTTTAAAATTGTACCAAAAGAGCACAATTGTGGCAAATTTATCATCACTGGCATGTAATAGGACCATATATGTATGTATGTAAGATAACCTCCGACACTATGACGGAACTCTATTCAGTGGTTTTTGGGTTTAGTCCGAACAACGAAAACGGCTATCATTTTATGCAAACAGGTATTTAGATAGGACAGTCTATAGCGAAACTCGAAAAATCAAAGCTCATTCTTTGTGAAAAAATTAAATAAATTCTTCAAAATTTTCGCATAAATTTTACCTTTAACTAAAAATTAAAAACAAAGTTACAATAGTTCAATGGGATATAGAAATCTAGGAGAAAATGGTTCCCAATCGAATGATACTCGCGCGTTTACGTATGTAAATGTAAATACAAAATTCCGTATCCCGAAAAGCTCCAAACTTCTGCAAAACACCGAAAAGCTCCCAAAAAATAATTTCGCATAAACTCTCGAAAATTCTGGAATACGTCTCGCAAACAACAATTCAGTTTTTATCACTGCGCAAAAAAAAAACAAAAATATCGGATTTGCTTGCGAAAAAGGTAAAAGGAAAATTTTTATTCAATTGAACAGGAAATAATGTTTTAAGTACAATGAAATGAATTACTTCAACAAAATTTCCAGCAAAATTGTCTTGCCATCATTTGTAGCTTCATTAACGTTAATATATACTTTTACCAATTAAATAGATTAGCTAACGCGATTACCGCATATCTGAAAGTTTAGTTGTTGGCTGCAAACCTTGGCTGGCTGCTTGTTAATATTCCTGAGATGTGAGCTCGAAGAAAGATTTGTGGAAAATGGCATGCAGTTAGCAAATGGCTGCATTATTGGCGAATTGGCGTAGCGATTGCGAATTAGAAATGAAAGAAAATTCTTGCGAAGCAAAATGAGTTTATAACTATAAAATTTCTGATAAAATGCGTGTACACTAGAAAAGCTTCACATTTGTAAAGAAATAAATTTTTATTATATTTTTATCGTTTTTTTTTTATAAAATTAATAAACTTAACACATTTCAATAAGTAGAAAACAAATGTAAAAAGGATGGTATCGTACTACGCCACCCGTGAATCGTCGTAACTTTACTGCTCCTCTCCCACTTCCTCCTCCAACGCTTATTTCAAAATGTAAATAACTCCCGGTTCCGCGCGCACCAGCTCCACAACACCGGTCGCACCCGCAGCGGGCACAGCTTGCAACAAGAGCGGCTGCGAGCGCACCAGACCGCGTTGCTTGGCCAATGCAACTCTTTGACGCGGCTGCACCAAGTTTTGCGCTACTAAATCACCCTCAGCGGGGGCGGCGGCAGGCGCAGGCAAAGTGGTAGTTTCCTCTGGTGGCCCATAGGTGGGATCGGGTGTTGGCTCCTCCTCTGGTGGGCCATAAACTTCCTCCGGCGCAGGTGCCTCTGTCTCCGTTGGCAAATCGAAGGGAATCGCTGGCGTGACGCCAGCTGGCGGATAGGGTGCTGGCTGATCTGCCTCCGCTGCAGGTGGCGCGACCTCTGCTGCAGCACTATCAGTCACCTCAGCCTCTTGGCGTGCCAGAAAGCGATTGGGTGCCCGTCGAAGCGCTGCACGGAAACGTGGTGGCTCAGCGTGAGTTGTTGCCAAAGTGGTGGCGAATATTAAGGCCAAGAGGGTGGTGTACTTGAACATTTTGTTGCGATGAAGTTTACTGGTTGAGTTTCTGCTACTGCTGCTGTCTGGCTACACTTTGCCACTTGGATTTGATCGTAAGAATGCAGTGGAAGTGTCAACGCTTTTCAGCTTTTATACTTTGGCGCAATAAATTTGATTTCATGAGCTTTATTAATCAAAAAATAGTTCTAAGCGCAGTCAGTTCCACTCAATTACTCGCACAATTGCTGGGCCTACTGCCATATTTGATGCAACGAGGATAGTTTCATTGGAGGTGGCGTACTAGGTTGTGGGTGAATGCCTGCAGTGGCAGCGCGTCGACGCATCAGACGCTGTTAGGCTTTTTATTATGCGTACGTGACAATAATGGATGAGGTTGTTCCGCTCGTTTGACTGCTATGTCAAGGGCCAATGCCTAATCGCGAGTGCCCAAATGCGGATGCGTAGTATGTAAACAGAAACTTTTATGTGTTTATTTGCGCTATGTTGTTGCAGCAAGCAGTGATTTTTTGCTTAACCCTTTCAGGTCCATGCATATTTCCCTAAAAGTTGCTCCTCTCAAATGGAAATTCTGTATGTTTTTAGGAGTTTTATTTTTATTTTCCGTTTTTAAAATGTGCCTCAAATTTATTTCGCTATTTTTATCATGAAATTAAAAAAAATAATATTTTTAAGAAAATTAGAAAAATTAATCAAAATATGTATGACATTTTTTTGGTTGAAGTTTTCTTTAGAAAAAAACTAGTTTTTACGAAGTTATCTTTCAAGAAAAAAATTCTTCAAGACCACATAATTTTGGAACAAAACTAAAAATAAATAGTATTAAGGATACACATTTTAGAATAAATAGGAAGTATTTTTTCGGAAAATATAATTTCAAGGGAAAACATATGTTTTTAAAGATTTTTTTCGTAAAAAATAATGGTAAAATCTAATATTACGGATATTTTTTTTGTTTTGTTTGTTGAAAAATATTATGTAAGGGGAAAACATACATAAATATTGACAAAGGATTTTTTTACGGAAAAAATTATGAGAAAAAATAAATTTTTAATGAAGTAATATCTAATAATAATAATAGATTGACGCTAACACATATGTTAGTGTTTGGCCGAGCTTCTCCTCCGATTTGTGGCGTGCGCCTTGATGTTGTCACACAAAGAGGAGGTGATTGTATTTTAATGAGAAGTTGTTTTTCATGGCAGAAATACACGCGGAGGTTTGCCATTGCCTGCCGAGGGGCGACCGCTGTTAAGAAAAAGCCTTTCTACATTTTTTTTTGCGATGTTGCTTTGACCAGGGCTTGAACCCAGGCGCTGCGGAGTGAAAGCTTACCACTACACCACAGCGGCCACCGGAAAATAATATTTATAGAAATTATATTACATAAAAAAGAAAATTTTTATTCTGAAAAAATTTATTTCTTTGGGCAAAAAACTATTTTTGAGCAAAGTAAATTTAAAAAAACACGCTCCTATTTTTACGAAAAAAGTATGAGTTTGAATATTTTTTTTTTGGAATTTTTTTTTAGGAATCACTTTAGTTGAGATTAATGAAATTTCACAGGAGAAAATTGGTGTTTTACATACAACTTTTTTACTTGATATCAGAATTACATTTTTATCCCTCGATGAATTACAACTTACAATTCAAATCATGAGGTTTTTTAAAATAATGTGTAGGCTTATGGTACTGAGAGGGTTAAAGCATAAGCGAACACAGACAGTGAAGGGAAAATTTGAATAGTTTAACAGGCCTTAACTTTCAATACGGCGTCTCTTTAGAGCCTGGTTTCATGTTTGGAATAGATGCAAATCAAAGGGTTTTAAAAACCAAATCTGACAAACAGATGACGGAAAATCGTTCCAAAATAGATCATACTCCTACCCTGTCGGAAACACCAACAACGAGAATGAGAACTTCATACATCTGTATGCATACATATGTATGTATTTTCATTAAATGGACCTATTAAACATTTGTTTTCTAAATTTGGTGAAATCGACCCTACAACCGCCTTACTTGGCGCACAAGACCGCCAAAAAATTTTGGGCCATTTAACCAGTAAATAAATGAATGAAACTACGTGTTACAGACTTTAAATATAGAAGTTCGTACAAAACTCAAAGGGAATGCCCGAATTAATTTATATGCGACTTGCGTTTAATCAACAAGTGAACCAAGTACACAGGTGACTAATTAAATTTAAAAATATACTAGGAGAGGGTCAGCAGCGCAAATTAGGAACTAATAGTAATGAAACTTTGAGCGAAAAATAGTGCGAATATCAATTTAATTATAAATGGTGAAGAAACAACATACTGAAGACGAGACGACAATAATTTTTGATAGTATAAAATGTTAGTGCAGATGATAGATAAAATCAGACGGCATTAGGCAGAAGCAGCAGCAGCAGCAATCTTTTCAACGAATATTTTCCACTCGTTATAAGAGTTACACCGAACAAAAAAAAAGATGTTCCACAAGAGCGCTTTCCTATTACTGGTGTTGGCCATAGCTCTCGCCATCGCTGAGCCGCCGCGCTTTCTTTCACGCCCTAACCGTTTCCAGCAGCGTCGTCAATTTCTCGCACGTCAACAGTCCGTACCCGCAGCACCCCAGCCCGAATTCGCGGCTTACCCTTCGGCTGATGAACTGAAACCGGAAAATCCTTTTCAAGCTGAGGAGGAAACTATCGAACCGGACTTAGTTTACGGCCCACCAGACGCCACTTACGGACCACCATTGCCCGCCACTGATCCCTTGCCAGCCGTAGAATCGCCGCCACAGTTTGCGACCAATCCAGATGCTGAGGAATTTGAACGCCTCACTCAAAGCCGTCCCTCGTTACGCGTCCAACAGCGTCCCCAGCAACAACGCGCTCAAGTGCATCTTGTGCAACGCACTCAACGCCTACAGCAAAGAAAGATACAACAAAAAGCCATTGTTAAGCAGGTTGTGAATGCTCCTCAACGCCAGGAGGCTACCATTAAACGTGTGGTGAGCACACAGCAATTGGTAGCTAGGCCTGCGCCAGCGCCCGCTGCTGCTGTGGTTGTGGCAGCACCCATTGCAGCAGCTGCGTCGACTGCAGTAGCGCCCGCGAAGGTGGTGATATCCTCGCAACGCCTAGTGGCAGTGGAACCTGCGCCCGCCTTCAGTGCCGCCGTTAACACGCCACTGGGAGAGTCTTATGTAGTCATCAATTCGCCATTCGCTTTAACCTCGCAATTTCAGTCGTGGTAAGGTGGCGTATTTTGTTATAATTATATCTGTTTGGGGAATGTTTCAGAAAAATTATAAATAAAAAATAGTCGATAAAAAACGAAAAGTACGCATCATTTGTTCTCAACCGGCTTGTGTTCATGTTAATAAGTTCTTCCTTTAAGAGTAGGTTTGCCTTTAAATACAGCGGCTCATTTCTGTGTTTTGCCGGGTAACCGATTTCATTTTAATTTCGATTTATATATTTTGCATCGACGCTTATTTCGCAATAAACTGAATTTGTTCGATGGAAGAATTTGTTGTTTATTTGCAAGTTCAGCACAACGCAATACATTCTTGAGGACTCTGATCATAACATCAATTACCGTAATTGAAAATGGCGTTAAACTTTGTCCGCATAACTTCAGCAATGGTATAACAATACTCCCACAATCTTCCAATTATTTTCCCCTTTCCCGAGCCCTTAAGCTTTTCGCTTTCGCATTAGTTTTGCTACTGCAGTTAACCGCAGCGGCCCACCGCATTGCTACCTTGCGTTCTTGCTGTTATTATTTGCCACCACCGATGCATTTTTCACTTTGCAAGGAGTGCTTTTATTGCGTCAAACTGACAGTAATCAGCTCAGCAGAAGAATATCCGTTTGCCTGGAAGGTCTACAGACCGCAAACCCGTCCCACCGCCAGCCAGTCACCTCTCTTGTGTAACTCTCACTGGCAGTTTGTCTTTTGCCGACATTGTCGAGCTAAGCCAGCTGTGGCAACAATGACTTCGGCGACATTCCTGACTTACTTCACGACATTCTGTTTTTCGTAAATTTTCTGAGATATTTCTTTAGAATTTCTTTGCGCCATTGTTGCACACAGCGTCACATGGCGGTACATACATATCTACATATATACTCGACACAAAGGTACCCATATCAGTGTTGATATTTTAAGTACAATTGTACTTTTTTCAGTACAATTAGTTTTGAAAAGTAAAAAAGTACAATTTACTGATTTTTAGTACAATTTCAACATCAAAAATACTTTTAGTTATTCGGGCATGTTCTTAAATTCGAAACTTTGAAATCGACTCGATTTGCCAAATAGTTTTTAATTATATCTAATGAAAAGAGTGAATATTCTAATTGAAACCCGTAAAAGAAGCAGCAGCGATATGAAATAAATCATTTTAATGCGAGACTTGTAAATTTTTGGGTTAAAAACCATCGAAATCGAGTCGATTTAAAATTCCCGAATTTCAGAACATGCCTGATTGTCTTCATATTTCCCGCGACAAAATTATACTGTTACCCGGGTTGGGCTATTTTTTATATTTTTTTCAAAAAATTTTATTTTCTTTTATAAAAGTATAAGTCATTGTCTAACGAAACGAAATAAGGCACCGATTAAAAGATTGAAAATAATAAAAAAAAATTCACAGTTTTTATTCAGAATTTGTAGAAATTTTTTGGGTAAACATTTTTGAATGCCGTTTATTCATTAAAAGGTGCAAGTTTTAAATGTCTAAAAAATACCATTGGTTTCATTGGTTCACGGTGTTGCGCACCTTTTTCCATATAAGGAATGTTGGCATTTTATTTTATATGGAAGAAAATGCGCAGCACCGTTGTTGACTTTTTACTTCAATGAGCTATAAATACTTTCATAAAAAAAAATTAATTTGAAAAAATTAAATATATATCATAAACTGGGTAACCGTAGAATTTTATCGCACGGTGTCCGTTTTAAAATGTTTAATATAATTTAGGAATTTATTTGTGTATACTAAAGTTAAACTGTAAACTTAATGAATTTTAGTGGGACTTTCTGTCACCACTGGCTTTGACTTTATGGGCTAGTTGGAGATCTCTCCAATGATAAGTTACGTTAAATTAAGTCTACACCAACTGAAGCTGTACAATGAACTGAAAGATACAATTGGGCAATTCACAAGGTGTCGTATTTGTCGTGTTTGTCGTGAAGTCATGATATTTCATGACAGTTGTAAAAATGTTGTTATTGTTTTGTGAAGAAAAATAACACATGACGATACAACTCTGCAACCTATGTTTATTCGGTGTTATGTGAGGTTAAGTGCTGAGATATAATAAATAATCGTAACAGGTATTCACAACCGTCGTGTTTTAACACAACTTTTGTTAGGAAAATATAACTTAACAACACCTTGCGAATTGCCCATATGTAAACTCACTGTAGTAGACAAAAAAAATGGTTTATGTTTGGTTGAAGGAAAACGGGAGGTAGTGCATTGACAGAAATGGTTGAAAGTACAATTAAGCTCAAAAAGTTACAGGTTTTGTCGTTAACTTAGTACAATTTAAAAATCTCAAATATCAACACTGACCCATATATGTATGTATGCATTTATGCGCACATTCTCATTGTCCTTAATGTGACTGATTGTGAGCCATATTTTGCCACTTGTCACCTTCTGACGCCAGTGATAAGGCCTGAGTGCCCGAAGGAGCAAAGCGCAATAATACGACTGTGGAAAGTTGCAAAATGCAACAGAGAGAGAGATGAAGCAGAGGCAGCAAGCATCACAGAGAAACATACATAACTGGATTTGAAATTTTATCCTGCTATCGTTTATTATTTTTTTCATCTTTCTGGGTAACTACAAATTCCACAGGTTGGTGGTGAGAAAAGGCAACGCAAGGAGTGTAGAAATGCCGGAATGTACGAGTGAAAAATGCTCCATTGTCACTTCAAATAAATACATATAAAAAATACGCTGTAAGACAGAGTGTAGGGAAGCACACTGATCTGTTGGACGATTTGCATATCTCAGCGGCGGCGCTTTGGCTTTTGGGAACGATGAGACTAATGTAGCACGCCTTTGGGCGTACAACAAGCGCTGCTGAATGGATGGTAGCTGTGGTTGCGACTCTTCGCATATATAAAAATAAAAATGAGGCTGATTATGACCAACGTTAATGAAATAGCAACAACAACAACAATGAAAGTAAGATTGGCAACAGCGAATGTTTGGCAAGAGCAACAACAAACAGATTATAAAGCAAATGCAGCGCTCTCAATGCACCATGGCGTGTCAACAGCTACTCGAGCACTGAGCTGGCTACCAGTATGAAATGCCGGAAACACGAAATGAGCAACAGAAAATTATTTTTGTTTGTCGAATGAAATGATGGCATGACTTTTGTTGAAATGAAATATTCAGCATATTTGCCAGTGGCTTGGTTGGCATGACAAATGAGCGTGATAAGAAAATTTTCGGCATTGAGTAATAATATTTTTGCATTTCCTTTCTTGTTTAATAAAATAGTAAATTGGTCAGTTTTTTTTAGCCGACTTCACAAAAAGGAGAAGGTTATCAATTCGTTGGAATATTATTATTATTTTTTATGTGTGTTACCGCATAACTTTGGACCACTTTAATCGATTTTTATAATCATTTTTTTAAAGGAAAGATAACACGTCACAGGTGGTCCCATATTAACTGGGTTTAAGTCCGATCTTTGGATCATGACGAAGTTAAAGATAATCTTAAATTTTTCTATGAGAATTGAAGTCGGATTTGTTTTTTGCTTAAAAATTACTTGTTTCCAACTCGAAATAGCGCTAAAGCGTAGCGTTCGTCGAGCGTCGAGTGAGTTTGTTTACCATAACTTCGGCACTTTGAGTCAATTCTTGAAGGCGGTCAATATGAAAGTTTTCTATAAAATTATTAAAATTTTCTGAGCAGTAGAATAATTCAGCAACCCCATTCAGCCATTGCATTTGTCCTGATCGGACCATTAAAACTTTGGTAGGTTTTTTAGCTAGCAATCATTTAGTGAATTTAATGATTTCTATTAAATTCGAACAGCGATTTAAGCAGCTCTTCAGGTTTAGAAATGTATCCAAGCTAACCGCCTCTGACTAACTAATTGATAGTGTCGGTGCCACAAATATAAGGGAGCCTCTTTAACCATATATTAAATTTACGAAGCCTCCGAAATCTCTGGGAAAATATTTTTGTAAAACTTCGGTGCTTCCAAAAAAATCCCAGAAAATATTGAAAAAATTAAAAAAACCTGAAAAATATTGCATAAATCTCGAAGTTGTTTTAAGAAATCAAAAAAAAAAAAAAAACCCATGAACAACAAATTACCCGGAAATTTCCCATGCCAAAAAAAAACAGTATGGATCAATACCTGTTCTGTTCCCTTCGAAAAAACGGTACGAAAATGAATTCACTACGCCTTTTTTATATCGAAATTCCAATGTAAATTCGCTTCTAAATTTAGTAAACAATCTACTTTTTGCTAAAAAATATCGCATTTTTGAAATCAAGTTCAGTCGCTTAAATTCGACTGGAATCGACTCTCACACGATGAAATTTCGACTTGCGTCTACTAAGTATTTGATGGTAACTTTATTACCTAATTTTTAAGTTTTAACGTCCTATTTCAGTAGTATAAGTTCAATGTTATTATTTCTCTTATTAGTATTGGGGTGTACTATCGAGCCCGCATGGCATTAAAACGCCCAAAATTGAATTTAAAAAACCTAAAAAATACTCCAAATGCTAGTCAGAGATATAAGCGAGGCAAGTGCCATATTTCAGCCAAATCCCAGCAGCAGTTTCTTAGTGAATCACCTGTACCGATAAAAAAAGTTCTAAATTTACTTAAAATAAAATTTTATCGCACATCTACAGGCCAAGGTATTTAATTTGACTTCTCATTTTTGAAATTCGAAAAACCTTCGCAAAAATGCCTTATCGTATAATATGTATATATACATACCTAGTTAAATCGATATGACTTTTCGAAAATGTGACAAGCGTAATCAAAGATATTTTCAAACTAAAACTAAGTTAACTAAAATCGACTTTTCAACCAGGTGAAAATCCTTTTCAAAAGTATTTTCGAACTAAAATCGTCTTACATTTCTTTCGTCTTAATTTTTTTTGTGGTACATATTTCAATTAACTGATGAATCAAGTTTAAATTGATTTTTAAAACACGTGACAGCCCTCCTAAATAAAGGTAAAAAATAAAGCCCTTTCAAACCCATGTCCATTGATATCCATATTTTGATAATTCATTCAACTTAATACATAATTTGAATTTAACTTTCTTGCAGCCTTCTTGAAACCCTTCAAAAACATTCTAAATGTTCAAATTAAACTGTTCTTAAACACACTTTCGTTTGACACCCGTATTTTCATATTTCATATAACTTGTGTGTGAGCTAATTTATTTAGAATTTTCGAACAGGTGGCAACCCTCTTCAAAAGTATTTTCAAGCTAAAACCTTGATAACACTCCTTCATCTGACGTTGTGATACATAGTATTTTAAGTAACTAATAAATTGAGTTTATATGGTTTTTCTTTAACATTTGGCAACCCCGCCAGAAATAAAGCCTCCTCAAATAATGTGAACGTAACTTTTTAAACACGTGGCAACCCTATGCAAACACTGCAAACGTTCAAGCTAAACATTTCTTAGCCCTCTTTCGTTTGGCACCCATATTTTAATATTTCATATATGTAACTATTGTATAAGTAAGCTAAATTCCACTTTTCAAATAGGTGGCAACCGCTTTCAAAATATTTTGAAACTACTACATTCTTAAACCCCTGTCATCTGGCATCCATATGGTGATACATATATGTGTGAATGTATTTGTATTACTTAATTATCTTAATATTATATATATTTACTAGTAAGCCCGGGCAGACACGGGATTTTTAAGCACATTGCGAGGAGCATTGAAAAAATGTCGATGAAAAAAAATATATATTTTTTCTCGGTTTCAAAACTATCCTATCCTTTAAGTTGGAACCAACAATACACACGCACAAAATTTCATTGAAACCGGTTAAGCGGTTTCGGAGATTAGCGTAAACGAACACAATGACACGGGATTTTTATATGTATACATATTAAGATATTTATTTTTTTAAGTAACTTGAATTAAACTTTTTTAAAAGGTGGCATCTCTTTTCAAAAAATTAAGACCTAATTCCACATCTATAATTTGACATCTCAAATGGAACGAACGGTGCAGATCAGATAACCTGGACCAAAAATCCCTTCGCTTATTATACAGTCAGCGTCAAATATATGAATACGCTGACGTTTTGACGATTTCATTTATTTATATTTTGCATACCAAATTTTTCTTATTTTTTTATAAAAACATAGTTCATTACACAGCAAAAATCAGCAAAATAAATTTTTTTAATTTCATATATGTATGTATGTAGAACTCGGGAAATTTCAAGAAATACCAAAAAATGTCCATCAAAATTTTCAACTTTTCAATTCGATTTTTTAGAATAAGTAATTTTGAGTAAGCAGTTTTGAAGCCCATTAAATTTTAGTATAGCAAGGTGCAAGTTTCAAGTCTCTAAAGATTACTCTTGATTTTGTTAGAATTTTTTTGTCAAGGGTGTTTCGCATTTGTTTCCATATAACGCATGAATGAAATCTATTTTAATATACTGCTCTTCCCTTCATAGTCCTTCTTGCCTTTTTCGTTTTGTCCTTCGCTCAATATTTGTTGTTGATTTTGTGCTGATATAAATTTTTAATTTCAGCATTGCTGTCACAAATTTTTTACGGTCAACTGCATTTTATGTCGCATCCACGAACAGTTAGCCTCAGCTGCTTGGACGTGCGCTACTGTCGCTGATGTGTCGCCGCTTAAACATTCAATATACACGATGGGCAAAATTTTTACGATTATTGGCATTATTTACTGGAGCGATGAGTTTAGGCGGCGGCCAACAACAATGTCAGTCGGTGGCTAATAACGTCAAGAGTCCTTTAGATACGAGAGACATATGTACACGTGTAACTATATGTGTAGTTAGATAAACACATGCGTTCATGCTGCGCGCGCGCGACAAAGTCAACACGCTCGGACATCGCTCGCTCAAGAAGTGGCAAGTGGCATCATCATTATCATCAACGCTAACGTTGGCGTTGGCGTTAGCATGTGGCGAAAGCAGTGACAGCAGTAAGAAATTTATTTGATGACATAAGAAATTGTGTTGAGTGTTATTGTGGGAAATTAACTTTGCTTTTGCTGTTGGTTGTCATTGATGTTTGTCTTAGCAGCTATCAACCGGGGAAGCCGAGTTCTCGATGTCCTGTGATGGCGTTGCAATGTTCCGTTTCAGTGCTTTCAGTTCCGGCTAATGGTTATGTATGTTATATATGTAGGTATGTGAGTATGCGTGTTTACTTACTTGCGCACAGCTTTCTTTGGCCAGCGTCTTTATTGATACTACGCTATTAATACATATGTATGTACATACATGCTACATATAGACGCATGCCTTTATCCACTCATCTTCAACTGCTGCACCAGCTTCTACGTATTTCTTCTGCGAGTTACTACCAAGTATTAAACTTGTGTGTGGGTCAGCTTCAGGCACTTAGCTATCTACGTTTTATTGTTATGGCAGGACAGAGGGCATGTGTATGTATATACATTAGGGTGATCCAAAAATTGATGTGGGAAATAGTAAAGTCCGAGTTATAATGCTCTCACTCCTGGAATTGTTATATATCGAAACAAATATATATATTTTTTTATTTCGAAATCAAAAAATCAATATTTAGAGCTCAGTCAAAGCGCCAAAAGTTTTCCATGTATTTTATATGGGAAAAAACTATTTTTCGTGGAAATGGTATAGAATAATTGAATATCAATATTTTTCTACAGGAAAACTTTTCTTCGCTTCAGAAGACTCCAATTAATAACACTCAGTTGTTAAGTTTACCATTTTCAAATACTAACATTTGTATGGGTCCCACCATTGTATTTTTTTGGGGTTTTAGGGGAGCTATGAAGAATAGTTCAAAGTCTCCTGTAGCTAAACAAAGTTGTTTTAATGCATATAAATACATGGAAAACTTTGCGGGTTTCGTGCGACCTCCAAATATTTTTTGATTTCAAAATAAAAAAATAACAGGGGTATAATTTTTTCGGTATAGAACAATCTGGGGGGTGAGAGCATGAAAATTCGCACTTTAGTTTTTTTTTTGCATCACCCTAATGTGCATAAGTATTTATGGGTTTGCATTTGGATGATAGCCGTAGAAAAAAATTATATTTTTTAAATGGTTTTAATTTTAACCTTAGCTTAAGTGGTTTATTTATCTTACGTAATAGCAATTTTTGTAGCTGCTGCGGGCTGTGTTTTGTTTGTGGTAGTTACACATGAGCGAAGGATTAAGAAAACTGGCTTTAAGAGTTTTCAGTTTTTATCTAAGATACTAATAAGCCAAGAAGAGATTCACATGCGATTATATCAAAAGATGAACGAAAGTTGGCTGCCGACCAACTTCATTGTAGATGATTTGTTGAAAGGCCGTTTGCACTATTCAACTCTCGCATTAAACAGAAAGTTGAACGAAATATTGAACGATGCAAACACTGCTTTAGATGCTGAAAGCTAAGATAAAATAACATTAGTTTTATAGTCTGTTCGATATTATTGCTAGTTTTCCACGTCAGTCAAAATTTTAAATTCCTTGCTCAGGCCCAAGTCGCACTCTCTTTAATTTCTTCGAATAATAAGGAAATGTATTATCTTCTCCGACTTAAGTTGGTTCACGTTGAGCCGATTTCACACTGTGGTGGCGTGGTATTCATCGTCTTGCCATGCTCTTGATCACCCAAAGGCTTCTGAGACGGTGCACTCCGTTTAACTGATCACTCCTCTCACAGAGCAGAAGTGTCGAATGGATATCGAAATTTGCTGACAGAATCTGGTGACCTCGGCTTTCCGATTTCGAGTCTTCGTTATGACATTATGCATAAGTTTCTTGCTGTATAAGAACGGTGTGAATTTCTGTTGAAACTAGATTGTGATCTGTGTTGACCTCAATGTCAGTTGTGTCGAGACGCTCGTTCAGCTGAATAAACTATTTACTTCATAAAAAACAAACACATTTACATATCTATGTACCGCAGTTTCGATTGATTGGAGTGAAATGGGGTATAGTCGTTGTTCTGGGTATCCCACTACAGTTTCACGGCTATACTCAAATCGACTCTTGAGCCCTCGTTCGCGCACTCTGGGGGCAAAGTGAGCAACCCATGCGCGAGATACAGTAACCAATCCGAGTGGAGCCTTGGGTCACGGCAGAAAGAGAGGGAGCTTCGGTGGGGTCACTCCGACTTATTCGGCTTAAGGGTTCACTGAAGTCTGCAGCGTCTGCTCACCAGGAGGTATGACTGCAAGGGGGCGTCCGGCAAATGGCTCCGGTTAAAAGGCCATCCACCCCAGCGATGGTTGTGCGCTGGGCTTGGGACCCGCCATGTAAAATAATATGTACAATGAAAAGACTAAACAAGCCTCGGATAACTGCATCCCCAGACGTTGACAACCCCCGAAAAAAGACTACGAATTACGGATATGCACCTGGAATGACCGGTCCCTCTATAGGGAATGTACCTCTATCCAACTGCTGGATGTCATAGTATTAATTCATAAAATCGGTTAATTTGACGGAGTTAACAAAAACAAAAGAAAGCAAATAATTGAATTAATTGGCTTGTTATGCAACATTACATACACATGTATGTACATATGTACATAAATACACTCTTTTGCACTCAATGCATAAGAACTTATATGCTAGGTATGTATGTACATTAGGAGGGTCCAAAAAGCATGTGACCAAAAACAGTAAAGTCAGAATTTTTATGCTCTCACCCCCTAGGATTGTTCTATACCGAAAGAAATATACCCTTATTTTTTTTATCTTGAAATCAAAAAATATTTAGAAGTCGCTCAAAGCGCCCAAAGTTTTCCGTGTATTTTTAGAAAAAAAGCTAAAGAGGTTGGTCTAGCGGTGAACGAGGGCAAGACAAAGAACCTCCTGGCAACATATAAAGAGTCCACGCGTTTTGGTACACACATCACTGTTGGCGCTATAACTTTGAAGTAGTTAAGGACTTTGTCTACCTAGTATCCGGCATAAACACCACCGTCAACGTCAGCCTGGAGATCAAGCGATGAATAACTCTTGCCAACGGGTGCTACTTTGGGCTCGGTATGCAATTGAAAAGCAGCTCTCTCGGCGAACAAAAACCACGCTCTTAAAATAACTCAACATGCCTGTCCTTTATATGGCGCAGAAACTTGGACGATGTCGAACAAAGATGGGAAGGCTTTGGGGGCTTTCGGTAAAACTATTCTACGCAAGATCTACGGCCCCGTTTTCGTATACGACGGGTATCGAAGAAGATGGAATGATGAACTCTATTATCTTTTTAACGGCATGGACATGCATAGTTGAGCGCATAAAAATAGACATGTCGTACGCATAGATGACGACGCTCCGGTGGAAAGATCCTTCGACTCAGCACCCATGGCCAGACAACGAAAGCAAGGGCGCCTGCGAATGCAATGGAAGAACCAAGTGCAGAAAGATCTGTCTGCGCTCGGGATAACAAATTGGCGCAAATTCGCACAGGAAAGAAGCAATTGGAGACGCTTTTTGTCTCGCCCAAAACCGTCAAACGGTTGTAGTGCCAAATAAGAGAGGAAGTTTCGATTGTTTCCTTTTCTTACCCTTTCATCACTTCCATTGAACGGCTGAATGTATCTTATGAGGGAATAAATCAGCTGATTATCCAAGTTGTCGGACCTTACCAAATAACATACATATGGCAAGGATGTCGTACCAAAGCAAAGATAGCCTTTAAATGAAGCAGTGAGAGAATCGATAGCAGGGGTAGTGATGGCAGTGACAGGGACGGTGAGCAAAAGTGGCTGCTCTGGGTATCGGACCCGAACTACCGGTGGATGATCAATGGATGTTTGTACCTACATCGGTACATCGGCGGACTACTGCTGAATGTTGTCGGAACGGTAATGGTGAAATGCTCATTAACAGGTCTGTTCTGCACGTTACCGACGATTTTGTAACCAAAAAATGTTACCACTTCTTGTCATCGCGATCCCTGGTTCGTTGCAGTCAAACTAATCAGCAATTCAGTTATGAAGATTTGTGGAAATTTAACGGTTACAAGAGTGTGCAGAATGCGAAACGGGGTTAAAAAATGACAGGAACTATATTTAAGGTAAGTTCTCGATGATTTCCTGCCATTAAGTCGTCACTTTTGAAACACTTCTATTTGTTTTTTAATGCTGGAGTAGGCGAAACCACCCCCGTCTCAGCAATCGGACCACTTTCTTGTTGCAGCCAAGATACGCACCCGCCTCTATGCAGAAAAAAATTGGGCCCAAAAGTGCAAGGAAAGCCTAAATAACGCAGCTGCAGTCACAACAGATGGCCAATGCATTCGCTACTCGACTCTCAGACCTGCTCTCAGAGAGTGATTTTCAACAAACCGACATATGCGAGCAGTGGAAACACATTTACCGTTCATTAGGTACCGCCGTCCAAGAAGGAGTCGATTTAAGCGAGCCCGAAAGAACAACTAGTATGATGAGGAGTGTCAAGAAGCTGCAGATAAAAAAGATGAATCCCACGCTGCGAGCCATGTGGGACAGTTATAGGGAGGTGGAGATGGAAGCGGGACGCATTTGCCGCAATAAGGTAGAGGCCGAAATACATGAGTGCAAATAGCTTGAAATGCTGGCCGACTGGAAAAATTCCCGAAAATTTTACCAGAGAGTTATGCCACTTACGGAAGGTTTCAATACCAGGGCGGACTCATGTAAGAACATCAATGGCGTACGTGAACGTACCTAAATTATGGAGGGAACACTTTTCCACCCTACTGAATGGTAGCAGAACTGAAAGATGTGGAGAAGACGAACCCGAGCTCCCAGTCGTAGATTTATGGAGTCGATGTTCCACCACCTGACTATGACGAGGTACGAACAGCAATAGCGCGCTTGAAAAACAACAATGCTGCTGCAGCTGACAGCCTTCCAGCTAAGCGGCAAGGGTTGATAAGGTGCATGCATCAACTCGTATACAGAATTTGGTCAGATGAACACATGCCTGACGACTGGAATTTAAGTGTGACTCCGCCATTCGCGCCAACTACCGCGGGATCATCCTTCTAAGAAAAAGGTTACAAGGTTTTTTCGTGCGTATTGTGGGAAAGACTGAAGCCCACCGTCAATGAACTGATTGGTCCTTATCAGTGTGGCCTTAGGCCTGGCAAATTCACCATATACTAGGTATTCACAATAAGCCAAATCTTGTGATAGAGCTGCGATCAACACTAACCACTTATTTGTGGACCTCAAAGCCGCTTTCGATGGCACTAAAAGGAGTTGCCAATACGCCGCGATGTTGGAATTTTGCATACCCTGAAACTGTCACGGCTGTGTAAAATGACGTTGAGCCATACTACCATCTCCGTCAGAATTGGGAAAGATCTCCCAGAGCCGTTTGCTACCAAACGGAGTTTCAGACGGGGCGACACCCTTTCGTATTATTTCTTTAATCTGATGTTGGAGAATATAATAAGAGCTGCAGAACTGAACCGCTCAGGAACAAGAGCGTGCGATTGCTGGCGTACGCCGTTGACATTGACATCATCGGTCAAAAGAACCGCGAAGTCTGTTCTGCGTTTCTGGTGGTCAACGAGGACAAGACGAGGTATCTGCTGTCATCAAACAATCAAACATCAGCGCATTCACGCCTTGGCAGTCACGTCAATGTTGACAGTTCGGTAAGTGGAGAATTTCGTTTATTTGGAAACCAGCGTTAACACCGATGATAATGTCAGCATCGAAATTCAACGCTGAGTCACTCTTGCCAACAGGTGCTACTATGGACTGATTAAGCAATTAAGGAGTAAAGTCCTCTCTGGACATACGTACGGGGATGGAAAAACCACGTGCCGAGTACTTGGTTTCACTTGGAATTTCCAATTGACGTCAATTGGCACAGAGGTAGCAGAGGAAGGGGGGATGGAAAGACCAAGTGCAAAGTACTTGGTTTCACTTGGAATTTCCAATTGGTGTCAATTGGCACAGAGGAGAAAGGACTGGCGTGATTTGTTGAACTCAGCCAAAATCGCTTAGACGGTTACAGCTCCAAACAAGAAGAAGAAGAAGGCTTCTGCCAAAGCACTGACGAGCAGACCTCATTTATTGCAAAATGCATTGTATTGTAGCTCCATATTTTTCATATCCGAAAATAAGAATTTTCGGTTTGGAAGTTTAGCTTTCACTTGTTACTTTGTGTTTCATAGTTTACGATAGTAATTATAAAATATTAATATTCATACAATTCAATCTATTTTTTTGTTGTGATGCCAATAGTAATTAGCATACAATGGATTATAAGTTAATCTGAGCTATCGTTTAACAACCAGTAAACAATGAGTAACATTTTAAGCCGCTTATTTGGCGTAGCAGAGAACGACCTTTGCTATACATATAAATAGCGAGAGCGCAGGTGAATGAGAGATCAAGTGGGAATCTTCGTTCGAGATAAAGCGGTTGAGACTCTTGAAATGGCGCACAGTTTCGGCTTACTTTTTTGTTTTGCTTTGTTTATTCGTTGGTAGAGCTTTATTTTTGGTTACATGAAGGCAAGATATTATACTAAAAAATATTAAGAATCTAAAGAATTAACAAAGCGAAATAATTGAAATAAGCATATATACATTCTTTAAGCGATAAGTAAAACAAACAGCGGTAATTTTTGTATATTCTACTTTGTGGAATTTTTTATTTATTTTATATAATTATTTTTTGCTTCAGTTGCGTAAATTCCACTCTGTCTGCTTTTGCTTACTTAAATACATATTTGTGACTGTAAATTTTCAATATGAAGAAATCAACTTTCAATGGTTCGTGAACCCATATAATAACTTTTTGCTTACAAAATATCGTAATACTCATACAATTATACAAATTTATATGACCTCGAATAAATATACATAAACGGCATATAATGTACATATGTATGCACATTAAAAAAAGAGAATGCTTCATAAGTGAGGCCTTAAGTGAGACAACTGCACAACTTTTATCTCAACCAAAGAAACTTCCTCGCGAATCGGCTGCGCCGGCGAAATTCGCAAACGATCCATTTCTTTGCGCCTCGATCGCTGCAGCGTTGATAAACCAGAAAGGTCGCTGGTCCTCTGGCAGTCGACTGAGTATGGCCACCAGCTCGCTATCATTTTTCGCATCGATGGGCAGGCGGGTAGGCGCGCCACCACCACCACCACCAACGCCAACTGCATTGCTGCCAAGAGCATTCGCATTGGCATTCGCATTTGTATTTGTACTTGCATTTGCAGTGCCGCCGCTGCTGCTACCAAAACGATTCGCAATCAAATCAGGCACTGGTGTGGCGTTCGGTGTGGCCAATGGCAGATAGTTGGATTCGGGAAACACGATTGGTACGTAACTGGCGGGTGGTTTCTGCGTCGCGCCAAAGGCCAATGCTGGTGGCTCATCTGGCTTTCCAAAGCGATTGCCGATATCTGTGTTGCTGCCGTTGGCATTTACATTGTAGTTCACATTGTATTTGTCCTTCTGGTTAAGGCCTGGCGGTCGGATGCCGGCGAAGGAGGGACGCTGCGCTTGGGCCAGTTGTGACAGCAGCAGCAGTGAGCAGATGGTGAAAGTGCAGAGTTGTTTAATACTGGAATTTTGCATTTCGCTTAGTAATTGGAGTTAATATTTTAGTGATGCACTAATTTGTATATTTTTTGCTTTAAAATTTGTTAGCAATATTTCGCACTGTTTCACTTTCGCTTTGCAATTCTTCTTCTGGCTTTCAAGCACCTCTTCGCGTTTTCACTTGTTTTGCTCTGATCTCTCTGGTGCAACTGTCGTACTCTGACTTAGCGTCCATTGGTTTTATACTCGCTTCAGTGTCCATATCTACAGCTGCGCGCAGGCATGTGTAGTTATCGCCAAATCGCTTGCCCCACTCTTCAGATCAGCGCTTGATTGAGTCATCGCTGTTGCTCGTCACGACTCTCTCGTGTTCTCGTGTTGTCGACAACAGCAGCTTCACATTGACGCACGAAATTCTTAGTTATCTCGTGCATACCATTTCTCTTGCACCTGTCCCGCCAAGCGTGCCCCAAACTTGGCAACGCATTTAAGTCGTAAACTGCTGGCCTTGCTCAGTGGAGAGGCGAATTTCGGCGGTATGGGCTTACAAGTAACTACATACATTTGTACTGGTTATGTGATGTGTTATTTAAGCGGGTTAAACTTGTTTGAAAATGAAATTGCCTTCACTTGCTTTAACATTGATTTGGTAGCAGTAAAGCTGCTCATCTAATCCTCTGGATGTATGTATATGCGAATATACGGAAATCCATACAAACATACTTACGTACATAGTTATTTTTAGTATTAGTCTGAGTTCGCTGAATTGTTTATTGCTAGTTTCGTTGCAATTTCATTCATCTCGATGTGTTGCTCTCAAATTAATTATAATGCAAATGATTGTTTGACATGTTGACCAGCAGTTATTGAACTGAATGTAAACAAACTGGGCTAACAGCTTGATTAAACGGTGCCATATCTCGGATAAGCTCTCAAATTAGCTAGTCAGTGTGTTGATAATCCTCTATCAGATCGGAACAATACTGATAATTTTTATTATCACAACTTAATTGACATATTTGCCACTGCTGTGGTGTAGCGGTTAGCAGTGTGCGCTACCATTCCGAAAGGCCGCGGTTCAAGCCCGGTTCAACCCCACTGTTATTCAAAGGTCTGTCCTGCGTTGTTTTTCAAAAGAGAAAAACCTTAAAATGATTTTTTCCAAGTGTTCAGCCTTTGTCCCGCATTTGATTCGATATTTTAAGATAAACGACGGGAGCCCTTTACTCATCAACATATTTATAAGCACTGTCGATAACTGATTGATAACTACGAGAGGATGAGGCTGATTTTGCAGCTTCAACAAGTCGATGCGTTCTAAATTTTGTGCGGTCATAGACAATGGACGACAAGAAAATGGAGACCAGCATCACAAGTATCAGTAACACTACAAATTTTAAACCTATATTTTTTCCAGGATATTTTGGTTCGATGAATACGAAAATAATACGCACTCTTCTTTTCAAAGACATTTCGAGATTTTTTCGAAAAACGTGATTTTTGGTAATTTTCGGAGCTATTCGTCAATATTTATCTCATGAAAAGATCTCCCAATCAACGTAAGCGATCTACAGTTCGAAAGGTATTGGTGCCCCTTACAAAAATATACATTAGGGCGGCTCAAAAACAGTAATGTCGGAATTGTAATGCTCTCACCCCCTATGATTGTTTTATATCGAAAAAAAGTAAACCCCTATTTTTTTATTTTGAAATCAAAAAATATTTAGAGTTCGCTCAAAGCGCCCAAAGTTTTCCATGTATTTTTATATGGGAAAAAACAACTTTTCGTAGAAATGGTATAGAATTCTTGAAACTCAATATTTTTCGATCGGAAAACTATGGTTATCTTCAGGAGACTTTCAGTAATAATACCCAATTATTTATTTAAACATTTTCCACTACTAACGATTTTTTATTGGTACCCCCATTGAATTTTTCGGGGTTTTTGTGGGTTTTCGGCGGACCTATAAATTATAGTTGCGACGAAAAAATGGTTAAATAAACAATTGAGTACTATTATTGGTAATCTGCTGAAGAGTTCTCCGATAGAAAAATATTGATTTTTCAGAATTCTATACCATTTCTACGAAAAGTTGTTTTTTCCCCATACAAAATACATAGAAAACTTTGAGCGCTTTGAGCGACCTCTAAATATTTCTTGATTTTAAAATAAACAAGTAAGAAAGTCTAAGTTCGGGCGGAGCCGAGCATTAAATACCCGGCGCAAGTATTAAATATATGTTTTTTCACCCTTCCGAAACCTTCCGCTAGATGGTTAGCCGGGGTGTATCAATTTTGAGTAAATTAGCGTCTTTCAATTTCGAAATATCGAAGTTTCAAGCATTTCTTAAATTTACCGTTATATGAGAATCGGCCGTTATTTTAGTCCGATTTCAATAATTTTACACGTGGCAAGTACAATAACCATACCGAGTTTGGTACAAATTGGTAGAACGGTTACCGATATACTTATATGTGTTCATAAGTGGGCGGTGCCACGCCCATTTTCCAAAATTTTACCATAAACGTATTTCTTGGTAAAGAATTGTTGCAAGCATCAATTTTGAATAAATTAGCTTCAATATTTACTGATTTATCGAAGATTTTGTATTTCTCTAAATTACCGTTATATGGTATGTGGGCGTGGTTATTGTCCGATTTTAAAAAGGTTCGGCGGTTTTTTATGCTGTACCAAGGCCAACAACTGTGCCAAATTTGGAAGAAATTGGTGCAGCGGTTACCAAGATATACACATGTAACCATAAGTGGGCGTGGCTACGCCCATTTTCCAAAACTTTATAATATTCTTATTTTTCGTCTAAAACTTATTATAAATATCAATTTTGAGTGAATAATCTCCAGTAGTTACTAAAATATCGCAGTTTTCGTATTTCTGAAAATTACCGTTATCTGGGAAGTAGGCGTGGTTATTGAGCGATTTTAAAAATTTTCGGCCATTTGGTATGTTGTGCGAAGGCCAAAAGCTGTGCCAAGTTTGGAAGAAATTGGTGCAGCGGTTACCAAGATATACACATGTAACCATAAGTGGGCGTGGCTACGCCCATTTTCGAAAAATTTATAATATTCTCATTTCTCGTCTAAAAATTATTGTAAATATCAATTTTGAGTGAATTATCTTCAGTAGTTACTAAAATATCGCAGTTTTCGTATTTCTGGAAATTACCGTTATATGGGAAGTGGGCGTGGTTAAAGTCCGATTTCGTCCATTTTCAATACCAACCTACCTTGGATTAAGGGAAACCTACGTACCAAATTTCGTTGAGATATCTCAATTTTTGCTCGAGTTATCGTGTACACGGACGGACGGACAGACGGACAGACGGACGGACAGACAGACATGGCTTAATCGATTTCTTTTTTCATCCTGATCATTTATGTATACATTTGTCTATATCTATCTCGATTCGTTTTGGCTGTTACAAACAACCGTTATGTGAACAAAATTAATATACCCTTGTGCACAAGTGCGCTCGGGTATAAAAATAGGGGTATATTTTTTTCGGTATTGAACAATCCTAGGCTGTGAGAGCATAAAAATTCCGACTTTGCTTTTTCACGTGTATTCTTGGACCACCCTAATATACATATGTAACTAGTGGTGTCCCTCCGCTATTGCTGGCACCTTGCGTTGGTGTGGGGCTTAGCTGAATCTCCATTCAGGCCTTCCCTAGACTGGACGCTTGCAGCTTCTGCGCTAACCTCTTTCCAGCTTAGGGCTGCTGGAGAACAGTGCGCAAGAAGTGCCACCTCCTAATCCAGGGTATAACGCGACACCGTGCCCATTGGACGGTTTGCAGCCAGGTGGGTAAACCGGCTGTATTTTAACGGCGCCTTCTCGACACCTGGCCGCCTCGAGGAGTGACGGTGGCCTTACTGCGGAAACGGGCAATGTCGCGGCGGACAATCGAGATCCCCATCAACTATTTAGACCGCTACGCCTGGCAAGTCAGACATGCGGTCATACGAACAAGGTGAAGACAACTAAAGAGCAAAACAACAACAAACAGAAAAACAAAGAATCAAAAAGCAACAATAAGCAAACAACTCCAGCAACAATAAGCAAACAACTCCAGCAACAACAAAAACTAGGACCGCTAATAGCAACACACAGGCGCAAGAAAATACGAAAGGCACCAAGCAAGAATAACGGAGGAAGAGCTTCCTAGAGGGCCTCTCCGACGCTGAAGCGGCACTCTTCAAAGAGCACGCGCGGGGGACGATGAACCCTCTACGAGCAGCGGCATCTTCCACGAGAGGGCTTTGAAAGAAGATAGTGGGCATGAGGCCACGAGCAAAAATGCGAGGCACAGAAGGAGTTACTACAGCGAGTCCTCGCGCGGGAAATCCAGGTCCGCAACTCAGTCCGGTTCGACGACCTCGCGCGACTTTATGAAGAAGGAGATAGAACGACACCTGGACGGAAGAGCAAAACCGCCAAAGGGAAACCCGGTTCGCTAACCGACTCCAGGAGGTTGGGTCTCAGCGGCTCCAGGGAGCTGACTCTTGCTAGATCGGCTCCACAGGCCAGACAGGTTAGCTCTCGCGTTCAGACCGCAACCGACGATGGGCGGAAGAGCGGGCACATCGGCGAGAGTCATGAACCCGCGCCCGCTGTGAAGCGGAGTGACGAACAGCACCATGCTACGAGTGGTAGGCACGATAGGCGCACTGGCGAGATCGCACCCGTTTATAAGCGGAAGAGCGGGCATTTAACACCGAATACTCCGGCCCCAAAGAAGCAGCGGGAGTATACACCCTCTCCGACAACGGGACCCGGGTGCAGGCATCTGCAGCCAGTGGCTTCGCGGGGTGGAGAAGGGCATACGCCTACCTACTCTGATACGGTAAGGGGCATTTGGGTTGCGTTGCTGCCCAGAGACTACCCTACTGAGGCGCTGAGTCCGGATGAGCTGTCTACCCTACAGGACGCCATAATGGACACATCCGCTTGCTTTCTGCGGGGTGTACTTCAATCCAGGCATGCTCCTGGTGGGCCCTACTATGCGTGAAACGAGGAGATGATACTCATGCACAATATAACCATTTTCCTGCCGAGAAGTGCTACAAATCTTTAAAGGCGCAAAACTGGGGTTCCAATACCCCTGCGTGGCGCGTCATCTCGAGAACCATAGAGGACACTGGCCTTCGTCTAAACGTGGGCATTGATGAGGACTAATTTAGTAATGTCCGAAGGGCGAGGTACAAACTGAACTACAGGTTCAGTTTTGTTACCATGCGGCCCTGGAGATTGCAGGCTGCGAAAGAGAAGGAGGGAGGCGAGGAAGTTATGAAGGTGGATGAAAATCCGCCTAGTCAAGCAGCCTCATAGGCAACCACATCAACCACATCAGATGAGTGCGCGCAGTGCTCTGAGGCGACACCTCCAGCTTGAGCTCGTCAGGAGAAGCTATAGCGACTTAAGGCTCCCGGACCTGATGAGAAATTATGAGGCACCCACCGCCCTTGACAGTAGCCCACATCAACCTGCACCACGCGGTTGCCGCCTCGGCTGTAGTTGAGAGCAGGTTTTCTACGGACGATCTGGGCATAGTACTGATTTAGGGACCGTGGACATACCGAGCCCAGGTAAGGGGCCTCAAAGGAACACACAGTAATGTAATATGAGATCTCTCTGTTGAGAGGCCTAGAGCATGTAATGGTCAGGAATGATATTAACTTCTTCTATATTACAGAGTTTTTAAGCCAGGACCTAGTGGCAATTCAAGACCTGGTGGCGCACTGCAGAAGAGCTCGAGTGCAGGCCAGAGCAGAGACTCCAAAGAGGGTCCCTAGAAACACTAACTGCGAAAATTATAGAAAACTACTAGATTTCAACCTACCCAGGTTAGAGAGCTACCAAAAAATAGGTGGCTGTACGGTATTAGAGCATAAAGTTAATAGGCTAACGGATATAATGACTGATGCCTTTAACTATAGCTGCCCCGAGACCCAACCAAGAGGGAAAGGGAATACAGTGTGTTCTGGAACTCTCATCCCTTCGGAAAGATACGCGCAGGCTGTTCAATGAGGCTATGCGCACGGGATGCTGGGCAGAGTATGCGGCTAGTCTAACAAAACGCAGCAAAGAAATTAGGAAGGCGAAGAGGGAAAGTTTCAGAAGCTTCCGTGAAGGCATATCGAATACCCCGGGCGCCGCGAGTTACATAAGGCTGAAGCCAAGTGAACTATAGAATCGGAGCTTGCGCTTAAGCTTGCAGATGGCATCTTCACCAATAGTAGGGTCGAGAGGGCAACCGCCTTGATGCTAGCACACTTCTCAAAGACCCATAACCTGATGGCGGAGCTGAGGTCCAGAAAACTAGGCTGCGACCATCTGATTGGAAACTGGAGGCAGGTATATTCACTCAGGCTTCAGTCAGACGAGCACTGGGCTCGTTTGAGCGCTACAAGGCTCCAGGGGTAGATGACATCCGGCCGGTGATGTTACAGCAGGGCAGTGAGAGTGTAATATCCCACCTTGTGAACATAAGCACTCTTGCGGAAGCGTATGTCCCATAGTAGTGGCGAAGGGCGCGAGTAATCTTTATCCCGAAAGTGGGTTAAAGGGATTACTCGCTAGCGAAGTCGTTTAGACCAATAAGCTTAACCTGTTTTGCGCTAAAAGCAATGGAGAACTGTGGAACTTAGTGGTGGATGAACTTCTTTAACTTCTCTCCGACAAGGCTATGTGGATGATATAGTGATAATTACCAGGAGGAATTTTGAGAGCACCCTCTGCGACATCACTCAAAGAGGCTTAAGATTGACGAAGGGATTATGCGGCAAGTTAGGGCTATCGTGAATCCTGCCAAAACCACCATCATTCCTTTTACTAGGAAACGAGCCCTTCCGGCCATGAGGGACATAGCCTTGGAGGGGGTCGTGGTCAGCGTCGCCAGCGAAGTGAAGTATCTGGGACTAATCCTAGACAGCAACCTTCTATGGAAGAAGCATGTGGACGCGATCACCCCCAAGGCCACGAAAGCTTGAATGGTGTGGAGGCGTCTGGCTGGAAAATCCTGGCATTGTACGCCCAGGATCCTAAGATGGCTTTACAGCATAATAATACAGCCAATGATTACCTAGTACTCCTCTAGGCACGGTAAGATAATCGCTCACTAAGCTAAAACGACTGGCATGTGTATGCATAACAGGAGCGATGCGCACATGTCCGACGATGGCGCTGGAAGTAGTCCTCAAACTTGAGCTTCTTCATATAACCATAGAGGAGGCAGCGAAAAGAAGGATTTGGAAAAGGAAAAGTCATTTCCTCTAGGAGTATGGAAAGCTAGGGTCCTCGCTGCTACCTAGAGATGAAGAGATTCGAAATACAGCTTTGCAGTAAAGTAACATGGAGTGTCCCCGCTTTCGAGGCACTACTTCAGGGTTGCACTCTGTACTGGTATACGGATGGCTCGAAGACCTCAGAAGGAATAGGTGCTGGAATTGTTGGACCCAGGGCCAGGATTTCTGTTCCTATGGGGAAATATTCGAGCATCTTTCAAGCAGAAGTCTATGCCATCTACCTATGTGCGGATACAATCATGCTACCCATGATGGTATTTTTACTTTTTTATTTTTTTCAACAGTTAAACTTGGCCAGATATCTTTAAGTTCATAATAAAAGTCTTTTCCTAATAATAAACAAACCGCTTATCCAAATAAAACAAGTATGGTATCAGAGGAAAGTGGACCAAAATAGCTTTAAAGCTGAAGTATTTAAACGAGGAAAGGCAGCGTAAAGCCAGCTATTGAAAAATATTTCAATAAAAGAATGTTATTTAAATACCATAGAACAAACCTTGGGTCAGGTATATGAATTTCGTTTGTATTAAATTATAAAAAAATAAAATAAAAATAGAAATGGTAACCTTCGTTTGTTACTTCTGTCCTCTTTCATGTGATACCAAATTCGTTGAATTTGGGTAAGCAGTTTGTTTATTATTAGGAAAATACTTTTATTTTGGACTTAAAAATATCTTGCCAAGTTTCACTGTTGAAAAAAAAAACTGTTATAACATAACTATCCGCAAATTTTGACAACTCAAACATTGATCAAGTTAAAATAATTCGATACCTTGCGATAGCTGAATAAACATGGATAACTCAAAAAATCTCGATACCTATAAACTTCGACGATTCGATAAATTTCATAAACTTGATAACTTTCGATAACTACATTTTTTATGACTGCATTTATTTCGATTCTTATCGAAAAATTTCAATAAATTCTCTTAACATTTTAGCAAACCCAATTCTTATGTATTTCTCAACGTTTTTAATTTTATTTTGGTCCTTATCTTCAATTTCGCCTCCCCTTTTTTTGTCTTATTCATTATCATTTATTTCTTCATCATCATCACATTTTTAAACGACGATTTTGGTCACAATTTTCAACCAATTTTTAAGCAACAACTGTCCTCATCTACAGAAAAATACTTTTCTAATTGGTTTTGAAATCGGTTCGATACGATCGACAAACGAAGGCGGACAAAATTTATGTTAGCGTATTAATAATAATAATAATAGTTACCGTATTAATATATACATATTTTGGAGCTTACATAAAAGCGGAAGTAAATAGAGAATCGCTAACTTATTTTACCAGTGACTAAATCCACCATCTCTTATTGTTTTTAAATTTCTGACGACGACTATGGCGGCTTGCCGATTAACAAAGTCTTCTGAAAAATCTTCTTCTCGCGTGTCGGAATTCCCCAAGATTTCCGTTGCTCATGCACACTTACATACATACATAAATGCATACATCCACACCAAAGGTGACGTCACTTAGTCAGACCCAGTGTCTGCTAATAACTAAACAAAAAAAATCTACCTAAAATACAAAGTCCAGTCTATAGCAGTCGTCACAAGCAAAAGAGATGTTAAGATGCGAAACCAAAAAATATTTCACTCACTCGCTCAGAAACCGGTGGAGTAGGTTACTCACCTCACAAGTGTACTCACTCAAATGCGCACAAAGTGTCACCACACTTCTGACCAGTGATTTCCAAAGCGGTCCAGGTGGACCCCCCGATGCAAATTTACATAGTTAGATCTAATCTTCACATTTCATTTTTTTACGAGCCTTGGGGTCTACGAGAAAAGAAAGTTTGGGAACCTCTGCTTTTGACCATGAAATGAACTGGCACAAATGCATCATCATTTCACTAAATATATTACTAAAACAAACATAATAGCAATTGCTATCGATATCAAAACAGAGATGACACAACATTAATATCGAAACAGATTCTCCGTATTTATAATTCACTCTCTATGAGCTTTGCTTACCGGCAATATCATAACAAAAATAATAACAGCAACATGAAAAACGACACAGAACAACATCAGCATACGACTCATTTCACTGCAACAACAAAAAGCACAACACTGAGCAAGTTATTGGGTATTTCTCAAAACCACAGCGTAAAAACCCAAGCAACAACAAAACCAACAGTGGCAATGCCGATGAATTTGTAATGATACAAAAACAAAGACGACAACAATCAACAAATAAAGCTGCCAAATGTAAAGGGTATTGCTTTTGGGTGAATGAGAAAAAGTTTGGAAGTGTAAGGCACAAAAGGCTGTGGGCTTTGTGTGAAAATTCATTTACCATTTTTGACAAATGTAAGAATTTGGATATACATACATAAGAAAAAAAGTGTTTCATGAAAAAGTTTCTAAAATTTCTGTAGGTTATAGTCAATTTTCTTCTTCATTCGCACTTTGCACTGCATTTGAAGTTACATAGACTACTGACCAGCGGTTTTTCATAGATTTATTCCCAAGACAACAAACTGTCATTGCCTACCAAAGTATGAGTTAAAAAAAAAAAAACGATAATGCAAATATCAACAACTCAAGACTTGTGCACTGCATATTTGCTTTAATTATTTTGGTTTTCCTAAAACTTTAGACAGCTTTGACACTATCACCGACGAGGCTACTGAAAATTTTTATCCATCAAAGTATCAATATGTACATACATTAGACTGTCCCAAAAAACCAAAGTTGTATTTTTGCTTAACGCATACCCCCACATTTTATTGGTTTTGTCTTGAAAACTATCTGAATACAATTTTATGCAACTCGGACAACGGCAACGCGTGCCGACTTGCAGACAAAGCTATCAGAATAAGCTTTGTGCATTTCGCGTGTTTTGTTAATGTAATTTTGGATAAGACGGTATTACTATACTCCTTGAAGTATAAGGGCATAGTATTTAGTAAATCTGCGTTTTTGGCTTTTACCAGATAGTCAGGATTTTTTCCAAAGGACCATAAAATATAAAATATTTTCAAAAGTTTACACAACATATGGATATATGCGTATCGATTGAAAGAAGAATTTGAAACAAGATTAATTATAACTTTTGTTTGAATGCATTTTGAAGAATCGAATGCAAAGTTCAAAGTATATTTTTCAAAAAATTTCAATCCTGCCATCTTATTAAAGATTTTAAGATGCACATTTACTAAGAATACGTTCAAATATGGGAAGCATATCGAATTTTTCCCATTTCCATAGTGTTCATGAACGATTTGGTTGCCTTAACTAAAGTTATTTACTGAAACTTCAACTATTCTGCAACACTTTCGTATTCGGATTTTGCTACGAATCGTAGAAATGGTATGCTGCAATCCGGAATCGTATCTTCGAACTTTCGAAATTCATAACAATGACATGCCTAAAACCGAACGAGTAAGAAACTTACAGCTTTTTTGCATAATTTTGTATGAAAACAATTCTGTGTCGGCAGCGAGACAAAAGTTAAGCAAACCAAGTAAGAAATTCTAAGTTGGGGCGGAGCCGATTATTAAATACCCGGCGCAGGTATTAATTATATGCTTTTCACCTTTTCGAAAACTACCGCTACATGGTAAACCGGGGGGTGGTTTTACCTCTATTTTAAACATCTTCGATATAACGGTCAGTTAGAAATAATGAGATAAACTTATATAGTCATATGTCACGCCCATTTTCAAAAATTTCTAATAATGTTACTTATTTTCAAGGGATTGTTGTTAGTGGCAATTCTGTGTAAATTAGCGTCCTTAAATTTCGAAATATCGAAGCTTCAAGTATTTCTGAAATTTACCGTTATATGAGAATCGGCCGTTATTTTAGTCCGATTTCAATAATTTTCAACCTTTTGCTTTTATCCGGCACGCACAATAGCCACACCGTGTTTGGTACAAATTGGTATAACAGTGACTGAGATACATATATGTGATCATAAGTGGGCGGGGCCACTCCCATTTTCCCAAATTTTTTCATAAAAGTATTTCTTGGTAAAGAATTATTGCAAGCATCAATAAAATAACACAAACGGCAATAACGCTTTGCTTTATTTCACTTTTAAATGGGAAATAATACTAACATGTGAGTTTTGCTTTATTTCCAACAAAGGTTGGAAATAAAACAAATTATGCCTTATTTCCCATTGCTTATATATATTATTTGTAACAAAAACCGTTTACTGAGAGAAGGAAAAGGAACTTTGCTTATTCCAAAAATACAACTAAACAATGTTGATTAATTGAAAGTAATATTCACAAAACATTTTTAATTATGAAAAGTCTAACAAAATATAAGAAAGAGTCGTCTTTAATAACTGCTCAACAAATTGGACATACAATTTTATCTGCATGCTTTTTAATATGTTGAAAACATTGCTGGAAGACCTTAACATGACACAAATTTGCGTCATTGCTGTTTGTGTTATTTCACCGCCCTTAACATAGACGTGTAGTCAAAGGATTAAACTTTAATTTGAAACAAATGTTCAAAATTTGCGAGCTCTAGTTTATTAATAAATTCGGTTTGAACCATACACTTTTCTTTTTGTAAATTTCGATGTGGGTTCTGCGCAAAGATACAGGGGATGGCGTAGCCGGAGTTATGTGCACAATAAATGTTGTATACTTTTCGCGGTAGAAATAGACAATACAGAAATGAGAATTTTCATTAGTAAGGCTTATAATCCCTAAGCGCGGCCGAAGGCAGAAGCAAGCGCAACCAGATGGTGGACCTAACAAAATGGATATTCCCAATGGCTTGGAAGTAGCTGTTATTGCGTTAACTGGATTGAGAACCAGACCTTCAGGCCTAGGAGCAGTTATAGCTTGTGGCTCCACAATTCAACCAGAAGCTGACATAGATGCGTCAATGGTTACTATGCCCGACAGCTCCGCATACCTTTGTGAATCCATTGCCATAGCGCGCTCTTATTCCGCTGCTATAATTGCAAATGCTTCAGAATCCATAATTTTCCTCAAATTATGTAAAATGTACTAATAGAAGTGAAACTTCTTCAGCGGCGGTTGGTTTGTAGGGAGTAAATTGGCAAATTTTTGGGATTTTAGAGATTTTCGGGATTCTCGGGACTCATCGCTAAAATAAATGATATTTTTATCGGTTATGTTATCGATATTTTAATAGATTTTTGTATCGAAATTTTTGTCGATATTGTTATCAATTTTGATTATCGATATTTATAGATTTTGTTATCCATTCTGTTATCGATATTTATCGATTTTGTTATCGATATTTATCGACTTTTGTTTATCGATATTTATCGATTTTATTATCGATATTTATCGATTTTGTTATCGATATTTATCGATTTTGTTATCGATATATATCGATTTGGTTATCGATATTTATCGATTTTGTTATGGACATTTTTATCGATTTCGTTATCGCTATTTTTATCGATTTTGTTATGGACATTTTTATCGATTTCGTTATCGCTATTTTTATCGATTTTGTTATGGATAATTTTATCGATATTTTTATCGCTTTCGTTATCGATATTTTGATCGATTTTGTTACGATATTGTTATCGATATTAATCGTTTTCCTTAGATATTTATCGATTTAGGTATCGATTTTGTTATCGATATCTATCGGGTTTGTTATCGATGTGTTTAACGATTTTGTTATGGATATTTATATCGATTTTGTTATGGATATTTTTATCGATATTTTTATCGAGTTTCTAATAGATTTTGCTACCAATATTATTAACGATTTTTCTATCGAAATTTTTATCGAATTTTTCATCGATTTTGTTATCGATATCTATCGGGTTTGTTATCGATGTATTATAGGATGTTACTATCGATTTTGTTATCGATAGAGTATAAAGATAAAAATGAAGATAAAGGAAAGCAGAAAAACATAAATATAATTAGAAAAAGACAAAAAATATAACCGTATGCAAAAGCAGATATATGTACGTATATATGTACATATGTATGTATGTATACTGGTTATGAGACAAAATAGATATGTATGTAACGTAAGTTTCACTTCTCCAGTGTGGACCAGGCGCACTTACTTTTTTTACTATAAACCATGATACAAAAAAAGAAGGTAGTTTCACTTTTAATTTTTTCGACATAAACTGTTTTTACTGACGTTTCTACTTTTCGTAAATTGTTGAAGTAGCACTGCCACCTAATCAATTAATTATTTTGGAAATTTTAATATTTTTTAAGGAATTTTTATTTTATTAAAAAGTAAGTTGTAACACACGAGGTAAATATACTTAAATGATTGTTCGTATTAAAAGAGCTGCGTATTGATTTAAATTGCTATAAATGTAAGGCACACCAAAAATGTAGCATTATCATTTACATGATATATTATATGCAGTTGGTCCTTTAAGAAACTAAGTAGGATGTAGCTTTATTTCGGATTCTAGGGAAGCATACTCACTCTACTCCTACTGGTATCGCGTTTCGCTCTAATTGGGCGCATCCGTTCCTCCGGTTGAAATCTTTCGCGGAAAAGTGCTCGGAACAAACAAACGATACTTTTGGTAACGCATTTTCAGTTACCATGCACGCGGATATCCACTTTTCCCGCATATGTGGTACCGCCGGGAGTCGAAAAAACTGTATGTTAGTTTTTTCGCAATTTCTTCTGTTATTTTTGCATCTCCTAAATATGCAGCTCATCTTACTAAAAAACAATAAAAAAATTAACAACAGTAAATGCATATTTTATGTGAATACAATGTAATCTTTCAATTACCTTCTGTTTTATACTCACTATCACTAAAAGCTTTAATTTCTTTTAAATAATTATATTTTTTTTGAAGTAGGTAATCAATCACTTTTTTACTTTTGTCAAAGAATATGGTAGCTCGATTTCAAAAGAAAATGCCAAAAGCACAGTTTACGTCAAATGGGAGCAATGGCGGCTAAGAAGAAGAAGTGAAACTACCTTTAAATATTTGTATCATGCTATAAACAAGCTCAGGATGAGTGTTTTTTAATTCTTTTCCGCTTTGTTTTCCTTCATACAGCTGACTTCGAAACAGCTGATAGCTGGCAATACTGCACATTTTTCCGCAAGGGTTGCAGCATGTCGATTTTTCGTATTTCCTACGAATTACGAGTTACGAAAATTCGGGTTCTAGAATAAGGGTGTAAAACTCGGCATGGGTTATCCTACCGCCATACAATTTCAAATTTGTGCTATTTAGGCTGAAAAGCACAAATAAAGAGCGTATGCATATAAAAATTTGCAAATAATACATACAAGTACCAATTTTCATAATTGGCTTTTTCAACATTCACAAAGACGCACCCTTTATTATTAAAACAGTATCAGCAAATGACAAACGACGAGCGAAATTAGCAAATGTGGGTGTGTTATCTCTGGCAGAGGGCCAATGCGCACTTCGATTGCATGCTCCACTTTATTAAACACATTTTTGTGCGCTCAACAAATGGTGGTTTTCCTATAGCTTATTGTTAACGAATGAGGCTAGACACTACATTGCACAACTATTATACAAATTCTACGAAAAACTTGTTAGGCAGCAATAAATTAAAATTCGTTCAAGGTAAGAGGGTAAGCCGCCTCTATTTGACTTAAGTCTAAGATAATTAGTTGAGTACGACTGCATTTATGTGTTCTTCTTGTATTCATTTAAACCTGCATATATGTATGTAGCTAGCGGAATCTTCTGGCAATAGGCATAGGCAACCATTTTTGCTGAAAATACTAGCCGGTAGGTAGTACCTACCCGAGATGAATCTCAAAATCAAATTTAAAATGACACTTTTAATAAATTGTGCCTCTCATTGCCATTAAAAGCATTTAAGTAGCTGACGATAGAGAACTTCTGCCGCATTAATCGCTTTTTTTCTTAGAACTATGGATGAGAATTTTATTAAATGTTCCACGAAAGTGCCTTAGAAATTCCTCTTGTTTTGCAAATCTTAGGGAATTTGTCATTTTTACTTACTAAAAATTTAAATACATATGTAAGTATGCTGGTCAGTCTTCCTTAGACTCAATAAATCTTTTCTTCACTTTTATTTCCCACCAAAATTTGCTAACAAAGCTCATTCTTTTATAATTGAAAGTAATCAAATGAATTTGAATCGCTCGTTGCTATATATGTATTACTCGTAAAAGGGTTTAACAAGCTGGGTTTATTTACCAAAATTTTCGAAGTAATAATAATAATAGCCAAAAACAAACAAACACATAAAAGGGTACATATTCATCTCGCTGCCCAAGTGAAACGTCCCAGCATATTCGCCACTGCGGCATATAAACTTTTCTACTTAATACAGGATGCTGAATGGCCACCGACATGAAAATGGAATATATTCTTATACGTAATAAATTTCGTGAAATGAAGCTCGTAAAATTTGAAATTATTACAGCCAATGAATGTTAAATATTGCTTAAATAAATTTCATGAAAACACATTTCTATGTGCATTAGTGTATGTTTGTATGTAAGTGTAGCAATGCAAACATAATTTTAAAAGTGATCAAGTTTTACAAGGCGGAAGATGAAGTAAGTTTTTATGTAAAATGCAGCAGCGAAAGGACAGCATAAGAGGTTTTTAATGGCGGTGGAATGTGCTTAAATAAAACTTGTAGGGAGTGAAATTATGGGGGCAAAGCGAAAAATAAGTATTTGTAGTAAATATTAATAAAAAAACATTGATTTGTTGAAATTTAAGCTCGATATGTTTTCTGAGTTAAAATCACTTAACGAAATATACAGCTTTTGTGTAAAAAATGAACAGCAAGCCTATCTAGGAATGTCAGCGACTTTCGCTTTTAATAAATTCTTTCAAACAGGGGCTCAGAATTGCATATTTCCGCTAAGTAGGCTTGGTAAGTCTGCGCCCGTAGTGTTCACCTAGTGCGACTAAGTTGCACTAAAGAGGTCGCTTTCGCAGTTAATGAAGTTCACGGCTTAGCAGGGAAAACGGAAATATATGAAATCAATCACTTACTCATGTAGAAAAAGTGGAGTTATTGAAAAGGGGCGTGGCACCTCCTATACAAACCGAATTTTTCATACAGTATATCTCTGGATATGTTCATGGCATACTCATGAAGAAAAATTCGGACTATTTGAAAAGGGGCGTGGCACCTCCCATACAAGTTGAATTTTTCTTATTGCATATCTCTAGAATTGTTCTTGGTAGAGTACCTACTGGAACTTGGTATGGAGATATATGAAACTAATCGCATAGTCATGGAGAAAATATGGAGCTATTGGAAAAGCGTGAGTGGCACCTACCATATAAGCCAAATTTCATACTGCATATCTCTGGAAGTGTTCATGGTACAGTTCTGGAACACTTCGTATGGGGATACATATATGAAATCAATCGCATACTCATTGAGAAAAATGGGCTCTTTGAAAAGGGCGTGGCAAAGTACAAACGTACAGACTTTTACTTATCTTTGAATGTGTAGATATATAGTTCTTTTGTATGTATATTTGTGAGTGAAATCCTAAATGGCTGGAGGGCTTTTAACAAAGTTTTGTGTGTGGGTTTGAGTGGGTCTCTGGATAGTTTAGTTTCACAATTTAATCCGCCAGTTGGCGCAGGAGGTGAGTTTTTACTAAAAAATCTTGTTTAATCATCCGATTTGGCGAATACTCAAAACATGTATTGGAAATGGTAAAGGCAGTCCAATTGCAAAAAAAGAGCTGTCAGGTGGTGCTGAGGTGGAGTTATTTCCAAAAATCGACAAGTGAGGAAAGGTGCCCTCAGACTAAATCGACCTGTTGCAACATTTAGTACATCGAACTCTTGTGTGTTACGATTGGCCCAATGGATGTGATTTGCCAATATTATTATGGGTTAAGGCTTCATTCGGAGACACCAGGGTTGAGTTGTGCAGTGGTAAATCTTAAATCACCACCTGTCGAAATACCTTAAAAGCCAGTTTCATGAAAGCAATTTAATGAAAATTTATTTCATGATAAAAACATTAGAAGGTAAAATCATTCTCTCAATTCGTCGGCCACGATTTTTTTCTGACGTTTGCAAACATTTTAAAACCATATAAAATTGAAAATAAAAAAATGAAATTGTTCTTAATTGTTGTTGTTTGAGATTAAAAATGAGATTGTGTGTGTGAGCTTGAGTTCGAATTTTTAATTTATATTGCTGGCAAACGTCAGACTGCCTCTCAATGATTTTACCTTGTATAGATTTTATGATGATTTATTTTTTTAATTGAATTTAATATAGAACCTGACAGAAAAAAATAATTTTTCACTTAAATTGCTTTCGTTAAACTGGCTGTAAAGGTATTTCAGCTCAATCTATGTATTAATATTTTATTTCTGTTGAACAAGGATACGCATCCATTGTGAAATTGCCACCAACTATAAGATAAAGTTTATAGGGCACATTCACTATAGATCCGGATCATTGTTGCCACCAGAGAGCTTCTAATGGACATAACACTTTCGTTCGGTTATTTAAGGCGGCAAACGACCACCAAACCATAGTCTTAGCCATTGAATGTGCGAGTACAAATCGTAAATGTGGATTGTTGGAGAAAATGTTGGACCAAAATCTAATTTTGGGCTGGACGAAGTGCGCCGGGTCTGCTAGTTTTTTATAAAAATATAGTCCATTCTATATGTATGTAAACCATGTAAGATTCAAACTAAATGTAAAATTAAAAAAAAACTGACAAATTTTCAGAAAAATTTCAAACGTTTTTGTCCGATTTTTTAGAAAATTTTTGGGTATGCTGTTTTATAGCCCATTCAATTTTATAAAATTCAAGTTTAAAGTGGCTAGTTAATTTTTGTTTTTTGATTATGACGAGGTTGCGCATTTTTTGAAATAAAAAAACACACTTAGGGCCAATTTCAAATGAATATTTAAACGGCTCTTAAGTTTAATAGTGGATTGCTGTTTAAATATCATTTAGCTTTCGTAGGGTTTCAGTTCAACTTTGTTTAAATATGCCAAACAATTGGCAGGACTGCTGCTTGTTCCTTTAAATTGATATTGCATTTGCTTGTTTGTTTACATTTTGTGCTGAACAGGGGTGTACCACAAAATCCCCAAACTCAATCAAAATTAAAATCCCCAAACTCAAAGTCCCCTACCACAGAATTTCCTCTTTCTCTCTGAAATACATTCAAATTAGGTTTAAAATCGCGGCGATGTATTTCACACAGAAAATGAGGATTCTATAATCGACATTATTTCTCAAATCATAATTGCAAACATATTGTGTAACGAATTCAAAAACAATTTATTAGGTAAATGAAAATTAAAAAAAATGTAATACTTCCCAATAACTTAAGGGAATATATGTATCTGTAGTCATAAGCAATACCGCCTAAGTCCAAAAACCTGAACCTATAACTTTTTAACACGATTGAGAGAAATAGAGATTGCGCCTATCGCGGTACCGCAAATCCGCTCTTTGGGAATTTGACAGAATCAGCTGTGTGCGTGAAGTCATCTTGGTGCAACTGTTGATTGAGCGAAACCAAAAAACGATTTAACTGGATACGGTTTAGTTATTTGCCCAATGATTTCGGGCTATTGTGTCCGAATGGGTGACCCGATCAAGGGTAGTCAAGGGTCTACACTTTGTTACAAAACCTAATTTTGTAACTTTCGGTCACTAATTTATTAATAAATTCGGTCTGAAAACTGTACTTTTTTGTGAATTTCTGAGTGAGTTCTACGCAAATATACTGTGGATGGCGTAGCCCGAGTTATATGCACAATAAATGTTGAATACTTTTCGAGTTTACATTTCCGGTGTCAAAATGCTAATATTAGACCCTTTTCCAATGGTTCGACAGGGGTATATGGAAGGTTTCGAGTGACCAGGTGTGACTTTTTACAAAGTGTGAACTGTGCCCTTTCTAGGGACACGATATCGAACAGAAAGTATCGATATGGTACTCATTTAAAGTATCGCTTTAAAAATATCGGGTACCCATTAATATCGGAATAAAAAGACTCGATATTCCAAATATCGATACCAAAATCAAAAAAATTTATATGAATATAGGTCTCGTATATAGGCCGCTGTGGTGTAATGATTAGAAGTGCTCACAACTTGAAAATGAAAAACAGCTTCCCATTAAAACAAAATCGCCGTTCAAAGTCGACATAAAACTGTAGAACCCCTTTTGTGCCACAGCATTAATAGCCCGAACATTGGACCATAGCTGTCAAATTATTTTAACACGTACTCTTATGTAGATAATTACTTTGGCACCGACCGGGCTACACGACGACTGTGGTTGTGGCCAGATTAGATCTATTTCTATTTTTCCAGCGACAGATTAGGTTCTTCCTCTTCTTTTATGTCAAACTCGTACAAATTCATGATGTCGCCGACGCATTAAAAAAAATCATGTCGCTATCGACAAAGCGCTTAGACAATGAAGATCACAAATTGGAAGCTGTGGCCCGTAGCTCATCGTTTTTAATGTGTTCAGAACTTAAGGCGCACTTTACAAATCGGAGGTGAATCTCGGTCAAACACTAGCATATTGTGTAACAACACGTAGAGATTGAGGTGTTGTCTTAAAACACCGAAGTCGCGGGTTCAAATTCCACCACATGTAATCCTAGCTATATTACACATTTCTGCTCTTAAAAGCCCAATTTATTATTAATTGTTAATAACATTATCCTTGTAATGTGAGTGTTGCGAAGACATTAATAGTAATACGAACCTTGTTATAAAATTAAGGTTAAGTGAAAAAACCGTGAGTCTTTTCTTTAAAAATTCCGAATTCAAGCCAGTTTATTACAAAAAATACAATTCTCAGTTGTCATTACAGGGTTGCAAAAGGTAAAACAATTCAATGTTCAGTACAACATTACAGGGCTGCAAAAAGTTAGTAGAAAAGTAAAACACTATGCAATAATATTGAACAGTGAGTTTATTACATTCGATACGATACTAGGGTTCTGGTACTCGATTCCAAAAAATATCGTTTTAAAACTATCGAGTAGAAAATATCGGTATCGAATGCCAAAAGTATCGATATGGTATCGTATCGTATCGAAATTCGTGTCCCTAGCCCTTTCTAGTGAGTTAGATACCAAGACCCACGCCCTCTCATCTGGCCCTAATGGCCTCATATGATGTTCATAAATATATATGTATAAATATTGTCATAAATTGAAAATATGTATGACGGGTGTTACACGGTTCAAGTCATAGTGAAATTGTAAATTTAATAAATAGTAGCACGCTCCTCTGCACACTAAGCTACTGGCGAATACATGTACATGTTTTAAAATGCTCAGTTTGAACAAATATTTTAAAATTATTATTTTTAAATAACATGATGATGGAATACGAAAACTGCACTGTCGGCAAAAAGTACGTTTCTCTGCTGGCTGGGTACATACCTACTGCATATTTACACAGTTGAACAGGTCCAAAAGTTTGGCAGTTAAATGTTCTACCAAAACTTTGAAATCTTGTTGAGCTAGTTTTGCTATTGTTGTTGATCTTAGTTTATTTTTGATTTGCTGTGACCTTGCTGAAAGCCGTGCGAAAACCAAGGCCAAAAGGATATCGTAGAAGTGTTTAAACTGCACAAATATCAAATGAGCAGAAGTCATTTGTGCGTTTGTGTGTATTCTGGCGTGTTTGTGCATCTTTGGCGCGAGTGCGCTTGTGCATAGGTGTTGTAAGTGCCTCTTCGCCACAGACCAACTTTTTGGCTGAACGGCAAAGTGACAAAAGTGGGCGGTGCAAGAAACTCAGGTTTTATCCGAGGGGTGTGTAATGGTGTTGTTTTATTTTGTCTGAGAAATACAATGCTTTTAACAATTTTATTAAAATAAAATGTTTTCCTACCACCACGTAGTCCATGGCTTTGAGGATTGCAATTACCCCAGCCGGGAATACCGAAGCATATTCCCCAACAGAAAAGTGAAGCTTATCCCCATTAACTTCGAAAAAGATCCCAGATCTTGAGTCCGGTATCAGTGATGGAATCAAACCAGCATTCAGTCTCAGGGAACTCAACATTATAGAATCTGTTCAACAAAGGTAATGGTGGCGTACATTGAAAAGACACAAGTGCTTAAATCTCTGCCGCCAGCAATTTCCGCCGCGATCCACTCAGTGTTATACCAACATCCGGTTCTTTTTAGTCTGCAGGTGGCCTTTAAGGCGTTCCTACCTATGAAAACACAAAGTGACGGTAAGTGCAGCAGTGCGTCACGAGCACTATACACCACTCAAAAAAATTAGATTTTTAAATAAAGAGGCTAGCAAGCAACCATTTTGGTTCTTTACTATCGAAACCAGATAAATTTTCGTGGACAACTCATGGACCCCCATATTTTTTCACGTCAGCGTAGACTACGTCGAGTCCCCCGTGGACACCTGGGGGTCTACCTGTACCACTTTGGGAATCACTGCACTAGAGGGTCTCCAATATGCAAAAAACTATAGTCAACTAAATAATTTAAAGGTACTTTTCTGATGATTGGAAAAAATCTTACAGGAATTATTAAAAAATATACAAATGATGAATGAATATTATCTGATTCAAAGCATATGTGACTACATAAGGAGAAGGTTAAGACACTAAATTATATAGATATATGGATATTTCGACACACCGGATAGCAGCGCGGCGTGTTAAGGCAAAGCCGGCATTCTGTCTCTGTGAGCAGACCAGCCCTTTTTAAGAAAGCGCGTCTCAAACTCTGTTCAAGATTTGTTCTGGGACAGGTCAGGGTAGCTGCTAGTACATCTATCTAAAAAATTGCAATAGTAAGTTTAGTGCCTGGTCCATAAAGCAACTCTCCTGTTCCTGTTTTCTATCCTTGACCAGCCTGTTTACTAATGTGCACATCTGGCTTTCCTTTATGGGATTTTTACCTTCAATTTAATGCCAAAGCCCCATGATTTTTTCCCCGGAAATACATATCTAATGCTTGCTTATTAATTATACATTTATTGTTGGTTAGCAAATAAAGTTCCTAAAAGTATGCGCCATTTGATGGTAAGCGGGATTTGATTTGTCTATTATTTCTCCTGCCTACCTAGCATTTTTCTGCATTTCTCAAATGGGGAATGAAAAAATTCATAGAGATCGCACGACTCTAGCGGTAAGTTGATGTTGCGGCTTATCTCTTAAAGTTTCTTTAATCCGTATCGGCAAGCTACTTCTAAGAACGCCAAATTTTAGAGAGTAGGTTAAAGCGATTCCCGCATTTTGAGCAGAATTAACCTCAGATATATTTGTCTCCCTCCTTGCCAGCTCATCTGTCAAGCAGTTGCCAGGAATGTCCCTTTTACCAGGGACCCGAAAAATATTCAAGAAGCATTTTGATGCCATCAGTTTGAGAGTCTTCTTGAATTCCATGGCTACCTTGGGCATTGTTCCGTAAGATTTAAGCGATTTGATAGCAGCCTGGCTGCCAGAATAAATATGTCGTCCTGGAGGGGCGGAGGTTATGAGCGTCCGAGCGGTCTCCATTATGGCGTTTAGGTCTACTTGAAAAACGTTACAATGGTAAGCGATATAGCCGTCGACCCTGGTTTAAGTCTGTAGTCCCGTTCGATTCGTCACTCTGGGATTTTTATGGAGAATTTGTTGTCTAAACAAAAGAGAGGAGTGGTGTAATCTAACTGTCGTAGATTATACTTTAAAGTTTCAGGTACCTTTGTGTGCCCGAATCTAAGGTCTCTCCAATGCTGGATCATATTTAACCTGGTCGTACTGTAGCCGGAACGAAATTTGCATGGTAGTCATAATCTTCACTTGTTTTACTTTGGCTCTGAAGAAAGTGTTGTTTAGCGCAGGCCACAATACGGTGACTCCGTAGAAAATTATGGGTCTTATCACAGCTGCGTACATCCAGTGTATTATATATGGTTTTACTCCTCATTTACATATTTCCTATAGCCGTCTTATAGGCATACAAGGAGGTATTGGGATTCCTGGAGCGGTCTTCAATCTTCCGCTTCCAATCCAGTTTCATGTCTAGAATAACTCCAAGGTATTTGACCTCGGTTGAGAGAGGAACTGCCACCCCGATTAGGGTGGGAGATTTAAATATAAGGATTTTATACTTCCCTGTGAAAAGTACCAATTCTCTCTTGGTGGGATTGACACTAAGTCCACATTCCTTGAAGCAGATGTTTACAAGACTGTGTTCTTAGCGAACGCTATGGCTTTACAACCAGTGCCTTTTAGGCTTAGAAATAGGGCCTTAACGGTTAGATTCCAGAGTAGAGGGAAGAGAATTCCCCTCTCTTTCTCTCTCTGCCGTTCTGTTTCTGACAAGGATCCCACACAAAACCACCACACCCCGCTGCACGCCCGTCTTAAGGAGGAAGTTAACAACATACTTCGGATAGACATTGCTAAAAGCCCCCTTGACATCGAGAAAAACTTCGAGCGTGTATTCCTTTATGGCCAATCCTTTTTCAATCGCCGATAAGATTTCGTGAAAGGCGGTCATCACGGATTTTCCCTTGAAATGTGCATGATTGATTCGAAGAGAGGTCGATTGTATTGCGCAATAAGCCTCTTTTTAGTTTTAAGAAAGAATGAAGTGAGGCTTATAGGCTTAAAATGCCTCGGTTTCATATGAACGGCCTTGCCTTCTTTTGGTAACAATACAACTTTCGCCTTTGTCCACGCGTATAGTATGCGAGCTGGGGTTAGGCAGGCTCTAAAAATCTGCACAGGGCACAGAAGGCCCTTAGCTTCTTGTAGTTGGGTGGGAAAGATTCCGTCAAGTCCCGGAGATTTGCAGGGCTGAAAGGACATTAAAGCCCGTTACACCCTCTCATCACTTACGACATCCCTATCGGTATAATCTAGGGACGAGTGGATCCTAGGACCCTGCGAACAGCCGGATATATCGTCCGAGTAACTAGGGATGTCGGTCGGCGAAAATCCTCCGGCTGAACCCTCCACGAGGGTGCCGACTGGTAATGGCCACTACAATTTAGGTTCTGTACGATGTCAGAATGGTGTCCAGCTAAGATCAGAAATCAGTGCTATGTGCTTAAGCTCCTCAATAGCTAAGTTATATGGAAATGGTTTTTGATCGTGGCCTATGGAGGTAATGGAGGAGCAAACCTCTCTAAAAAAGCTCTGGGTTGGAACAAGGTGTTAGACGACCCGTGCTGATGTTCAGCCTGGCTGGGGACCCAGATTAACAAATAGCCCAGTCTCGAACGGAGTGCTCCGGATACCTGGCGACCTCCGGTTCTATCAAGCCTTACCTGCGCACACGGACCTCTGTGCGGGCGGACCTCCATTGTCCGACACTCGTGGGACCAAAATTATGAGCGCAATTTATTACAAAAAAAAACAACACAACAAGGAGGACGGCCCTCCAAAAAAACCGACAGGGGTGGCTCCAATTAATGCTACAGCCTCGAGCAGGGCATTTATCGGACCGCCAGTGACAGGAGTTAGAGGGGGCTTAAGCGGTAGGGCCGGTCCTGGTACGAGTACCATAGGAGGCAGAGGGGGGAGTGGAGGCTTGGGCAAACCGGTCTCCAACCGATTCATGGCTGGAGCTGCAGCGTCAGCTCCGCCTAGGGAAGTCAGACCCCAATCCACACACACCTCAACCCAAGGGCGGGGTACGGCACCTGCTTCGAAAATAACCCGGCAGGATGCCGCCGACATTCCGAGCAGCTCGAGGAAAGTTGCAAACACAGGCCTGGGGGGGTCGGCTAAACATGTCCGCCCCTCGAAGCAGGCCTATTATGACAAAAAGGCGGCCATGAGGGTCGTGAACAAGATCGGGGACCTGCCGACAGAGCAGCTCACGGAGGAGCAGGTTAGGTCACTGGAGTGGGCGAGGGGAGTAGTAGCCAGCTTGGGAAGACCGGCAGGCGCTGCTCCAAAAAGGCAGCGGTCTGCTGAACAGGCAGGGGGTGGGGTCACCAAAAGACCAAGAACAGGTGGCCATAAATACCCCACTTTCAGGGACGTAGTGAAGGGAGGCGGTGAGGTACTGGCAATCATCGACAGAGGGGAGGAGGAAGGGACTATCCCCAAAGAGAAGTGGAGGTTGGTGGAGGAAGCGATTGCCGAAATCTACCTCCAAGTCCTAGACGAAAATCCTGGACCTCCTCCTCTCTGCCATGATTCCGGATGGTATCAGGGTAGAGCTAAACTCATCGCCTGCGAGGACCATAGGTCAGCCCAGCTCTATAGGTTGGCCGTTAGTAAGGTAGGTGAAGTTTGGCCGGGAGCCAAGCTCGAGGCCGTCAACAAGGAAGACATTCCTAGCAGACCGAGGGCTCGAGTTTGGATTCCGGCCAGACCCGCCGAGCCTGAAAGAATTGAGCGGATCTTCAGATCCTGTAATAAGGACCTGCCAAATCATAATTGGAGGGTAGGGAAGATAGAGGAGCCAGTAGAGAATAGAAGGCAGGTGTTGCTGATCCTCAACGCCGAATCGCTAGCCCCACTGGCGCAAAAGGATTGGACGGTGAGATTCGGGTTCAATGACGCAACCATTCGAATCTACCGCAGCGACGAGCCGAGCTTGGACCTTAGTGAGGAGAGCGACAAGTCCGGCCTGCGCAGCGGTGGTGAAGAAGGGTTGCCCAGCAGCCAATGCTCATCTAACTCGGAGAGGCTATCCGGATTGGGGCCATTATTTTATGAAGAAGACCTCCTCGCCGATGACACCGAGGGTGAGGAGATCGAAGAGGCGGACGTGGATGTCACGATGGTGGAGGTAAAACGGACAGATTCTGATGAAGCTGATCCAGATCAACCTCCACCACTCTAAACTCGCGTCTGCGAACCTTGAGGTCCGCCTGGCTGCCGGTGGACTCGACGTTGCCCTCATCCAGGAACCGTGGATACACGGCAATAAAATCTGCGGACTTGGGATGAAGGGCTTTAAGCTTATTGCCGCACAAAATGCAGGTAAAACTCGAGCTTGCATATTAGCAAGGAACAACTTAAACATCTTCCTGCTCCCACAGCTTAGTGACGGCGATCTGGTAGTGGCAAGCATTGAGCTGGACAAAACCAGCTTTTGGGTAGCCTCTGCCTACATGGCCCATGACAAGGACGTGCCACCAGACGGGTTTCGGACCTTGGCCGAGGAAGCAGCCTTCAAGAACAAACCACTGGTTGCCTCCTGCGACGCTAATGCCCACAACTTGATGTGGGGGAGTACGGACACGAATGCTAGAGGTGAGTCGTTACTAGACTTCATTCTAGGGAACAAACTTAGTGTCTTGAATTTAGGCTCAGAGCCGACCTTCATAACAAAGAGTAGAGAGGAAGTTTTGGACATAACCCTGGCTTCAGACATGTTTGCCCATAAAATCAAGAGATGGAGAGTACTGAAGGAAAAATCCTATTCTGACCATCGTTATATTGAATTCGAAATAGATCTTAAGACCCCCCAAGTAAGGGAGTTCAGAAATGTTAGAAATACCGACTGGGGGGTTTACAATAATAAATTAAGGACTTTACTGCCAAAGATACCTCCCCGAGACCCCGCCACGCAGGTGGAGCTGGAGGGGTTGGTTAATCAGGTTACTAAAGCCATGAATAGTTCTTTGTCAGCCGGGTGCCCGGTTATTCGATACAGGGGAAAAAGCAAACCACCTTGGTGGTCGAAACAATTATCCTTGTTACGTGAATCTAATAGGTCAATGTTCAACAAGGCCAAAGCCACGAGAGCAGCAGAGGACTGGGAAGCCTACAAGGCTGATCTGAAAGTATACAAAAAAGCAGTTAGAAATGCGAAACGTAAATCCTGGCAAAGTTACTGCAAGGGAATTGAGGAAACCACGGAAGCGGCCAGATTAAGAAGAATTCTTGCAAAGTCGCCATGCAACCTTGGCTATCTCAAGGGTCAAGGGAACTCATGGACTACGACGAGCGAGGAATCTTTAGGTCTCCTCCTGGACACACACTTCCCTGGAAATAAGCCGGTGGAACCTAATGACCCCCAGAATGAAGGGGGGCTATCTGATCTGGGAAACCGACTGATTACAAACGAAAAAATTGAATGGGCTATTAAGACTTTTGGTCCTTACAAGTCACCGGGACTTGATGGAATACACCCGGTAGAGCTACAGCAATCACGGGGTACTATCTCTCCGTTCATTGTGGTTATTATAAGAAGCTGTCTTAACATGGGCTACATCCCGCTAGGCTGGAGAGAGACAAAAGTCTCATTTATACCCAAGGCGGGCAGGTCCTCTCATACCAACCCTAAGGACTTCAGACCCATCAGTCTTACGTCTTTCCTTCTCAAAATTTTAGAGAGGATAGTGGATGATTATGTACGGGGCGTGATACCAACAAGTAGGCTCTCCCCAGCGCAGCATGCCTATACGAAAGGCAAATCCACGGAAACCGCCTTGCACTCGCTTGTTGGGTTGGTGGAAAAAAGTTTATTCGACAAAGAGTACGCTCTGGTTGCCTTTGTAGACATAGAAGGCGCCTTCAACAATATTAACGCAAGCGCCATAACGGGTGCCTTAGAAGAGCTTGGAGTTGACCAGAATGTGGCGGTGCTGATCGAGTCTATACTTGTCAGCAGGACGGTAACCGCTAAGCTCGGCAACACCACAATAAGCAGAAAGGTCTGTAGAGGCACTCCCCAGGGAGGGGTTCTCTCCCCTCTTCTCTGGAATCTGGCGGTGAACTCTCTGCTGGTGGCACTAGAGAGGGGGGGTTGCCAGGTCACAGCATATGCTGACGATCTGGCAATTGCCGTCAAAGGCAAATACCCAAATACCCTAATGGAGATTCTGCGCTCTAACATGGCCACGCTTAGGAACTGGACAGAGAGTAGGGGACTCGGAGTAAACCCCGAGAAAACCGAAGCAATTCTCTTCACAAGGAAACACAGGCCTCCCATGGTCTCCCCGCTAATCTTTTTGGGTGTGGAGATATCCTTGAAGGAGAATGTTAAGTATCTAGGACTCATATTAGACAGGAAACTAACGTGGAAACCTAATATAGAGGAAAGAGTAAGGAAGGCCAACGTTGCATTATACACATGCAAAAAAGCGGTCGGAATCAAGTGGGGGCTAACACCTCGTATTACACACTGGCTATACACCTCGGTGGTCAGGCCAATACTCTTATATGGAATACTTGTATGGTGGCCAGCAACTCAAAAGGCAAGTTACCTAAAACTATTGAGTAAGGTCCAAAGAACGGCGTTTCTATGCATTTCGGGTGCCTTAAGGACCACCCCAAATAAGGCGCTGGAGGTGATTACCAATTTACCCGCAATAAACCTGGTGGGAAAATACGCGGCCGCCGATTCAGCGCTCAAACTAAGAAGTATGGTGCTATGGAAGGATCGGCGGTTTGGTCACGCTTCCATACTTCACACTCTGGGTAGTTACAACCAAGAAGTCGACTACTCCGCTCCCAAACCAATCTTCAATAGGCTCTTTAAGACGAGCATCCCGTCTAGAGGAGAATGGCAAACGCCAAGACCATGGAGACGGGGGGAATTGAATTTTTACACAGATGGATCCAAGCTAGACAATAGGGTTGGCTACGGAGTTTTCTCTAAGGAACTAGGACTGGAACTATCCGTCCGAATTCCGGACCACTGCAGTGTCTATCAGGCAGAAGTTTTAGCCATAAAAGAGGTGGCTGTGTACCTTAGTACACATGCCGTAACGAAGACTACGATTAATATTTTCTCGGACAGCCAGGCGGCCATTAAATCAATGAACATGGTAATGCTGAGGTCGAAGGTTGCGCAGGAATGCCTCGCAGCTCTAAACGATATTAGCGCCGTGTTCAAGGTCAGCCTCATATGGGTTCCGGGACACAGAGATATTGAAGGAAACTGCAGGGCTGATGAGCTAGCCAGGAAAGGTACGAATCTACCCCTATGTGAAAACAGGGGCACTATTGGGATACCCATGGCAACCTGCAAATTAGAACTTCGAAATAGCATGATCCAAGAGGCCAACAGGTCATGGCTAGAGGAGGGCACATGTAGAACAACCAGGCTGCTTTGGCCGCAAATAGAAAAGAAAAAGACGAAAGAGTTGCTGTGCCTCTCAAGAGAGGACATTGCGAAGGTCACGGCTTGTGTAACCGGTCACTGGCTATTTGGCAGGCACTCTTCAAGACTAGGAATTTTCTCCCACGAATATTGCAGAAGTTGCAGAGATGAGGAAGAGGAAGAAACCGTAGAGCACTTCCTCTGCAGCTGCCCAGCTTTGGCCAAGAGGAGAGCAAGCTTTTTAGGCAGGCCCTTCTTTAGCTCTCTTACGGAACTATCACGCGTAGGAATAAAACCGATTCTACGCTTTATAAGAGCCTCAAATTGGTTCTCTGAAGAATAGTCACCGAGGTTCCCGTGTTCTGCAGTGGTACCACAATGGACCTTCAAAAGGTCTAAGTGAGTTGGTAAATTGAACCGACTGCCACATCAACCTAACCTAACCTAACTAGGGATGTCAGTGCTCATAAGGACCTACAGTATTTCGTTACATGATAACATCCAGTCACCGTTAGGCATCTGGATAGAGTTCATGCTTGAGGAAGATTTTGACAGAGCTTTCCTCAGCCTGTTGGCTTCAGAGTGTACTTATACATATGTTGTTGAAGAAGTTTTTCCAAGATTCGCGTTTCGCCCTCGTAATGGCCTTCTTGAAAACTTTGTGTGCTTCCTTGTAGGGTTGCAAAAAACATGTTCACTTGGCTTGATTAAAGGCCCCGTGCTGTTTTTCTTCAGAGCTGGAATCTCAGGATTCCACCATTCGGTCTTCTTTTTGCCTTTTGGGAGGGTAGGATGATTTTAAAGAAGCATTAGAGATATTTGTCGCAAAGTTCACTGCTTCATCAATTTGTGACGATGAGTCCAGCCCACCGAGAGAAACAACCTTCGTATTCGCTTCATCAGGTCTTAACGATAAGCAGGAATTATCGTGAGAAGCGTATCTGTGTAGAGAAGCCGACAGCGTATTTTCATACATTGCCCAGTCGGTTCGCTTCTTGTTCCTGTATGTTGTGAAAAGAGCAGGGTCAAAAATGAGCTTAAAACTAATGTAGAGGTGGTCAGAAAATGAGTGTTCTTGGGACACTTGCCAATCCATTATCCGGTTAGAAAACTGCTCGACATAAGGGTAATGTTCAGCACTTCTCTTCCAACAGAGGTCCCAAAGCTGGTATCGTGAACATATTGGGGATTCTAGTAGCTTAGTTGAGTAAACATATTAAGGTATGTCCTTGGAAAAGCATTGTTGTTAAATAACACAAATGGCAATAACGCAAAGTTTGCTTTATTTCACTTTTAAATGGGAAATAATACCAAAATCTGAGTTTGTTTTACTTTATTTCCAACAAAGGTTGTATACTTACAAATCCGTCCATTAAACTTGTTCATGTACTACTTTTTGTCAAATGTAACTGGGTGACTACCTAAATATGTGCACTATTTTGCTTTATTACTCAAATTGTTAAGTTGAAAAGTTGGTCTTATTGCTAATTGAGAAATGAAATAAAGCAAATTTGTGTTATTTCACATTCGTTTGGGAAATAACACAAATTTGCGTTATTGCCGTTTGTGTTATTTCACCCCCCGAAAATGTAAATAAAAAATTACCGAAATTTTGAACTCACGGAGAAGTATCTTTTTATAATTGTTTACAGTTAATAAACCATTTGTCGGAGAAAATCAGTTAAGGTATCAAAATGTGCGTAAATACCTCGGCTTTCCATGGGAATGTGAGATAGATTAAAATACAAAAAAATTTCGCATTCAAAAATCGATTTTTTTTATTTTAAATTTTTTTTTTATTAACTTTTTCATGTTTGATTTGTATTTTTTTCAATCTGAATAGTTGTCAAACTGTATGGAGTAAGCTGTAAAAATTTGAGAATGGAAACACCAAAACTGTAGAAGTTACGAGTTTTTTCATACCTGCGTACATAAAGTTTATACTAAAGCTGAAAAAAAAAATCAAACATGATGAAGTTAATAAAAACAAATAAAAAATGCGACTTTTGAATGGAAATTTTTTTTTATTTTAATCTATCTCACACTCTCATGGAAAGCTGAGGTAATTACGCACATTTTGATACCTTAACTTATCGAAATAAAAAAAGATGTGTTTTCTTTTTTCGATAAAAAAAATATATTTCACCCCAAAAAAAATATTGTGATATACATAAATATTGTATGGTATGACCCATGTGCCTTCCCCCATAAACATTTTATTTGTATGCATGTCAGCGTGCGAAGAAAGTAGTATACGATTTATTTTTTACAAAGAATTGTGATTTTGTATATCATATGAATTCGAAGAGCAGCAATATTGAACAATGCGCACTGATATTTCTACGTCAACTTCAACAAATGCGACAACAAATAGCAGTAAATCTCGCACACTCAAACATACATAGCTAAATTATATAGACGTTCACTTATGTACGTGTGTATGCGATCTGAATTCGCACCTACTTGTAAGAATAAACAAAGACATGAAGTCAGTTCTTATGCAGTGAGATGCAGTTGCGAAAACGCACAGACGAACACAATTGCATCCACACACACTCTTGCATGCACTCCCACAAAAGGATGTATGTACGTAGGTATACCCTTTATGCGCTCAGAAATCAGGAAAAGCTGATGACAAGTGCCTGCCATAAGGAAACTCTAACAACGAAAGTCTTGGTGTGGTCCCGCAGCTCCACAGAGTGCCAACCAACGCTCCTGCTGGGCAAGCAATCTTAAAAATTGCGCACAATTGCAACGAAATAAATATGCAATCACATCGTCATACGAGTACAACCTGTGAAATGTAAAATGTAAAATGTGAAAGCGGATGAAGCGTGGAGTTGCGCGACACAAAAGAAGAAGAATATTTGTAAGGCATGCGCTTGAAAGATGTCTGGCCCTGCATGCGAAATGCACTACGAAATGCTGTGTGACAAGATTTTGCACCACAATTCCCCAGCTCGAGTGCATTCAATGGAGCGCGCGTACACACTTGAACACATAGAAAAATTGACGAATATGTAGCTGTTTTCAGAAACCTACGCACACTTGCTTTGAATTGTGATGGTTAAGAGTGTTGTTGTGCTGCAATGTTGCACTTATGTATATTTCGCATTTACGCATTTCAATGGAATTGTTGCAAATATAAATTATGATCTGTGCGCGTGGGTGTGAGTGAGAATATTGCAGTGGCAATGCAGGAAATGCAGTGCTGCCAACTATTTTCGAGTAAAAAAAATCCAGATTTTTATAAAAACCCACTAGAAAAAAGCTAAATTCCACAAAACAAAAACTGAAAACAAATTTTTTACTAAGATTTTTTTAATTTTTCATCCCTTTCTACATACTTAATCTATCGACATGTGGTAGAATCCATCAGACGATTTGGATTTTCGTTAATACGCGTGCTTTTTTCTTCGGAAGAACTATTCTATTTTTTAATTTTTTTGTAAATTTTCCATTTTTGCCATTTTTCATATTTCAACAGTTTTTTTCTTAAATCAGCATCAGAAAATCTATTAGATGAGGTCAGCCCCGTGTTTGAGATAAAATACGACCAAATATTGTTAAACTGTGTAATCGAATAATACAGCTGGGATCGAAGTTCATCAGAAAAAAAATAAAATAAATAAATAAAAGTAGTTTTCAGCAAGTTAAACTGATTGAATAAAGTTCCAGGTCTACATTAGACCAAGGTAGTGAAAGTAAATGAAGAGCAAATTTCGCCAGATCGGAAAACAATTGGTTGCCACCTGCATCCGTATAAGTTTGAACTTCTGCCCAAAATTTCATTGTATTACTTATATTAATCCATGGTTTCCGACGTCGATGTAATTTTTTTTTTTGGCAAAAAATTGCACTCGCAAGTCAAACGCCAGCTACGCTGACCACATTTTTTTTTTGTGGTAAAGTGTTCCCCGCAAAACTACTGTGGTCAGCTAAACCGCAATTGCACTGATGAGGTATATTTTTTAACTTCGACGTCGAAACCATAATAGGGTCGATTATCTTTTTCAATCGTATCGAAATTATCTGGTAATTTTAAATACATATGTATGTACTATATTCTATGAGGAATAAAGCTAAAAATTCGTCAAAAAATTTCGCAAAAAGCTGGATTTTCCACTTCCCGCAATTTCTCATACCCTGCCGCTAAATGGACTTCGCCAGAAGCCAGATATTGAAAAAAGAAATTGGCAGCCCTGGTGAAATGCCAGCATTTCTACCATACAACAACTACATACTGACTGTAATATTCACATTTGATGCATTTGTGCAGGTCCAAATGCGCCCACTCGTAGATTTTAGTCTTCTGTGCCCCTACTTCCTATTCCATCCCCTTCCGCTCTGTACTTTTCCCTTCACCACACTCACTTGCCCTGCGACAGTTGTAATGCATTCACCAAACCTCTTCATTCTTCCACTGCACTTCAATAACTTCCCAATAGTGGTTTAAATGTTTAGTTCACTGAACTGGCAAACAGACGATAAGCAAGCGACAATGGGTTTGCTGATGCTGAAGCGGAAGCAATAGCAGCAACAACAATAACTTCATATACAGTTTTAACACAATGAAAGTAGATTTGGACCAAGTCTACATGAGTTCTATGTGTGTGAACTTGTACATAAATGAAAATTTGAAATTTCAAATGAAAATCGCAGCTAACATCACATCGCATCATCACATCAAATCACGTAAATTCGTTCATCAACATCAGCCAACACTTCAACGGATATCTATAATTGTTTACGTGGATATTTACACATACTCATAGAATAGAGCGCTTGTCTTTAGGTATTTTATCGCAGCGTGGACAAAAGATATTTGTTGATTTTTATTTGGAACCCTTTAGTGGCAAATAGAGGCCTATATTAAAAGTTCTGCAATTTTCAGATGCGGATGATGAGACCGTGAATGAGCTGCATCACACTGACTTCGATGACACCACAACCCTGAAAGCTTCTGTAATAACACCTGAAGCAAATAGATTTATTTTTAGGGAGAAGCTACGCACTACTCATCGGTTCAACGAATATTGCAATAATGATTAATTCTCAAGGCGAAGTCTTCCATGCAGAAATTGGTTAGCTTCGTAATGGTAAACATGTTAAGCGAAACTCCCCCGAAAGTTCCGAAAGGCATCCTACGAATAAAGGGAAGGATTTACGCTTCTGATGGTGTAACGATTGACGTTAAGCGTCCGGTTATTCTTCCACGCGACAACACTGTAACACGACTAATCGTGGACTTCTTTTTTGGAAAGAATGTGCTGCTAAATGTCAAATTTTCCGTAATCGCAAGGCCTATCCTGGACCTTCTCAAATCTTTCACCTTCACAGGGGTGGATTATTTTGGGCCCATAAACGTGGCTATCGGTCGAGCGTGCGAAAAACGCTGGGCGCCTTATTTACCACTCGCGCGGTTCATATTGAGATCATGTGCTCATTATCTACTGAGTCATTCATTCTGATTTTCGGACAACGGCACTAACTTCGGTGGGGCTAGTAGGATGTTTTTAAATGAGATTGAGAAGATATAATCGGAAGGTATCCTGAAATTGAGTGGTATTTTATACCGCCTGCTTCACTGCATGTTCGAGGCTTTCTTGAGGAGGTTGGAAGGGCTTTTTTAGCCGACGCACAGTGGGAGAAATGGTCAATCTAGCGGCGCTTTAGCGAAATTTTTAAATTCAGAATTCTCCAAATTTTGTTTGTTTTATTGAAAATTTATTTCCTAACGGGGTCTTTTCTGTTTTCGTTTTTGTTTTGTTCCAAATATTCGCATATCTGTGAGCTTTCGAATTTAACACATGTTTTAGCAAGTGCAATAATTACTATTTACCTATTTTTAAGTGCAATTTTTGTTAAACTGAAAAACTTAAATATAAAATTTTGTAATAAGATTTGTGACTTAATTATTATTATTTGGTATGTGTTAAATAAAAAAAAAGTCATTGTGGTCTGTTAATATATGTTTTAGATCTTTACAATGGAAAAAGAAATTGTCCTATATCAAAGTGTTTTTATATGTGTAATCCAATGTTCCGTAGAAAATAAGTGTGGTGGATTCGATGGGATTCGATTCAATGTTTGTATAATTTGTTAAAATATGTTGTGGTCTACGTCTTGTCCAAAAATTGGCTGCAAGTATTTGCAAGTTACTGATTTTTTTCCTTTTTTAGATACTATGGCAGAGTCTAAACGCACGCTTTTTTTAATATGGCACAGTGAACCAGTACCAACAAAAAAATTTCTAATGGTTGAAAATCATATATTTTCTAACGTCATTGATCGCTCAAAGTATAGTGAAGAGCAAACTCGCAAAATTCAAAAACAATTAAGAAATTTCATAAGCAAACTTTTAGAAAAGTGGAAAGAATGTCATAGGGTTATGTCAGTGTTCGAAGAGCGAAATAAGAAATGGTTGGATGAAAATATAATTTTTTCTAAGCCAACTGTTCATCACCGTATACAAAAACCTTTTTCAGAGTGTACAATGAAAACTCAAAAAAAAAAAATTGCATCAGTTGTTAACGAAACACCTAACCAAGAGTTAATGGTAGCGGCAAGCGTAAGTCTTTACAAAGCTGGAAAAAGAAATGCTTCACAGGTTGTTTCAAAATTGTTTGAAGAAAGTTCGACTGCTCCGAAAATGCTTAAGTCTGTAAGCTCTGAACAAAAAACCCCAATTCCGTATACACCTGAGGAAGCTTTATCTCTTTATATAGATGGCGGATACTCAAAAAGGTCGTACAAAATAATGCAATATGGTGCCAAAGAACGAAACTGCAATATTTATCCAAGCTACGATATTTTACTTAAGGCTAAAACAGAGTGTTACCCCAGTGGCATACACGTAACTGAACTTTCAGCGGAAGTTGCCCTGCAAAGTCTTGTAGACCATACTGGTGCACGTATAGTACAAGGATTTTCCAAATCTTTTGAAGGTGTTTTGACTGCAGCCAATATTAATGACAGCATAAAAGCAATATTTAAATGGGGCTGTGACGGCAGCAGTGGTCACTCCACTTACCGTCAACGTTTTAGTGCTTCTGATTGTGAAATAACTGATGAGTATTTATTTGCTGTATGTATTGTGCCTTTACAAATTAAAAAAGGAGACGCTGTTCTATGGCAAAATAACAGGCCTTCTTCAACTCGGTTCTGCAGACCCATTAAAATAATTTTTGAAAAAGAGTCAGCGGAGTTAGTTAAGGTTGAGATAGATAATATTAAAAGGCAAATTGTAAGCATTGTTCCGACAAAGTTGAGTTTTTTCGAAGTAGTACATGAATTCCATTTAACAATGATTGATGGGAAAGTTTTTAACACTTTAGCGGGCTCATCATCGCAGGCCTGTGGAATTTGTGGAGCAACACCAAAATTCATGAATAATCTAAATAATGTTCAATTGAGACAACCACAGGAGCACTTGTATGAGTACGGATTGTCAACACTCCATGCTTGGATACGGTGCTTTGAGTGTATAATTCATATCGCCTATAGAATACCCATACAAAATTGGCAAATTCGTGGAGAACATAAAGAAATCGCTCAGCAAACCAAAAGAAAGATTCAACTTGAGCTAAAAGAAAAAATGGGTATATTGGTGGACATTCCCACGAAAGGATCAGGCAATACAAACACTGGAAATACTGCAAGAATATTTTTCCAGCATCCAATTTTAGCCTCTACAGTAACTGGCGTAAAAGTAGAACTTATAAAAAGGTTTGGTATAATTTTGCGTACTATGGCATGTGGGTATGCAGTTAACATAGAGGCTTTTCGCATATATGCTTGGAATACAGCAGAATTATTTGTTTCCGAATATCCTTGGTTTTATATGCCTCCATCTGTACATAAAATATTAATACACGGAGCAGATATTATTGAAAAAGTTTCGCTACCAATAGGAATGATGTCAGAAGAGGCACTTGAGGCAAGAAATAAAGATTTTCGCAGTTATAGACGGAACCATAAGCGAAAAAACTCAAGGTTGAATACAATGGAAGACTTAATACACACTCTTTTAGTTTCTTCAGATCCTATTATTACATCTAAGTCTAAAAGCACCTCCAAGTACTCCAAAAATCACATTGAAATAGATGATGAGGTCAAAAACCTTCTTTTACATATAAATGATCTACCTGACGGCAGTAATTCTGAGAGCTCCGACTCTGAATAGTTTTTTTTTTTCTAATAAAACATAAAAACATATAAATAAATAATTAACACATATTTTTAGAATAAAGTAATGCATTTTTTCATTGTATTTAAGAAGCTATTAAGAAAGCGCCGCTAGATTGACCATTTCTCCCACTGTGCGACGGCGAAAATATTTTTAATTCGAGGCCACTGATCTACTTTCCGCTCGAGTCTGGGGAACACGAAGCTCTTACGCGAAACCATTTCCTTCTTGGAAAGTCCTTCGGCATTTGTGAGATAACAAATAAAGAAAATTCCGCATCTGAACTCAGGTGAATTCTGGATACGTTGAATTTGGGAATATCTACTTTGTCTTACCAGACGCGCAAAATGGTACCAGCCACCAGCGACTCCAAACAATTTGAATGACGTAGAAGTCATCGTGGATGAAAACTCCAAGCGAAATTCGTGGCCTTAGGGAGAAGTGACTGAACTTAATTTTTTCGCAACGCAGTAGTAACGACAGTGAAAGGATTATGTACGCGACCGATAGTGAAGATGGCGAAGTTGGACATCGAGGCTGAGAAAAGTGCGGTAAACGTCAAGCACGTGTCCGCATGATATTTACGGAGGGGGATGTTGCGAGAGGTCGCGTTGGCGATCCATTTCGCTTTCTTCACCTCCTCTTTTTTCTTTTGTTTGCCAATCGACACCTGTTAAATATCAGCAAAGTTGGTAGTTTTCCATTTTGACTGTTAACAAAAGCGCATGGGCGTAGCAAAAATATATACATAAGGTGTAAGTTTATTGTAAATCGCGAATTTAATATGAATTGTAAAACTTATTAAATTAACCCTAGAACACACACCCAGAAAATACCACGTAAACACACACCCGGGATACGTTTGTACCCGGGACCTTATTTTGCGGTTTTTTTAATGCTTATTCAACCGATTTCTATGATTTTTTTTTTGAAATGTATATTTTAATATATAACAAGTATTTTGTCTTTTGTTTCATTCGAATATTCCTACTGGTTCCAGCGATATGGGCAAATAAAGTCAGGACATGCAACAGTGGATTTTGGTTTTTGTTGTTGTCCTGATAAATGCAAAACAAAATAATATAATTTATAATAATATACTTGTAGAGTAACAACGAATACACATTTTGGTTTTTATTTCATTGAAATATTCTACCTGGTTCAAAAGATATGTGCAAAAAGGTCGCGCAAGGTATGGGTACGTAGGTAGCAAATATACTGGTATAACTGGTTTTTGTATTTTATATGCAGCTGCAAGGGTTGTTTTCACACGAGGTGTTGTTATAAATGCTGCCTGTTGATATTTTCATTACTGTTTTGGTGCTCAAAAGTGTAAGAAGTGAAAATATAAGTGAAAATAAATATAACTGAAACTATAAATAACTGGATACGAAATGACTTCAAGAAGAAACGAATATTTATCAAGTGCAGCATATAGAAGGTAAAAAATGTAAAATAAGCAACAATGTAAACATATACTAATTTTTTTTATTATGCAGGCTAACTGAGGAACAGCGAGAATCATATATACAATCTTTATTTGATGAAATTTGTGACGATGACGCTCCCTATGACTTTGACTCAGAAGATGAAGAAGAAATTCAAATCAATGACATTGAAATTGCTGATGACGATGCTGAAGTTTCGCAAAGTGCCGCAGAAGTATTACCTGATTATGCGGACTATGAGGATGATGAAGAAGACGATGAAGAAGAAGAAGTAGAAGAAAATAATGAATTACCTGCTAGTGCCGAAAAATTTGTTGCACGTGATGGTACTGAGTGGATGAAAGAACCAAATGTAAGTCGTCAGGTACTCAGACAAAATATTATAAGAGAACGTTCTGGACCAGCTAGATGCACTGAAATGTTGTCAATAGAGCAAACATTCAAATGTTTCATGAACGTTGAAATGGCTGATATAATTATGCGCCACACAAATAAGTTAGCAAAAGAAACTTATAATGCTTACAACAATGCGCATCCAAACACAACTCCTAAGTCATGGACGCCTGTGTCAATAACAGAGCTGTATGCATTTTTTGGCATACTTATTATGACTGGTGCGAACCATAGCAATGGAGAACATGTTCGAGATTTATGGAGCGTCAAAAACTATCCTTTATATCGCGCCACAATGGGAGTCAACCGTTTCTGTTCGATATTACGGTTCCTAAGATTTGACGATAAAAACACTCGTGCAACACGCTTACTAACTGATAAAGCAGCACCGATCAGTGAGTTGTGGACGATGATGAACAATAATCTTGCTGCACATTACAAGCCCAGCTCATGCTTGACGATTGATGAACAATTATTTCCTTACCGTGGACGCACACGGTTTACGCAGTACATACCGTCAAAACCTGCTAAATATGGTATCAAGGTTTGGTGGATTTGCGATGCCACAAATGCATATCCACTGCATGGACAAATATATACTGGCCAAGCAGAAACTGGTAGGGAAACGAACCAAGGCGAACGAGTGGTGAAGGATTTGTCTGCCAAATACCAAGGAAGTGGCCGAAACATTACAATGGACAATTTGTTTACGACCTTGCCAGTTGCAGAACTGCTTCTCACCTGGAAACTCACGATCGTTGGAACTTTGCGCAAAAACAAATCATATATTCCTCAAGAAATGAAGCAGAACAAAAACAGGACAATTGGTTCAACGACATTTGGCTTCAAAAATAATGTGACAATGTGCTCTTATGTTCCCAAAAAAAATAAAGCAGTAATTTTGCTTTCGACCATGCATAATGATGCTGAAATAGCTGACAGTGGGAAACCTGAAATAATTGAATATTATAATCGTACCAAAGGTGGTGTTGATCGAATGGACCAAATGTTTGCGGAATATCCAACACAAAGACAAACAAAACGATGGCCACTAGCGATGTTCTTCAACATGTTGGACATTACAGCTCTTGCAGCCTACATTGTCTACGATTTGAATAACCCTATGTTGCCTTGGAGAACAAACAACAAGCGTAAGCATATCCTGCGCAGCTTGGCTGAAGCATTGTGTATGCCCATTATTGAAGCCAGAGCCATAAATCGTCAAGTGACGCGAAATTTTTCGACTAAAATTGCTATTGAAGCATATTTCAACCGACCGGTGGAATCAATGGTGTCAACAGCAGCATCAACATCTGCCGCAGCGCGCACGCCAAAACCTGTGTCCGGATCTTGCTATTTATGTTACGCACAAGAGGAAAAACGCCGTAGAAAAACCAGAAAGCTGTGCGACAAATGTAAGAAGCCAATGTGTCTTGAACATTCGGTCATATCAACAAATTGCTCTATTTGCCATGATTTTCCTTAGATATAAGATGCATTTTTATAATTTTTATAATAAAAGTCAATAATATAATGTGTGAAATGAATATTTTTAATTTTTCAAATAAAAAAATAATATAAAAAATGTTTTTTTTTTATTATTATGAGGATTTTTACTATTGGGGTACAAACGTATCCCGGGTGTGTGTTTACGTATATAATGTGTTTGGAAGGCTGTAGCTCCTGAACCAATGGTCCGATCTGGTTCAAATTTTGAATTTGAACTCAAAACTAAATAATCTTCCTAGATCCGAAGTTAGCGGTATAGAGGTATAGCGGTTCAAAAGTTACAACACTTCAAAGTTGAAAGTGGATACATTTGTACCCGGGTGTGTGTTCTAGGGTTAAGTAAAGTTTTTAGCTTCTAATACTTCCAAGCATACATGATTCGTAAAGCCTCTACTTGTTATTTATTAGAAGCTTAAGAAAACGCTTTCGCTGCATGCCGCACTGCCGTCTTTTAACACCTGGGGGCTCGCTGTCAATGAAGTTTGCAGGAAATGCATGGGGACGGGAACAAGGAAGATCCTAGAACACATCCTATGTCTTTGTTCTGCTGTATCGAAAACACGATTGAAATAACTTGTAGCTCTAGAGTTTAATAAACTTGAGTCATGTCTTCAAGACACTTGGGCTTCAAGAAATACTGAAATTCTCAAAGAGCGTTGACATCCTAAATGATGAATACTTCGAATATACTTAACGGAACCTTTATCTCCAGCTGGCATCATTAGCGACTTATCGGTCTATGTAGGGCGGTCAGCCGGCCAGAATAACTAACCTTACCTAACCTTTGTCTAGATAAGACCATGCTTTGGTTTGTATTTAGGGTAAAATTTCAACATTGACTGGGAAATTCTCTTTTTTTATATTACAGATCTAGCTAGGTCTAGATTATATGAGTATTATATTCTGTGGTGTATTGGTTAGCCCGGATTTCTATGCATTTAAATATATTTGTTGGTAAGTCATAGGAACTTAAAGATTAACAAATGTTGCGAATGAAGAGTTTTGTGTTACGATGACATCGATTTGTTAGTGCATATTCTTACATATTTTGCCGCTTACGTTTTTTTGGCGATTAGGGCTCGATATGGTATAATCAGCAAAGGCGCTGAAGGTATTTTACCAAAAGTGACTGCACGTTACTTGTTTGGTACGCAATGCACCGGGTGGCCGAAAATGTAAGAGCTCGCTTCAGTGACGTTGACGATTTAATCTCGAAAGGGGAAAAAATATTTTTAAAATCTGTTTTGCGCGTTGCAGCTTTTATGAACATGTATCTCAATATCGCTCTTCCGCCAAGATTAACGAGGCGGGGTTAGAGGCGACAGAATATTATTGCCTACACTTTAAGGAATTTCAAATCTTTCTTAAAGATCTAAATGATATTGATGCTTCTTCAATATTGAAGGCGAAAAAAGCAATAGCTTCAAATTTGATTGAACCACGCTTTGCCTATAGCAATGCAAACTACAGCTTCTTGTGGGAAATAATAACTAAAATAGAAGAAAAAAAATTATTGGCTGAACAAGTGCATCTTATGGAGAAAGCTGTTAATACTATTCAAGGTGTGCAGGGTGAACTTGGGCAAAAAATTAAGGAAAAATTGGTTACCATATGTTATAAACTTCCCTTTATAATCGACCTTTATGACACTTTTCTGAGGCATCCTAGTAGTGTCTCGTTCGCGACGGCGTGTGCACTGGCAATGGTCCGCTGCTTCAGTTGCGTGCCTTAGTTCAAAGATATCCAAAATCCAACCAACCTAGACCGCATGAGTTTCGAACAAAATACGCACCCGGGATTTAGCAATTCATTATATACTGTTTATTACATAGTTACTCTAATATAGCTATATGTATATAGTATAAGGGTGGTAGATTTGCAATTTCAATAATACGTTTTTCTTTCTTAATGATCTACTGCCCTAATGTAATTTTAAACTTAACTTATCGTACTAGTAAATAAAAGAAAAAAAAACAATATTACGATTATGACTAATAAAAAAAACTGTGTATATTCATTCACTATTTTCCTTGTTTTGTTTTAACGCATAAGAGAGCGATGAGTAACTTAACAAGAACAATAATAATAGAAAAGGTAACAAAGAATTACATACATACTTGTCGGTAACGCAGTGCTCCGTTTGAGAAGCCTCCGAAATGCAGTGGTTGGCACTGGGATCTGCTGCTTCTGCTTTTAATTTGGATATTTTACCTTGGTGTCCCTGTTTTTTTTTCGCGAAAATTATTAAGTATTATTATTCTGTCATTATAATTACTTCATCCACTCAAATATATTCTTTGTATCGCTATTTCAGCAAAAAAAAAAATTGTTTTGATTCATTTTGTTCTTCTTTTCACAAAAAAATTACGTTTTCTGGCCACACTAATTACAATTACTGGATGCCCTTTTGTTGGGATCTTTGACTGACTCTCCAGGGATACATACGTGCATATGCATATAAATATATACTAATTGTGGATATATGTACATGCACATGTACACATGTTTCTTTAAGCATGAGCAAATGCCGCTCAATTTTGACTTTTAATTGTTATCAATGAATGCAGTGATAACTAACATAAAGTGACCATCTCACAACAATGCAAATTAATTTGATTTTAAATAGTACTACTTAATTAAATGACGTAGATTTTTATTTTATTTTTTTGCGGGTTTTAAAAGTTCCGCCACCTGTGTGTTTTCACATGGGATGTTCGAATTGTCGTGCGCAATCTATTTATAAACTGAATGGCAGAATCGGTAAAGATCTATTCCCCTGCTTTCTGAAAAGCTCCTCGCTGCCGTTCGTTTCTTTTGAACCAATTAAACCTACAGGACCGAATAATCACAAGACTTATTTAAATGCATTACTATATTTTACTTGAATATTTGTTTCTTACCGGAAAATCTTATCTTCTTCTGGGAAAACCCAGACATGTGCTTGATTGCACTCGGGATCCATATTAGGTGTGAGTTCTTTGGATTACCAAATTTGATCGACCTTTGGTGTGGTAAAATTTTTATTGATTGAAATAAAACATTGCCTTGACCACAAATTATTACCAGCGGTACAACTGACTTTGGGTTTTTGGACTTCAACTCGGTTGTGATTATTGTGCAAACCCCGGATTTATTTTACACTCCCTGCCTCGACGACTTCCAGAATGAAAAGGCTCGAAAAAGCTAAGCAGAAGTCACTTGTCACTAGACTAGTTTTAGTAGTCTAGTTTAGTTTAGTACAAATGTACAAATCGTGTGATCCCTGCTTAATCGCTATAATCCCAATGAACTAGCTTGCTTAAAGTACGCCCCAATCATCAGTGTTGACGTAGAAAGAAAGTTCTCCTTATACAAACTATTTTTGCTGCCAAATAGGAAAAGCCTTAAATTTCAAAATTTTAAAGAACTATTTATTTGTTTGCCAATAAAGCCCTGAACACAGCAAATAAATAAAAAAAATATGGAAATCAAATATTGCTATTTAATTTATTGTAAATGAAATTTTTACTTTTTACTTTAAGTGCTTAATTTTTTTTTAATACATCTACATTTTAAAATTTTAGATATATATTTAATTAATTTTGAGTTTTTCGTGGTACTAAAAATTACAATATATCTTTATGTCAATTATAAACTTGTAATAAAATACGAAAATTAAATAAAAAAAAATTAAAAAAAGCAAAACAAATGCGAAAGGTGTTTTTGCTTATTCTTTTTTTTTGTTTTTAGTGCATATTTTTCAGTTTTTAGTGCATATTTTTATTTTTTTTAGTGCACATTATATGCGTATAATTTCGCTTTTTTAGCGTATAAAAATCCGGGCTCTACCTATTATATTCAAATCTGTGCTCGACTATTTCAACACTTTAGGTACTAGGGCATTCAATCCCGGGATCCAGAATCCCGGGATTCCGGGATCCCGGACACTTTTCCATGTCCCGAAATCCCGGGATTACAGATCCGGGATCCCGAGATTTTTACTGAGTTATTTACGGAATAAAAGAGATGCTGAAAACGAAAAAATTAATTAATTTGACATGAAAAACTAGATATACAGAACATCAAAATTTTGATTCAAAGTGAACTTATGCCATTTGCACTTGGACATGAATTTCAGAACCTGCCTGAATTTCTGTACTTGTTCAAAAATTTTTTGGAAGAATTGTGTAATAACGAAAAATCTGGTAGCAATTGATAACACAACAAGATTTTACAGTGTGGAAGGGTTGTTCCTCATTTTATTTTGTTGGTGTTTTGTGTAAAATAAATTTCTGTAGATACTAGTAAGGGGTTTTTACAATCAATATATATATTTAAGAATACTATAAAAATATTTAGACATAAAATTACGGACTCTTTTACTAACGTGCATTATGCTCCCTGTAAGACCAAAAACGGTGACAATTAATCTGTGTGGTTTAAAAAAGGCGAACCTACTGTTAAATTCAAAAGTTGTGATAAAGCCCAAATCCCGAAAAATCCCGGGATCCCGGGATTAGAATTTTTGGATCCCGAAATCCCGGGATTGTTAAAATGCTTCGGGATTGAATGCCCTAATAGGTACTTAAAAAAAAGTTAAAATATGCAATCCATTTGATCAATAACCGGATGCACGTTCACGAAATACTTAACTTATGTGCCTAAGCAAATTGGTAGCCGCTCTTTAAATTCGAAAAATCCCCGATTGATCGCCTCTCTTTACTTAGTTTAAACACTTATTGAATAAACCTGTTATTTATAGTTACAATCTAGAATGTTTTCCCCTTGGTACATGACGTTATCTTTGTCATTACTTTTTTCACACCCGCTCTCTTAGACATGAAAACTCTAAAATTAGCGCTCAAAAATTATAAAAAAAAACAAAGCATAGGCACGTACCACATTCTACTACAAACCACACGTTTCAATGAATTCCCTACTTTGTACATCTACAGTATTGTTTTTAATTGCCTTTTCCATATTCCAAAGGAATAGCAAGCGAACACCGAAACCACTTGCGGAACTAGAAAATTAGCATAGAGCACAGCGGGCAAGAGACAGCTAGCAGCAGCGTTGGCCAAACAATCGACACCCAGCTGACGGAAATTTAATCATTCGATTGGTTGACCAGAAAGCTACAAAAAAAAGCATTAACATTTTCGCTTTCATTCTGTCAATTAACACGAATTTATCTGCTTAAACAACGCCTCCGCGCCACGCGCGCTCCCAACTTCACAGAACTTTATAGTTGGGCTGACTGGCTTGCTAGCAAATGTTCGTCACGTCTTCTCATAAAATCAGCATAATTCTCAAATGCTGTCAGGCAGGTGGATAAGCGACGACTTTACCATAGGCGGCTGCTCCAAATAAGGATGCCCGCACCGCCACACAGTTCCTGTACGCTAAACTGTTAAGCGATTGGCACATGGACGTGCGCTCGAGGCAACAGCTCCGCGGCGGAGCAGCGTATAAAAGCAAAGTGTCCAATGGTTTTCGGTGTCAGTTCCCAGTGTTCGCACTGTCAGTCACACACAGACTATTCTTTCCTAAATTGCACAATTCGAATTAAAACTATCGCGAAACTTTGTAATTCGAAAAAAAAAATTATCCTCGAAAAATAAACGAATCATAAAAACTTCTTCGCACTCCACATTTGTGTTCGCAACAAAACAAGGCAAAATGACTAAATTGCAAATTTTCGTACTCTGCGCCGCGCTCGCATTCATCGCCTGCATTGCCAGCAGCGGAGCGGAACCTCAGCAACGCGGCCAACGCGTCTACTATCGTCCTGCGGCAGCGCGCTACCAGCGTCCACGCACCCACTATCTTGCGCGCCAAGAGGAGGTTGCCGACGCCGTGCCCGAGGCACCAGCAGTCACCCCGTACCCCTCTGCCGATGAATTGAAACCCGCGGTGCCTTTCGATGAGGGCGCACCCGCAAACAATATACCCGACGAGGTTTATGGCCCACCAGAGGCTAACCAGCCCGATGAGGTGTACGGCCCACCCGAGGTCGATGGCAACGAATTGCCCGCTGATTTGCCTGTCGCTGCCGATGATGTGCCCGCCGCTGATCCAGCTGCTGAGAGCTTCCCTGCGCCCTTGGACGAGCAGCAGGCACGTTTGGTTGCTGCCCGTCGCGCTGCTGCACTGCAGCAGCGCCAGCGAAAGGCGGCCGCATATCGTCAAGCTTTGGCAGCACGCGCCGCTGCACGCCCGCTGAAGTACAGGGTTGTTGCTGCTCCGCGCCGCTATTGAATTGCTGAATGCGCGCTGTTCGAAGTTCGCTGAGTGCTGAAGAAGTGCTGCTAAAAAGTTCTAAATTTTTGTAATTTTAAGAAAATTTTATCAACTTTTTAAGCTTAATTATAAAATGAAACTTAAGAAAATCATTAAATACTATGTATGTATGTATGTGTGTAAAGTAAGTAGCTGTTGCTCGTGCAGCACATCACAATCAATCTGAATGAAAAAAAGGGCCTAGAAACAGGGACACCGCCCAGTCGATAGTACGATGAAAACATTAAGCTTTTGTAGATTAATTTTTTATTTTTGTTTTGTTAAATGTTTGATGAAAATAAAGGTTTTCTTGCAAAAAAAAAGAAATTCTTTTCCCTTTTAGTCGATATATTTTTGTTATTAAGTGGATTTGAGGAATAGTCTCAGTGTCAAGAAGAAGACTAGAAGACGACTTAGAACTGAGGGCAATCATAAGGCATCTGCGTATCTGGCTTAGATTAAAGTTAACAAAGCAAACCGTAATGTTTACAGGTTCTTTTTCGCGTTCTGGCGACAACCAAGATTACTTAGGTGAAGGTGAATCTCAGCTGGAAATACGCACACACATAAAACTATCGGTTGAGTAGATTTTGAGTGAAGAAGTAGCCAATCTGGCGCTCTCTATGTAGTGTACACCCATTTCAGATGTATGCGCACGTCCACTGCGTATGAAACGGACGCATTCTGATTGCCGCTTTAGTGCCACTAAGCGAAAGTCAATAATGTCGCCCGGCGTCACTTCATTGCGAATACAAACAAATCGATGAAATTTAGCTGAAGAAGAATAGTTAGCTCCGCGGATTACAGGAAAGCAGCGCAAGCAACAATACAAAACAAAAAGTTTCTGCTCGCAGCGGTATTCAAATCAACAGGCTAACTCTAACTCGCACATCCATTGCATGCTCTTGCAATATGAACTTTGCCGCTTCATTTCCAATCAGTCGGCGCGATTATACAGCTACGTCTAAGGCATTGCAATCGCTCGTGCAAACAATCGCTGACCCACTGCTTGCTGTGTCCAGTAGTGAATACCACTCATCTATAGGAATTTGAGTAGCGTGACTCCTCGAATTCGGACGGACATTTAGGGTACGTACGCGTTTGTTGCCTTACATTGCGTCAATTCTTTTGCCTACTTTTTTTTAGATAATTCCAAACGTGCGCTCTGCGGCAACCTAATGACTACAGGTGGGTTAATCGACTACTCAAATTAAATAATTGTTCAAAAGTAACAGCAGCAACAACAGCAATAGCAGGTGCAATACACTTCACAAAGGTCGGCTATGCGCAGTTCACTTGGAATGCCAACAAAATTGTGCTGCCTTGCATATTCATTCACCACACCACACACACACGTTTACAACCGAAGCGACCCTGCAGGGAAACCGCGGACTAGTGAATCAAATTTCTAGTTCCGTACTAGGTCTATATCGCCAAAAAGGAACTAGTCTAAAGTCACGAATTTAGAAATGGTTCGGAACTATAGAAAAAAGGATGCAGAACGAACTAGATCCTATTTGTCGAATTTAGAACTATTTCGGAACTATCGAATAAGGGATGCAGCGGGGGGCTTGTTTACTTTACATAGATATGTGTTCGGCGGCTTTTTCGTTCAAATACGCTTCTATTGTGCGCTTCGCAGATGCTTTTTCATAGCCTGGTAATACAAAACTAAAATTTGTGTTAACATTTCAACATCTTGGGACCGTCTGAAATCTAAGAAGCGAGCACCTCTGCAAACTCAGCTACAGCTAAAGGTATGTAAATGTACATTTCTTAAAATTTTAAATTGAAAACACATTTCTTCCAAAATAACTTAAAATCGCACACACGGAAGAACCAAAAAGAATGAAAAATCATGATCATTTTTTCTTTCGTCTGTCGATTTTAGAACTGGTTCGGAACTATAGAATTTAGGACTAGTTCGGAACTATCGAAAAAGGGATGCAGCGGGGGCAATTGACACTTCCTAGGACATCGCCATGTTAAATTCGCCAGTTGCTTGCATGCAAAAGAGATTTATCGCAAACCAGTACTGGGTCTAAATGTACTAGAAGCGCACCAGTTCAGAACGAGAGATTTTCCCCACAGGGAAGTGAAATGCTTTTCACTGCAGCCTCAGTGTGTGACCTTTGCATGCAGACACAGCAACATTCATAAGCGCCGCCAGAAAGTATGCAGCAGATTGCACACCACTTGCCATTCAAGCCACAAGTCGGCGCTGTGCAAACTGAATGAATGAGTGAGTGAGCGGGCGTCTGGCGCGAGCATCGAAGGCTGGGAAGTTAGCTGGCCTGGACTGTAGGCGGAGATTTTCCAATTAGAAAGGAGTGCAATTAGGCTGGCTTTGAGTTTTTTACGCACAGAAGCAAGTGAGTAGAGTTTGAATGGGAACGGCAAGGCTTTTGTGCGTAAAACGGTTCTTGAGACTGATTGAACAGAAATGACGAAAAATTACAAGATAGGAGTCATTCAAAAGTAAGTATAAGGTGACTTTGCAGGGTTTTTAGGTGCGGAATCTTTAAGTAAAATAGTCATAATTATTTAACTGTCAGCTCAAGGAAAGAGGCCTTGTGTGGCTAAGGTTAAAAATACAATACGAATTCTATATATTTGTTAGTCCTTATTTTGCACGCAATTAAGTAATGTGTGTAGTTTACGTTTTCTGTTTTGGTAAGAAAATTTTCTTATTTAAAACTACAACCATTAGTCGATTTAAGCAAAAAAAAAAAACATTACCAATTGCCTCTGTCATTTGCGGATTTAGCCAGTTGTTCATCCCGAGTACAGACGGACCCTTCTATTTTGTTCGTGGGCGCCATTGTTTCCGTTGTCCATTCATGGGTGCCGAGTCGAAGGATCTTTTCACAGCAGCCTCTCATTCACGCGTACATTATACCCAAACAAGCGCAATCGTTTTATTTTTATGCGCTTAACTATTTCCATGTCACTAAAATGCTCGTACAGTTCAACATTCCAAGTTCTTCGGTCCTAGTCGCCGCGAGAGCAGCAGGGCCATAGATCTTGCGTAGTAACAGTTCTCTCGAAAGCACCCAACGTTTGCTCTAATTTTTTCGTCATCGTCCACGCTTCTGGGCCATATAAAAAGACTGGTATGATGAGAGTTTTTTTTTTTGTAGAACGTGATCTTCGTTAATCGGTAGGTGGTTTTGGTTTTCAATTTCCTACCAAATTATTCAAAGTGGCACCTGTTGGTAATAGTTATCCTTCGCTTGATCTTCTGACTGACATTATTGGCAAGCAAATACTTAGTACTTTATAACTAACCCACTTCAGACAACTTTTTATGAATTGTCTTGCAAATTGCTAATTAAGTAAAAATAACATAGCCGCAATGGTGTCAAGTTGTTTGCTTTTAGCCATGCTGCCTGCCAATACTGCCACTATGAGCGCTATACGTTCGAATAACAACAACACTGATGCGAGACCGACTGCACTGTGATGCGAGTACTTATTTATTTGTGCTCACTCACAAACACATACCTACACTGTGCGACAAATGAAAGTGTACACCTTATACTAGCTAGACTAGCTAGACTGATGGCAAATGTAGGCGTTCCAAGTCAAATTCGTAGAAAAAGGGTTAAGAAAGTTACTGAATCAGTTATAATGTATGGCCGCCGATTTGTTGGCTAACGAAATCCAGCGCACATATATGTACATATGACGACGCGAACAAAAGGCAGGGCCCTCTCAAAATCCGAGATCGGGGACGAAAGGCCTCGAAAGGCGCTGGACTTTCCGTCGCATGCTTGGCTAAACAGATCGCATGGTGATCGGTGGCCTCGGCTGTTTTCAACCTGCACTATTAACGTCACGATGACTTGATGCCATGTAATACCGCAAACTACTGAACATGTACTTTTCGATTGCCCATCGTTTTCACAAAGAGAGAGAGATTAAGAACATTGACTCAAGAGGGCCTGAGTACGGATAATATCATTGAACATACTTACGTTAAACCATAAAAAAGTCTGGGCGCATTAAAGAATGTAAGTAGGGAAATAATGACAAAGCCAAGGATCAGAGAGCAACGCCGCCGCTTAGAAAGAGGAAATAGTTGAAGTTGCTTTATTTAATAATTTCTTCTTTTTATCTTCTTTTCTTTTTTGCATTTTCTTCACAGGAAAACCTTGTGAACACCAGAACGCTCCTGAACCACTAATCAAATAATTAGACGGGGAATTATCGAAAGAGCGTTATGACGTGGCGCATTTTTATGACACTGCCTCATCCCGATGTAATGCGCGAGTGGTTCCGGGGAGGCGGCTTTTGAAGAGATTCGCAAGGGTCACTTCATTGGATAGTTTCCCTATCCCAACGTCCGTTAAAAAAGACCTTGTTCTAATATTATATTCATAATTATTTTAATGAAAAATAGTTTGCCTAAATTATTTATGAAAATATAGTTCATTCTATAATATACACCGTATAAATCGAAGTCTTACACTTTATATAAAGTTCCCAAAAATTCAAAGAAATTTCATCAAAATTTTAAACTTTTCATTCAGAATTTCTAGAAAATTTTCGAATGCGCAGTTTTGTAACCCTTACTGGCTAAAGAATCGCGTTGATTTTTGAGATTTTTTTTTGAGACTACTTTTGCAGTTTTTTTATACAAAAACTTACAAAAACTGGCGTAGATTTTGTTTTTTAATTTTGTTGCTAACGGTCTATCGCATTTTATTTCATAGGAAATTCCAAAAAAATGCTCAAAAATCAACGGTTAAAACTTGCACTTCATTAGACTATAATTGAATGCGCTACAAAACTGCGTTTTCTATAAATTCTCTATAAAAAGTTGAAAATTTTGATTCAATTTATTTTGAATTTCTGTGAACTTTAATTAAAGTGTGAAACTATTATCTATATGGTTTATATTATATAATCAACTATATTTTCTTAAATAACAGTGGTTTTACAAAAACCAAGTTTCTGCATATTGAACCAAACCCCTATATCCCTATGTTATTCGCCACCCTGAATGCGAATCCGAGGTCTATATTTTTCTATAAGTTTTTTAAGCTTAAACCGTTTTGTCATTTGAGGGGTTTTTTCAAAAAACATCTTTAAGAAACTATTTTTATACATAAGAAACTTAATTTTTGGAGGTATTTTCAAATCGGCCCAGCTCGCTTAAATCTCAATATTTTTCCGAAATATTTTGGTGGACGTCTTAGAATACAATAGATTTTATAATTCTAATGGAAAAAACAGTACCGATTTTTTTGTGTGGGGAGTGATGCAGTGGCGTATACAGGGGAGGGGCTATGGGGGCGATCGCCCGCCCCCCCAGAGCTGGAAAAAAATTTTGGTTAAAATATATTACCTCAAACGAGAAATTTGAAAACAAATTAAATTTGTCCTTTTGTTTTTATGTTCAATCAAAATCCTTATTTATAGAATAAGAAAGCATGTAAATCTCTTAAATTAAAAATTACAACAATGGGTATGCAAATACTATGAATTTATAGACCTTGTCATAACTTTTTACATTTTGACGGGATTTAAACATTTGTCTTAATATTTTTTAATTTGCATTATTTGTTTATAAAAATATAGTATAATCTTTAACAAAAACCATATAAATCCAAGCCTGAATCTCTGTGCAACGTTTTAAAAAATCAACACACTTTCGTAAATATTTCTAACTTTTTAATTCGATTTTTAAGAAATATTTTGAGTAAGCTGTTTTTTAGCCCATTTAATTTTACTGCAAGTTTAAAATAACTGATTTTTGGAATTTCTTTTTTTTTGATGACCATGTTAGCCATTTTTTCCATAAAAAACATTTTCGACGAATTTTTTGTTATATGGAGAAAATGAGCCACACCTTCGACATAAAAAATTCCCAAAAATCAATGGTACTGGAAATTGGGCTACAAAACTGCATACTCAAAATGTTTCTAAAAAACCTAATTAAACAGCTTGCAATTTTTACAAAGTTTCTTGATTTATTTTTTAATTTTGCACAAGTATTGATTATTATCGAAAGGTAATATTTATACCGTTATTGCATAATATCCAGCTCGATCTCCGCGAAAGATTGCCGAAATATACATTATATAAACATTTTTGAGTTGAACTATTACTTCCATATTTACATATAAAACTAGGGAATATAATACGCTTCAAAAAGACGCTATCAGTTTGGAAGGAGAGTATTTATAAAGTGTGGTCAGAACGATGAAGAAATGAGGTAAGTGAAAAGCCATACCTAAAATCAGCAGCATAACTTCTTGGTAAATGGGACGACGAATATGCTTTCCGTTGATTAACAAACTTCTCCGAACTCTGACTACACTTCTAGCTAGTAACGCTACTTCAGAGAGAAGTTACTCTTCGCCGGTTAAAAACGTGGTTCCATAGTACCATGAATGAAAAAAGACTGATAGGTCTAGCACTTTTTCACGTACACTTAGGTTTAAACTTAGTTTGAACGCCCGAGCTGGCTGCTTTAAACTAAGATTAGCCAATCAAATTCAGTCAGCAGTTCATTTTAAATTCAGTTTACGTAATCTTAGTTATTGAAATTGACACTGAACGGATAATACAAAGATTCCCAAAAGGAAAGCGCAAAATTGAGTTCGCAATTTAAGTTACTTAATTTCATCCCTCATTTGACAAACATTATAAGCAAAAAATAAGTAGTTATTTATGTAATATGCACAAATATATATTGCTTTAATAAACCCAGAGCATAACTTTTTATCTTGTGCTTTTTTACAAAATAGTATAATTGTTTTATTACATGGGACTCTGTAAATGGACCTTGTGCCAAATTCACAACATGAAACTTACTTAAAGTAAAATTATATCACAAAACATTTTAATTCGGACTTCATAAAAATTACTAGAACCTCTATTTGCGTGAAAAATAAATGACGGTTAAGCAGGTTGGATGCTTGTAGGTTATATAGCTTTAATTGGTCACTCCGCTGTGAATCAAGTTGGATGCCTGTAATTTAACGTTATTCGACAAGCCGATGCCAATCGCCCCTCCCCAAATAAAATCCTGCATCCGCCACTGGAGTGATGCAGTCGAATTTGCATGTGGTTTGCATGTAAGCCCATTTGTTTGACTCTTGTCCGACTACTGTATTTGACAACACTCGCCGATTTTACAAAAAAAAAAAAAACGAAGCGAATTGCTTGAATTCCGGGTATCAACACTGACGACTGCAACAAACAAAGTTCAGCCGGATTCGACCATGTAAACAGCGTATATATCGCGGTCGTTGGTTTTTGTTTGTGTAGCACAGTGAAGTACAGTGTTCGTTTTATTTTTATTGCAATATTTTAAGCCGCCAATATTTTTATTAATTTTTCTTGTGAATGTTGACTTCTGTGGCTTTGTACGCCTGCCTGCCTGCAATACAATTATGGGCATTTTATCGCTTTAAAAGTGGGGAAACTGCGGTTTGATTAACAGTATTTGGAGTACATGGCAAAAAATGGGCAGGAAAAAAATTATATATAAAGGTGTGGTCAGTAGGTGAAATCTTTATTTAGGTAGCAGCTCAGCCTCTGCGCTGAAACTTTTTGATAAAATGTTTTAACTTTTTACGAAGCTTCCAAAAATAATTTTAAATTTTAATAAAAAATATGACTGTGTTAGAGCCAAGGCGAATTGATAAAAGGTGGTGTTACCAGAGCAGCTAATTTCAAAGCGAACTTTACCGGTTGACAAAATGATGTAATGTGTTACCGTTTGTTTTGTGCCGCCTCGTCACTTTATGTGAATTCGACTCGGCTAAAGCTTTTGTAATCGCCTTTCATGTGATGGCAACAATGCAGTTTTTGTCTTCTTTCAAATTTGAATATTTTAAACTTTTTGTCAGGCGGCAACTCCATTATTTTTGTGACCGAAAATAATAATTTTAATTTTCTTTCGCGGCAGTCCTTGTTAAAATATGTGTGTACATACTTTCATACCAATACCGGACTTATACGGGCAAAACATATAAATTGGCTAAAGTATTCCAAAAGTATAATATCCGTACGAAATAGCACAAACGAGGAAGGCCCACTAGACAAGCATGGTGTATATAAGTTGACAAGTTGACTTGCGAATGTCAACATATTTACATAGGACAAACAGGGCGCAAGATAAAAACAAGATATCGTGAACATATAAGGGACTACAACAAAAAATGCTGAAACCATCTACCACACCGGAAAACCGTATGGCAGAAAACCAGTGTACGCCAATGAAAATAGGAAAGACAGCCATAGTTCTCTATGTACAGTACAAAGGACAACGCCTAAACGTATTAGATAATATGGAGATATACAAACAAAAGACGTTCGTCGGAAAAATAATAAATGAACAAATAAACAGCGAATCTGATATATTATTCGAACCAAGGATGCATTGTAACGTTAATTTTAGCGTTCAATAAAAAATCAATCGTTTTTGTTGAAACGATTCTGTTTTTTATCGTTTAGGTAATTATCAAAATAATTCTATTTTGCTTATTAACGAAAGGAAATTCAATCGTTAACGCTAAAGCTGTAGCATGCATTTAGGTGCTAGGTGTTTATAGTGAACTGGCAGTGGCATACAAGAACAACTTTTCGTTGATTTATTTTGTTTCAACGTTAACGATTGGGTTTCGTTTCGTTAATTCAGCTCTGAAACGAAACGAAATTATATTGATAAGTTAGTTTTGCGCATCAAAAAAACGAAATCGATTCATATAGTTTGTTGAGCATCTCTGATTCGAACCACTAAGGCTAAATACTATAAGCAAAACAGGATAGAAACCCTGCGAAGCCCATAAACAATGAAACGCAAGTCCAAACTACAGAAACAAAGAGAAAGAATATAACTGATTTTTACTTATCTGCCAGTCCATGCAACAATTAATCAATAAGAAGTGAGCGGCTGATTTCTACCTGAGGATGTATGCACATAACAAAAAAAAATCACTGGTTGAACGAAAGAATATAATCCGCTGAGACGTACCTAACTAAGAACCAACGACGATTTAGTACGGCTATAAATAGTGACGGACAAACAGAAACTATTCTGAACGAAAAATGACACTGAAGATGGCACAACGCCGAACACGGTTTGTCGCCAAAGCAAATTTGACAAGGGATGACGGAAAATCGTTCCACATTACATCACAATACCGTACTACTTTACTTTCTCAAAAATTAAAATTATATTTTTATTAGATGGAAACCCTACTAATAAGTTTTTTTTACTACACATATGTTTTATAAATTTAAAAAATATAAAAAGCTGTGCCTCTCATTAAAAAATACTTCTGCCTAAATGCTTTTTAAACATATAATCCAATAATAATTTTATAAATCTTAATTATTTACGTAAGTAGCCATTTTATTACCATTTCATTTGGTGCTAATAATGCAATGTTTTGTTCACCCAAAAATCCAATTAAAATTTTTTGTTAGGTGGTAACCCTAAATAGCACATTTTTGTAAAACAATAAATAGTTCAAATATTTTATGTACTTTATATTATATAATTAATAATATTTTTTCTAAATAGTTGGCAACCTTATTAAAAAAATTCAATTTAATATTTTTTGTTAGGTGGCAACCCAAAATTACACATTTTTGTATTGAAATAGGTGGTTAATATATTTAATGTGCTTAATATTAATTAATAAAATTTTTTCGTTTTAATTCTGCTAATTTAAGCTTTTGAGGAAATATTTAATTTTAAAATAAATGGTAGGTGGAGCCCTGTTAAAAAATTTGATTTCAAAATTCTTTAGAATTTCTTATCCGCTTGATACTAATAGGTAATCAATTTTTTTTTTTATTTATATGCATCTATATCTCATAGATCGGAAAGTATATCCCTTATATCCTTTGGACCCACAATTAGGAATGCTGCCGCTTCGCCACATTTTGCGTGTTTAACCGTGCCGCCGCTTCACTGCACATTCGAATGCATGTTTAGCCACCTCGGTCATTTCATACGCACTATTGTTGACATAAAATTTGCGTGATTTTGTTGTCTTTTAGTTCAGCTATTCGGATTTGTTGTTGTTGCCACACAATTGATTCCGTTGCCTCTTTATTTAGTGTATGTCCATAAGTACTGCGTGATTGTTGTTGTTGCCGGAAAGTGTTGTACACTTGTTCGCAATATTAGGTTCGTTCGCGTAGCTGTTAATTGTTCATGTTTAACCAAAACTTACAAGTTTTTGCGTTCGCGTACGCAAAAAACTTGCAAAGTAGGGGAAATTGAGAGAGCAAAGTGACATTTCATTTTGAGGGGAAGCTGCTGGTTTCTGCTGGAAAAATTTTTGCCAACAGCAATTTGCCAACAGGAAAACAGCTGATCAAAAACAGCTGGTTGGCATTTACGCAAATCACAAAATTGAATTTGATGGTTTGGAAGTTAAAAATTACAAAATGCGACTAATTAAACTTGTAAGAAGTAAGTAGTTATTTGTTTAATCAATAAACTGTGCCAGGATACCACTTTGTAATGAGTTTTCGTACGTTTTAAATTTTACACTTTTGAATGTAAACAAAAATTATATCAGCTGTTCGTCTAACTTGCAAGTTTCTGCAAATTTTCAGTTCGCGTACTATTTTGGATATTTCTCTCTTGTGAGCGAACAGATGACATTTCGCCGGAATTTGGCAGTTGGTTGGTTTCTGTTGGAGATTTTAAACGAACGCACCTATTGTCATCATTGCTTGACCTACACACACTCTGTGTTGTTGCCGTTGCTGTTTTAGTTTACAAGCAAGCGCCATAATTGCCCTCGCTCACAATAGAATGGCTTTTTGTTGCATTGGTATTGCTGTTCATATCGTTGTTATTATTGTTGTTGTTATTGTTGCTGTTGTTTATTGAAGACAAATAAGTGTGACTTAATTAATGCAATCAAGCGTTGTAGTCACCATTGCCTCTTGCTCTCTCCCCAATGGCCAATAGCATTGTTGTCGCGCCTGCTGTTTTTGGCTGTTCAACTGTTTGGCTGCTGTCCACAGCACCGATGGCATTTGTTTGTGCAACAATTGTTTGACAACCGCGTTGACAGCACAGCGCTATTGGTCGCAGTAAATTTACGCTTGTGACATTTTCAACAACAACGACAACAATTGATTTGATTTTTTTATTTACATTGCCATCCAGGCAATTTTTTTTTAATGACTGAGGTAGAGCTGCGGAAAAAAATTTAATAAATATTTGACTTAATTGCCTTCGGACAATATTCAACCGCTCAAACTATTCAATATTAAACTTCTTTCACAAAAGTGGTTTCCAAATATTTACCAATTTCTTAGAAAAGGACTTTTAAATACTTTCTACAGCCGATTACAAGGCTGGATAAGGGCAAACGTTTTCAAAGAAACGATTCTTATGTGCAGCTCAAAAAATCGTTCAGCCTTTAAAGAAAGTTGTAGAGTCACAAATCCTTAGGACCATGACCCACACTCGTTCTTTAGGCACCCAAGATAAATCAGAGAAAACAAATTGCCTGGCAAAAACGCGTTCAACCCTCAAGGATTCGGGGCTGCCCTTCACTTTTCTATCAATTGCACGGTTCCAACTCCAATCATAAACAAATATAAGTCGGAGCCTAACTTTCAACTCTTAGCTTTTTTAAAATAGCCCTAACATGGTCGGCCATCTTGGTATACAAGTGGAGTTTGCACTTGCCGTCAGAGGAAAAAAACCCTCAGTTTCAATTTAATATGAAAAGGTGGGTTCTCGACCCACACGCCTGTTGAATATACAGAAAGGTTCACGCCTGACGCGATTGCCTCCAGGAGCCTTATATGGTTCAAAAATCATCTTGGTTTCTACAGTTTTCTATTAGTTTGTAAGAATTGCTTTTATGATGTGCATCGTCATTAAAAAGACGGCCGTTATGTTTCTAGTTTCTACTACAGCTTTCCCGGGTTGTTCGGATGACACCTCCGGCAGTTAGCCGGTCCTAGGACCCACTCTTCCTTAGGTGATAACATTAGGGACGCCTTAAGTTATGAGAGGCTGGAATGTCCTTCAATCCCTACAAATCTTCGGGACTTGACGGAATCCTTTTACAGCCTGCCTAACCCTATCTCACAAACCATACGAGTGGAAAAAGCGAAGGTTGTCTTTTTTCCAAAAGGACGCAAGGCCGTTAAACCGAAGGTGTTCCTGCCGATAAGCCTCATTTCAGTATATCTTAAAATTCTAGAGAGGCTAATTGACGAATATTTTCGAGGAAATATAAAAAATTACAACCTCTACAAAATCAGCATGCATATTCCAAGCGAAAATCCGTGGAGACTCCACTTCGTGAATCGGTTGTTAATTCCCTCCTTATGTTCCGAGTGCAACGGAGTCTGGTGGGGTTTTTTGGGCTCCTGATCGAAAAGAGAACTATGCTATCAGAGCTGAGGGACTGCTCCGTTACAAAGCATGTGACCAGAGGCACTGCCCCAGGGTTCCCTTTTCTCTGGAATTTCGCCGTTAATGCCCCACTTCTAAGCCTAAAGGGCACCGGTTGTCAAGTCATAGCGTTCGCTGATAACACAGCAATCGTGGCAATGGGCAAACATCTGCAGATCCTGAGTGCGTTATTGCAAAGCTAACTCAGTCTGGTAAACCACTGGTCCAAGGAATGTGGACTTAGCATCAATCGTACCAAGGCCGAAATGATACTTTCCACCAGGAAGTATGAGACTCCTATATTCCAACCTCCCACCCTAAACTAGGTGGCATTTACTCTCTCAACCGAGGTTAAATAGCTTGAAGTTGTCCTGGAAGCGAAACTAGACTGGATGCGAAACATTGAAGACCGCTCCCGGAAGGCCAATACCGTCCTGTATGCATATAAGACGGCTATAGGCAAAAAGTGGGGAATAAAACCACGCATAGTACACCGGATGTACACAGCTGTGATAAGACCCATCCCTTTCTACGGGGTCTCCGTATGGTGGCCAGCGCTAAACAACACTTTATCCAGAGCCAAGATGGAACGAGTGCAGAGAACGGCTGCCAAGCTCGTCACGGGAACACTGCCCACTACACCCACCAAATCTCTGAAAATCTGTTAAATCTGTCACCTGTGGGTCTCTACGTGGAATTTCTGGTAGGCTGCAGTGCCACTAGGTTAACCACGATTCAGCCGTGGACAAAAACCACATTCGGACATGCAAAAGTACTTGAAACTCTACTTGATAATCCACGATATTTAGATTATACCGCTCCTCCACTCTGTTTAGACAAAAACTGCTCTATTAGGATCCCAGAGAGAAGCAAATAGGAGGGGGTCACAGACTTTAACTCAGGGTCGACAGCTATATACACAGAAGATTTCAAGATTAACTGACGAACTCGCGCTAAACCGGACCATTGTAGCGTTTTTCAAGTAGAATTAGTCGCCATTATGGAGGCGGCTCGGAGGCGCATAACCTCCGCCCCTCCAGGACGGCCTATTGCTATCTATTCTGATAGCCAGGCTGCTATCAAATCTCTCAATTCTAACGGAACAACGTCCAAAGTAGACATAGAATGCAGGAACTAAAGTATGGGTCCCTGGACTCTGCTCTCCGATTAGTAGTCGGGGTAATCACCGGACACTGCGTGAGGAGCATACATGGAGACGGTTAGGATAACCCACCAATGATTTTTGTCGCAGTTGCAGAGACGAGGAAGAGGTGCAGAGCATCGAACATTATCTCTGCTATTGTCCCGCCCTGGCCAACATGCGCAACCAATTCTTCAACAAGCACTTTTTAGATTGTTCTCGATTTTTTGCTTTATAAAACGCACTTGGTGGTTCACTTACTAAGGGAGAGAAACAAACAAATGGTTTTGGCCCGTGGTATCACAACGGGCTTTTCCGGTCCATTTGAGCTCCGTGCGCGGCGGCAGCCGCTTTAATCTAACCTCACATAAGACCCTGAATCAAGACTAAATCGATTTCAGATTGTTCAAATTGTATTATGATACTAGTAAACCCGGCACACTTCGTCCCGCCCAAAACTAATTTTTTGAATTGAAACATTTTGGTCCAACATTTTCACCAAGAGTTCATGTTCATGATTTTCAGTGACGCATTTATTTTCTAATATTACGATTTGGTGGTTGTTAGAAGGCATACTTCCATTGCCATCTTATATAAGCTAACAAAAGTGTATATGTATGCATACAAAGATACGTAATAGCTTCAGTGCATTTGAAAGGCGCCACGCCCCCTTATAAAAAAAATCGCAATTTTCTCTAAGAGTATGGGATTGAGTTCATATATCTCCATACCATGTTCGAGTACTCTACCATGAACACTTTCAGAAATATGCACTGTGAAAAATTCGGTTTGTATGGGAGGTGCCACGCCCCGTGCACCTAGCGGTATGAAATATACTTTACATCCGATTCTCATACCGACCATATATGCACAAAAAATTTCTTAAAGATCGGTCAAGCCGTTTAGGAGCAGTTCGACCACTAACACCGTGACACGAGATTTTTATATATTAGATTAACTGACGTCATCTTTGAGGCCTGCTAGAGATTGATTTGAAAAACATTTATCCTTAAAACCTCTTCTTCCGTAATATAAAATAGATGACTGCTACTGATATTTGATGTATTTTCGAAAAAGTTCCAACCAAGAGTCCTATCATTGTACACGCAGTTTGGGATTAGTTGCAATCAACGAGCATAAGATGTCCATATATTTTCGAATTTCCTCCGAAGTCTACGTGATTTGTTAGTGAAAAAAGTTATGAAAAATTCGGAAATTACGTATACTTTCTCAGAAATGCGCGCAGTCAAGAAAATCCCGCTTTTAATATGCCACACACGGACTCCTCTTTTTACCATTCACATACACATACGTAAATATGACTATGTGTGCAGGTATGACGAAAATAACTTCTGCCGGCATTATGAATGGAAGGAAGCACAGATAAAAAAACAACATAAAAATAAACAAAAATGTAAAAATAAAAGCGTTTTATAAAAAAATAAATATAATTATCGAATTGCTTTAACAAAAATAAGAAGAGCATAAGAACATAAGAACAAAAAATATTTAATGCCAACCACGTACAAAATTTTAATTTCGTTGAAATCATTGGTGATAATTTATTTTTTTTTTATTTTAGTAATGTTATTTTGTAATTTTATATTTGTATGCTAATTTTTGTCGAGCCATATTTAAAGCGATTTACGAGCATTCAAAATGTATAGAACGAGAATCATTAAGCAACCAAGGCATGTGTACGCATGTTTGTGTATGTCCCAGAACAAGTTACTCTCGAGTCCATTGTAAGTTAAGGCATAAGCTTGTAGTGGGGTAAGGTTTGTATGCTTGAGGCTCTCATATAATGTTCACCCAACAAGTGGATACATGAAAAAGCATATATGTAAATATGTATGCACACTAGGGTGGTCAAAAAATGCATGTGAAAAAGTAAAATCGGAAATTTTTGCTCTCACGGGGGTTCTACACTGAAAAACATACTCCTACTTTTTATTTTGAAGTCAAAAACATTTAGAGCTCAAAAAAAAAGAGAAAAGCGCTCAAAGTTTTCCGTGTGTTTTGTTAGAAAATAAACTACTTTTCGTAGAAATGATATAGAATTCTTGAAAATCAATATTTTTCGATCGGAAAACTCTGTCTCTCGTCAGGAGATTCCCAATAATATTACCCAATTATTTATTTAAGCATTTTTCATAGTAACTATATTTTATAGGTCCGCCAAAACCCCCGAAAAATGCCAGAGAATGCAATGGGGGGATAAATAAAAAATCTTTAGTATTAAAAAATGGTTAAATATACAATTGGGTATTGTGTCCTGAAGAGTACCAGAGTTTTCCGATCGAAAATACGAAAATTTGTTTTTTCCTATATAAAATACATTGATTTCAAAATAAAAAATGGGAGTATATTTTTTCGATATAGAACAATCCTAGGGGGTAAGAGCACTAAAATTCAGAATTTCTTATTTTGTACCACCCTAATGTAAACACGTACATATGTAAACTCACTCATTTTCACAATCAAATGCGAATATAGTTCTGGACATGCTAGGTGTATGTATGACTTAGGGATGTTATCCCGGACTTAGCAAATAATCCCGGGATTTTCGGGATTTGTAATTTGCAACGGTGGCCTTATGTTGACCAGTTTTCGCTATATTTCTTTTGTTTATTTAATATTTTTTTTTATATATAATTTTACACACAAAAAAATCTGGGCCAAATATATGCAGTAAAATTGCGCTTTTAGGTTTTCTCGCTGACATCAGGATTTTTTAAAAGGACTTTGAAAATTTAATAATATGATCAATTCCGAAAATGGTTTAAAAAACTTAGCGCAATGTACAGTTTGGGTATCAAATTAAAGAGAATGTTCTGTAGAGAAAGAACAGATACAAATTTTTGGTGCATAAGGTATTGAAAATGTCCTTAAAAATTCTATCCTTGAAATTTTGCCATATTTATTTTGAAAAATTTATATGTTAAGGACTAATATAGACTCGACAACGTCCTCGAATATAGTCCTTCTAACTTTATTAGCTTAAAAAAATAAGATTGATTAAAAGGGTGATTTCATTACCTGTTCGTCCATGTGAATCCAAAAAATTTAAATTTTTTTAAATCCTACAGAATCTTTTCTTTCATTTGGTACCCATTTTTATTCTACATTGCACTGAATTTTTAAAAAATTTTTTATAATTTATCATATCTTTGAAATTATAAAGTTCTAATAAAAAAATTCTAAAACTAAAAATGCAGTTCGTGAAAATATTGATTGCTTGGCGTGTTTTGAAATTTCAATCAAGTAGAGCCCATTAAATTACAGGAGGATAAAGTGCAAGTTTCAAGTGTCTAAAAGTAATGTTGAGTTTTTATAATTTTTTTGCTGGCGGTGTCACGCATTTTCTTCCATTCAAACTATGTTTGTTCGACAATTTGTTTATATGGAAGAAAATGCCCAGCATCGTTGAAAAAATTCCCAAAAATTAACGGTACTTTGTAGCTGCATGAAACTTGCATTTTATCCTACTTTAATTTAATGGGCTGTAAAGCTGCGTACCTCAAATTTTTCTAAAAATGCTGAGTAAAAAGTTTGAAATTTTGGCAAATTTTTTTGCTTTATAGGTAGACTTTTATAAAAAAAAATTAAATATTAAATAAAGAAAATAAATATAGACTAAACTGGTTGAAATAAGGCGTTTCTTTTATTTCGGCCACTAGTATTATGAACTTCTTTCTTCCACAAACATACATATCGCACACCGTCTTCAAAAGAGTCACAACTCAAAACTTGGCATTTTTGAGATAATACGCTAAAAATGTACGCAGAGCTTTTATTTACATTTCAGCAAAATCTGGAGCAAATTTTTGTTAAAATTTATTTAAAAAAAGCTAAGGTAAAGTAGCGCTTGCCCATATGATTATCATGTGCTAAGAAATAGTTTTTCGCATTTTCTGACAAACGTATTATTTTGAGTTTTGACTCTTTTGAAGACGGTGTGCGATATGTTGACTTAATTTTTTTTTTTGCATCGAGCTTTTTTCGACATGCCTTAAGTTACTTTATCAGATACGTAAACGCTAAAGTATTGGTTAATGCGTATAAATTTACTTACTGTATTTTGTTATGTTACTAGTGAAATATTTTTTAACTTAAACAATAAAGAAGATTTCAAACCCACTTATTTATTATTTATTTTATTGTAGGACAACTTCTCAAACTATATTGATGCAATTTTTTCATGGATACCGGTATTGTATTAACGATGTCCCGAAAATCCCGGAATCGCAAAAATCGAAAAAATTAACATCCCTAGTATGACTCCATTGGGGGGAGCAACGTGGCGTATGTGCAACATTGAAATACCTTTGTAATTTATTGCTGATCACGAGCACACTTCGGGAGAGCACTTGTGCCAGAGAGGACGCCATTCTGTAGACGGGCGTTCGCCAAATTGGCATTTCATATAAAAGTGATGGTCGGCATCTCCATCAAAAATAGTCGGAATTAGTATTTGAATACAATTAAGTGTGAAATCAAAGCGGTGTTGAAGAAAAAAAAAACACCGAATAATAATATAAAACAACCACAAAATTATTAAACAAAAACTTTGGAAAACTTAGCTGAAGCATAATTTTTTTTATTTATTACTAAAAATGTCGCGCTTTCTTCAAGTCCTCCTGGCCGCCGTATTAGTCTGTAGCGCTACGCATGCGCGACAGTTACGCAACAACCGCTACTCAGCGCGCATCGAAGAGGCTCCCGATAATGCGGACGGTGGTGTAGTAGCTGTTGTGAAGCAAGTGTATCCCACGCCTTACCCAGCTGCAGGCTATAGACCTGGACGCGCATTCAATTTGCCTGGTGAAGATGAGGATGCTGCAGAAGATGGCGTGGAGGAGGAAGAAGGCTCCGGACTAGCCACTACCACAACTGAGTTACCAGAGGATTTACTCACCACCACAATTACGGAGGCGATAGACACAGAAACCACAACACTATATAACTGGGTGGCGTCTGAGATTTCCAGTGACGAGCAGGGACGCGCTGTTAAGGCGCCCTATCCAGCCGCCGGTTGGCGTCCAAGTCGCGCATTTTTGTTGCCCACCGAAGTGAAAGCCGCGCAGGAGGCCGAAGCGGCGGCAGCGGTTACGCAAAACGATAGCGATGTGGTTGATGCGCTTCCCACCAGCACTGCAACACCGCTCGCACCTTTTACCACTCAACTTTCTTTGCTCGACGAAACTGCAACGGAGGTGGACGCAGATAATGCTGTTGTCCCCGCAGTGCCTCAATCGACAGTTTCGCGACGGTCCAAAGCACCGTATCCACCCTCCGGTTGGCGCCCGAATCGCGCTTTTCTGCTGCCCACGGAGGTGAAGGTTTCCGCTAATCAGGAATCAGCCCTATCAGTGAATGAGCCCGAAGCTGAATCACCTGTATCGCCAGCGGACAAAGCTGGACATCCCGCTTGTGGTGTGAGCGATAATCCGGTAGCGCCGAAGCCTGAGGAGGGTGCCAAAGAGAATCCGGATGCCGAACGTGTTTATGTCACAGCGAATCTGGATCCAGCCGTGGTGAATTCACCGCTCACATTGCCTGTGCTGTTGCGCTCAGAGCGGCTCATCTCGCCGCCGATTTATGTGCCGGCCGGTCGTTCCTTCGCCTACTCCGCCACGGTGCAGAGTTGGCGCTAAGGTGCTTAGCTAAAGTAGTAATAAAATCTTTTTAATTATGAAGAATGTAAATAATATATATTTTTAAGGCTGATCTTTTTATATGTACATACGAGTTATAAACCCACAGAAAACTAAAAGGAAAAAATAAATAAAATTCTACTAAAACAATCAAACTCTTGCACTTTACTTACATCCTATTTAGCTAGACACATCAAAACCGCATCGGTATTTAATTTAACTGTCTTTTAATTAATTACTACAAATAAATCCTTTTCTGTGAAACTTATGCACACACGTACGTGCAAACAACCTCACATAACATTTTTCAGTTACATAATTACCGTGCAAAGTTACTTACTTTTGCTATTTGTGTTACTTTGCTTTGCTTTAATTTTTAGCGTTGGTTGCTTGGTTGTTAAAGTTTTAATTACTTCCATTTGCCACTTTGAACAAAAATTACAAAGTCTGTCCGAGAGTTGTGTTCGCTCCTCCCGCCCTGCCCAGTGTAGATGCGTGTTCGTCCCCAATTTCGTTCTTATTTGTTCGTTTATTATTTGCAAAATTTGTTAACAAGTCGCTAGCTGACTCTTGAAACTTTTGCTTCGACAGTATTTAGATGAGTAAAAGCAGAGAAAAGGGAGTTACTCCAACTGGAGCAGGAGTGAAGAGGTGTGTGCAGGCACTGATTGAAGATTTTTCGTAGTATTTATGTATGTACGTCAGAAATTGCTTATGTGACGATTTTGTGAGTTTGCAAAGTTTTTTACTTTATCCATTTCGTCATGAAAATTTCACCGCAAGCTTTTGGAATTTGCCTGGAGTAAGGATTTTTGAACTAATAAAGTCGTACGCACACTTTTTTTTGAGATGGCAACCCAAATCAAAAAAAAAATTATTTCCGTTTCCTTATTTTTTTTTGTTAAAACTCACGCGTCTTTTTAAAAACTATAATCTATAAATATATTGAATAAAATTGCAACAGGCGATTGAGGAGAAATTGATATGGGGGGTCTTTGTTAGAGTAGCAGAAGCCAAAGAAACTATTTTTAGAATTTTCGTCTGTCTGTCTGTGTGTTTGTACACGCGATACTCTAAAACTAATACATGGAATTGAATGCAGTTTTCACCGATGTATTGGTAGAGGTCTAACTAAAAATATGTAAGGAAAAAAATTAGAGAGTCGCCACCTGTAGAAAAATTGCAGTTTAAGTAACTACGTATTGCAATTTGGCTGTCAATAGAAAGGCGTTTAAGAAGGCTTTCAGCCGCAAATAATTTTGTGCAACATTGCCACTTTGAAAAGATAAATTAAATATTGCAATACAGGTATCAAATTAAGAGGTTTGGTAAAGTTTACTGCCGAATATATTTGAAAAATTTTATTCAGTTAAATGGATAAAATAAATGAAATATTACTTAAGAAGGTTTACTGTTCAAAATATGATTGAAGCACGTTGCCACCAATTTGAAAAATTTATTCCAGTTATATTTAAGGTTGATATTGAATTAGTTTACCTTTGAAGAAAGTGCGCGGTATGAGAAAGTCAATATTTTGCCTACTTTTCAAGTACCTTAGAAAATATCAGGAACCGCAACGGTTACAACTTTTATTAAAAAAATCGCTCTCTATCAATTATTTTTTGGCTTTTATTTAATTACTCTATAATTAACAGTTTTTTCTGATTTTTATTTTAAAAACCCAAGATAACAATTATTTTTAATTTTTGTCTAAATAAACGTATGATTTAAAAATAAAAGTCGGTGACTGATTTTTATTGATGACCGTTATAAATAAAAGTCTTCAATATTTGTTATCTAAGAAATATAATACAGAAATCAAAAATAACTGTTATTTGCTGGTTATTTACATAAAAATCAAAAATAACTGTTATTTTGTATTTATTAAACAAAAATCAAAAATAAGTGTTATTTGCTTTTAATTTTGCATAAAAATTAGAAATAATTATTTTTTTTTTAATTTGATTCTCGGTGAAAAAAATAGATTGGTATGTATCACTTAGTTGTAAGACATTTCCTTCATAGTGAATTTTTCAATGACAGTTTTCATCATTAACTGTTATGTTTGGTCCCTGGAAAATATATTAATTAACACCCACGCTTGTATGAAAATCTCACTTTATAAAGCGCTTTAAATCTTTTTTGTTTCGTTATGAATGAGGCCATAAGAGTTTTGGAGAGCGAGTGACAGCAGAAAAATACTTTTAAGGCGCAGTGAATGAAGCCTGCCAGGTACTTGGTAGTGCATTGATAAAGTAGGTTGGATAAGGAAAATGAATTAGCAACACGAGTTTACGGGTTGTACATAGCTCAGCGGTTAACGCTTCTGACTTGCACATCGATGACGCGGGTTCGATCCCTGCTGAAGTCTAGAAAAAAGAAGTCTGATGAGGAGATGTGGTGGTCTCCGAAATAGCTGCTATAACTTCTACCGCTAAGACTTTGTTTCCTAATAAAACAATCGTGGTACAAAGCTCAACAAAAATTTTAAAATTTAAATTTTTTTAGCAGGTTTAGGTTTTAGAATTACTTTGTGCGAATACTGGAGATTTTTTTTTTAATTTTTATGGGGTGTTTTCGAATTTTTTTTAATGATATTTTTAGATGCAGCGATTTCTTGACTTTTAACTAAAGTCGGTCAGGAGCTTCTTGGAATTTTTGCGGGACTTTTGGGGATTTTTTCCTGCAGCAAATGTTAAAAATTCGGCATTTAACCTTTTGCCGTAGATATGGTGGTAAATTAAACACTTTTTAAATTGTTTTGAAATCAGTGATTATTTCATTGAGAAGGAGGGGGTAGATGCAACTAATTAATATATTTATTTATGAACATACAAATTTATTTAAGTTTAAGTTAAACTTTTGATTCGTTGACTGTAGCGATGTATGTCATGCATGGATGTATGCCATGCAAAGCCCGTTTAACTTTTGCCTATGATAAATCTTCGAAAGACTTTTTGGGAGATGCGCAAATTGTTTTCCATATGTAGCGTTCTTGTACAGGCCTATATGCATATTGTCCTTTAAAGTACAAAACCGCGTACCGTCATACTGCAACACCGCGTAACTGACATTTGCTGCTAAAGTTTGGATTTGCTCACACAAGCTCTTGGCTCAATCCTTATCCATTCATATTGAAATATACTAGTCAGAAATGCGATTGCTTTATCAAAAAAGAGAACCACTTTGAAATATGAGTGTTTTTACTCTCTAGAAAATAATTTATACAACCTCACATACGCGGTTTTGCATTTTGTTGATACGCGGTTTTGTACTTTAAACGACGATATACTTATGTACATACATATGTATATTAACAGCATACATACATATCTTCCCTACTGAGTCTGTTTAATATTATTTTTGTGCTGGGTAGCTTCAGTTTCAATTATAAATATCTCATCTGAATTTCTCCGAAGTTGTTTATTTACTTTTGCAATTTCTGTTGACGACATTAATGCATTTTTTTTGTTGTTGTTTCTTGTTTGTTACTGCCACAAATTTCGTTGCTGTTTTTGTTGCCGTTGCAGTTGCTAATGTCATTCATGTTTGTTCTAGTTGTTGATCATTGATGCTTTTTTGCCGCTGCTTCAATTTTTGACTGCCAACCAGAACTTGCTGCACTTGTAGGTGCATATGCTTGAATGTAACGGGTGATTTTTTTGAGGTTAGGATTTTCATGCATTAGTATTTGACAGATCACGTGGGATTTCAGACATGGTGTCAAAGAGAAAGATGCTCAGTATGCTTTGAAATTTCATCATGAATAGACTTACTAACGAGCAACGCTTGCAAATCATTGAATTTTATTACCAAAATCAGTGTTCGGTTCGAAATGTGTTTCGCGCGTGTGTTTTGTTCAGCGATGAGGCTCATTTCTGGTTGAATGGCTTCGTAAATAAGCAAAATTGCCGCATTTGGAGTGAAGAGCAACCAGAAGCCGTTCAAGAACTGCCCATGCATCCCGAAAAATGCACTGTTTGGTGTGGTTTGTACGCTGGTGGAATCATTGGACCGTATTTTTTTCAAAGATGCTGTTGGACGCAACGTTACGGTGAATGGCGATCGCTATCGTTCGATGCTAACAAACTTTTTGTTGCCAAAAATGGAAGAACTGAACTTGGTTGACATGTGGTTTCAACAAGATGGCGCTACATGCCACACAGCTCGCGATTCTATGGCCATTTTGAGGGAAAACTTCGGAGAACAATTCATCTCAAGAAATGGACCGGTAAGTTGGCCACCAAGATCATGCGATTTGACGCCTTTAGACTATTTTTTGTGGGGCTACGTCAAGTCTAAAGTCTACAGAAATAAGCCAGCAACTATTCCAGCTTTGGAAGACAACATTTCCGAAGAAATTCGGGCTATTCCGGCCGAAATGCTCGAAAAAGTTGCCCAAAATTGGACTTTCCGAATGGACCACCTAAGACGCAGCCGCGGTCAACATTTAAATGAAATTATCTTCAAAAAGTAAATGTCATGGACCAATCTAACGTTTCAAATAAAGAACCGATGAGATTTTGCAAATTTTATGCCTTTTTTTAAAAAAAAAAGTTATCAAGCTCTTAAAAAATCACCCGTTATTATGTGTCGGTATAATTTGCAACTTTCGTCGTAATGAAATGACTTTGGTGCGCCTCAAATATGCAGAGACTTTTTGCGGCTGTCGGCTTTTAGTAACTTCGGTTAATTTTGCTGTCGATTTAAAAATGCACATACATACATAGAAACCAGCAAATGTATGCTTGTATTTGAATATCTGTGAGCATTTTCTTCTGCTCTTTTTTATGCTGCTGTCAGCAAAGTTTTTGCGGCTGATCAACTTGCTAGGTTGACTAGATTTTGATTTTGTGCTGACAGTGTTTTGGCATTTTATCAAATAATTTTGTTTTTAAATAACTAAACATTAGTTCTAATTTAGATAAACCTGTGAATCATGCCAAGCTTTAAATGCGCAAAATTTTAGTCTAGTTTTTTTCTGCCAAGGTTCTAATCGTACCAAAATTTATGTCCAGTTTCAAAATTACTAAAAATTAAAGCTTAATCGAAAGCACCCAAAAATTTACATAGTAAGTCCAGTGTTTTAATGACCACTAACTTACGTCCTTAATATATGTGGCCAAAAATGTATGTCCAGTGTATGGAATACGAAAAGTATGACCGGTTGAATACTACCAGCTTATTATGCCTAATTTATCAGAAGCTTTTATCCAAGTTTTAGAGGTTCAAAATTGAATACAAAATTTTCAAATAAAAAAAAAATTGATAAAATTTTTAAATGACCAAAAATTCATATCCGGTTTTTAAATAACCATAAAAAGGTGTACCAAAACGTCAACCAAGAATGTTTGTCTAAGTTTATAAGGCCTAAAAATGTAAGCCCACTTTTTAAAAACAGAAAATTATGTCATATTTTTAAAAGATCCGAAATTTCTGTCCTATTTTTAAATCATCATATACAGTCGTGTCTTAGAGGTTGGAGGCGTGTATTACCTCTCCGTAGAATCTGGGTTCGATCCATGGTCCGGTCACCATCTAAAATTAGTAAAGGGGTTTTCTACCCGCGTTCGCTCCTCTATTTGCGCCATGAAAAAAACTTATCTTTAAAACCGTTTGCCATTCGAAGGCGGCGTATAACTGTAGGTCCTTCCCATTTGTGTAGCAACATCAAGACGCACACCACAATTTGGAACAGAAGCTCGGCCAAGCGCTAACAAATGTGTAAGTGCCAAATATTAACATTTTTTAATTGTCAAGCATACGTATGAGAAAATCTCACGAGTTGTTAAATTTTTCGACAACAACATGGTTTTGGCCGAAAATGGTAGCACACTTACCTTAGGCAATGCATCAACTTCAGTTCTGCATAAAGAACCAGTTTCCATCGTGAAATCGTATTTACAGTGGCGGATTGAAGGTGGGGTTTTGGGGGTCGAAATACCACCGAAATTTTTGGATCAACTTTAAGTATTTTTTATTTAATTTTATTATTTATTTTATGATTATTAACAGGTTCCCTATCCAGTGAATCACATGTGATATATGGGATAAGTTTTGTCTAACCATTAATTGATTTTTATTCCCATACTTGATCATTATTTGGAGCAAATAAATGTGAGATTTGTCAATCACAAAATACTAATAAAAAGCCTAAAAAATATTCAAAATATCTTGACAAAGAAAATTTGTAGTAGTTTTTGTCAAATGGCATAGGATTTTGAAATATACTGGCCAAATGACTATCAAACATCGACCGAATTTTTCAAGCCAAATAGAGCGAATTCAAAAAGTTTTAATCAAATCGGCTCTTCGCTTCAGTGAACCTATACCACCTTACGAACCTCGTTGCCAGCTGTTGGCTTTAAAGCCCTTTGCTCAATGTCCCTTTTCGTAACCATACGCCATGCTAAATTTGCTGCACTTTCAAGGGCCTTCTTAGAGTTAAATAATGTTCCAAATCTTGATCCGGCACTACCCCATGCAACAGTCCGTACCCTCTTATTTAACCACTTTAACAAGTCCTTAAGTACACTTGTTCAGTAGTCGGTAAGAATATATTGTTAATTAAACTAATATTATATAAATAAATAAATTGAATTACCGTTAAAAATATTCTCGTGCATCATAAAGTGGCGAAATTTCTCAATTTCCATCAGTTTGCGGACATTAACCTACGCTCCAAAGTAAGTAGTGAGTGGAAAAACGTTTTAAGTGCAGGTGTCCATGGCCAATTTAGAATTAACAAGTGTAATGCAAAAGTGTAATAATGGCAAAAAACGTACAATACATTTCGTAAATTGGAATCATATGAAAAATATGAGACTAATAAGTAGTGTGGAAGAATATTCAGGAAGAAATGGAAAAGGGGTATTAAAAAAAATTATCAGAAACGGTAATGTGGAAAAACGTTGTAAGAGCTGTGTTAATATTAATTTTGATTTTGTATTCCCCAAATTTTCATCTGCGTTTGTTCTCTTCACTGCTCAAGCTTCATATTGGAGACTATTCAAAATCAATTCTCCAATTTTTATAAAATTAATGGTCATGCAGACCTTATGCTCATCTATATAACTTTCTTCATGTATATAACAATTTGGGAATGAATTTCGAGTGTGTCGATATACATAAATTGTAAAAATGGAATTTTATTTTTCCATATCATAGTCATTTATCAATTTAATTTACACTGGATTGGTTCGTTTTGGCAAGAAGAACATTTTCACCATTTAATTTTAACACTTTGAAATATCTAAATTTAATAAAATTAAAAAAAAAACAAAATTTCAAAAACTTCAAAAAAAATGCGACAGATATTCTGCATGCTGCCATTTTTTTAATTTCGTGGCACACTCATGAAACTTTACAGATTTGTTGTATTTGATGCCAAGGCCTATTGCCTCTAATACTATGAACATTCTATCAGAAAATTTCCCAAAGTTATTAAAAAAAAACAATTGTGCTTTTTTCGAGTGACAATGAAAAAATGAGTAGCTTCGCTACTTGTTCGCCTATATAAACGTTTTAAGGCTAAAATTTCTCAAATACTTGATTTATTTTTTATTGTACTTGTTCCTGGAACTCCATTAATTGGAACTGCAAGAAGAATGCCTTAGCGCTTTTTTTCTGGCGAGAGAAGGAAGTGACACTAAAAAAAAAAAACTCGTGAGATTTGCTAATATAACGTTCAAGAGTTCGTTACAGCAAATTTAGTACTCTACCCCGAAATTGCTTCTTTTAGACTTTTTCATAATAATCATGCATAAGTTTGAAAATTTTCAATTAAATTTATCACAAATTTCAACTAAATTTATCGATCTAAATTGCATCACATTATTTACGCTCATTGCCATTTTGTTTTTAGTTTCATTCACATATTGACCTTTAAGCGTTTAATTAAGCTTCTAATAAAAATATTAAAAATTCTATATGCACACTTCTAAAAAAGTTACAACTGTGTGTGATGAAAATACTAAATTCTGAGCATAGAACTTGAACAAAAGGAATATTTAATGAAATTGGCAAAATTTGCTACATAAAAGTTATAACTAGCGTGGGGTGTAAAGGCAAGGGGAGATAAAAATATTACTAAAAATTCTGGGTCAACAAAAAATGATGTCACCTGAAAAAAATATTTGCAGCACACATGTACATGCACGCAAAGCTAAAACCAAGCCGACGCAAATGACATGCAAAAACCTTAAAATAGATTTAAAATTAATTCAGCAATAAACAGAGAAATATTTTCAATAAATTTACACATTTCGGGGCTTAAAATATGCTAGCAAACAATTGAGAAAAGAAAAACGTTTAGCCATACACTGGCGCGCCAGCAAAGCGTAATCTATACCTTCTGCGTGAGTATGTATATACAGTGTATTCCATTTGTAATGGACTCGGTAGTTCCCCGAATTCAGTAAAGAGAGGCAACGGTCTCTGCAACAGAAAATTTCTATATGTATACTTAAACAAAGTTCATTGGTTCACTGAAATCTGTCAAAATAGGCAATCAGCTTTTGCGGTAGACTGTAAGTGACGGTTCGTTGGTTTTTGATCTGTGGTTTGTTCACTTTAGGAAAAATGTCGGAACGGAAAAACGGGCATTTACCTTGCATGAAAATATAGAATTTTGTATTTATAATTTGTAAATTATTTCTTTATTATTTAAAAATATTTTATTCTGATAAAATGGACAGTCGGTTATAATGGACAATTTGACGCGGTCTCGTGGAGTCCATTATAACCGGGTTGCACTGTATGTAGGTATGTATGTATGTCTGTACAAAAAACGGAAGTCGGAAATTGAATTTCGGCAAATAAGCGTACAAAAACGCACATACACACATTTCAACAAATGCATACATACATATGCACATGTACACTGCTTGCATATAAATGCAGGCAAAATAATAAAAATAAACAAACTTTCAGCGATGTAATGAAAACAAAAGTGAACGATGGCAGTGAATATTGAAAAATGAATAACAAGTAGCAAATAAAATTATCACCAATAAAAATAAAAAAACAGTGATTTTGGACTATTTTTAGCATAAGACGAAAGAAAAAAATAATTCGCTCTGCCCCCGCTAAATGCTTGTAAAGCCATAATAGACCCAAAAATCATAACAAAACAGGCAAACAAAGATACGTGCGAATGTGTTCAATAATTATACCCTGCAGGGAAACCGCAGACTAGTGAATCAAATTTCTAGTTCCGCACTATATTTTTATCGCCAAAAACCAACCAGTGCAATAGTAACTAGATGCCCACCAGTCCAAAATCAGCGAAATGTGGTACTTAAAAAAAACTATTTTATTTAACTTTTCCATTAGAAGGCTATATCTCAGGTGAAGAATTTAGAACTGGCTTAGAATTATAGAAAAAGGAATGCAGTACGAACAGGATTTTATATGTCTAATTTAGAACTGTTTCGGAACTATCGAAAAAGGGATGTGTTTAGAGTAGCAGCTTTTTCGTAGTTTGGTAATACAAGATGAAAATTTGTGCTAACATTTTAACATCTTGGGACCTTATGTAATCTAACCAATAACAGCGAGCACCTCTGCAAACTCAGCTAGAGCCAAAGGTATGTAAAACGTACATTTCTCACTATAATTAAAAAAAAAAAATTATTTCAAATTGAAAACCCATTTCATTGGAAATAATTTAAAATCGCACACACGGAAGAACCAAAAAGACTAAAAAAATCATGATCCTTTTTTCTTTCGTTTGTCGATTTTAGAACTGGTTCGGAATTATAGAATTTGGGAAGTTCGGATCTATTGAAAAAGGGGTGCAGCGGGGGGCGATTGCCACTTCCTATGACATGTTAAATTCGTAATTTTTTTGCATGCAAAGAGTTTTATCGCGAACCAGTTCTGGATCTAAATGTGCTAGAAGCGCACCAGTTCAGAATAGGATCCCGGGATCCCGAACTTTCTAAGGTCTCGAAAATCCCGGGATTCTTGGCAAGTAATCACGGGATTTTCGGGATTTGTAATTTGCACTGATGGCAATAATAGAAACTCCTTTTCTGACCAGTATTGGCTATATTTCTTTTTTTATTCAATAATTAATATTTTTTTTTATAAATGTCTAGCTCATTGTATATATAACGCCGCGCGATAGTAAATGTTAAACACAAAGATTAATATATTCGCGAAACCATAGGCCAAATATAGAAAAATTGCGTTTTTAGTTTTTCACTCTGACGTCAGTAGTTCAAAAATTATTTAAAAAATTCAGAGAAATGTGCTTAGAGAAGAAGTATGGGTATAAAATTAATGAGGAAATTCTGTGGAACTTAAACATATTCAAGTATCTAGTGCAGAAGGGCTGTTAAATATTGAAAATATCATTTTAAAATTTTATCCTTGAAATTTCGCAATATTTGTTCGAATTTCGTTCTTCTAACTTTGGCAGCTTAAAAATTTCCTATTCTTCCTGGTGAATCCAAAAAATTTAAATTATTTAAATTCCAAAGAAATTTCCTATTGCATATCTTACCCATATTTTTATTCTACATTGCATTGAATTTTTTAATAATTTTTGGAATTAATCATATTTTTGAAATTACAAAGTCCTTCAAAATAAATTCTGCGGTCAGAGAGAAAAAATGAAAACGCCTCTTTAAATAAAAAAGTTGGTTTCAAACCATGGTACAATAATTACAGGTATTGTCTTCCTAGAGAGTTTTGCTTCACATCGAAATTCGTGCTCCCTTATTTTCATTTTGACGCAGTTCAATGTTGATTCTTTTACTTTTATTTGGCTTTGCTTTTTGTTTTCGCTCAATTTAATTTTTATAATTTTTTCAAAACAAAAGAAGTAACGTTTAAAATTAATTGAGCCATACAAATTTTGAATTCATCTACAAGCAACTGTTTTTTTCCAGCTTTTGCAAATTGAATAAGTTATCTGTAAGATGGTTTGTTAAAAAAAAGGGGGAAATATATGGTATATGGGGTATGGAAAAAGGCATATTTCCAGCAGTAAACGTTTTAGTGTGGGCAACAATGATATTTTTTAAATGTACCATGTTTTCAAACCCATTTATTTATTATTTATTTAATGGTAGGAGAGCTTCTCAAACAATATAGAAGCAATTTTTTCGATTCAAGTTGTTGAAGAGTAATGCATATCTAAATCCCGGTACTAATCTCGGGATCGGAAAAAAGCCGAAAAATTAACATCCCTAGGTCAGAACTAGTGATTTTCTCCACAGGGTAATCACCAAACACATACACACATAATCGACACAGCAAACAACAAGACAGCGTCGCTTGAGCTTTAGCCGCCGCTACGTGAACGGCATGCATGAATGGGCGGGTCGGCTGTCGGTCGTTGTTGCGCGGACTATAGCCACGGCCGCATTCACAGTCACAGGCACAACCACAGATCTGACAAAGCCATTGATAGTGACAGTGGTCGGCGACTGTTGAAAACCACACGCAAACAACCACAATAAAAAGCAACGAAAAGGACAAAGTTGTAAGTTGCAAAGATAAAACTTTGTATCGAACGCTTGAAGTTTTGTTTGTTATTGTTGCATTTCACACATGCTGCTATTATATTCGACCTTACAGCTGATGGCTTGCTTTTATTTTTGCGCTTAGCTATTTCGTGCGTTTCAAACTTGCCAAAGTTTAACGAAGCGCCTTAAATGTTTTAAATTGAATTGTGCGAACATTGAACTGTGATTGAGGTGCTTTTCCAGCACCAGAAGCACAGTCACTCCTGCCTGTTCCGTCTGTCTAAGTCCATCTGTAGAGAGTACGAGCTTTCTGGCAGTGAAAGCCTGTTTTATTTGTTGTTTTTCTCTATGTTTTTCTACTAACTACTCTTTCCAAAAAGCAGCTGCCAATGTTTACAGCTGAGGTTTCATTTTCATTTAATTGAAGCTTACTATATACTGTTTTGTTGTTGTTTTCATTGTTTGCCTATAAGCTGCTACTTTGTATGCAAGCGTTGCAAATTTCGTTGTTTGAAGTTCAAATCTGACACTTGTTGAATACGATAAGGCAGGCCCAAACGTTGGTACAGTGTTCAGTGGTTGATCAAATGTGTTTTTTTTTTGATGGTTTAAATGTTTTAGCAGAATAACGCAAATAACGTGTGCAGATGTATAGCACGATTGAGCGTGCACCTTCCACTTTAGAAGTACTGCCCTGCTTTTATCGTTTTTAACATTTGGTTATCGTTTTTATTATTTTACTGTTCGCAATTTTATACATATTTCAAAGCCAAGGATTTTATCCACTTGTCAGTATTATTTCTAAGTGTTCAGTTTTCAAATAATTAAAAAATTATGTCCAGATTTTAATTGGCAAAAGATTTGTTCCAGTTAAAATTCATGTCCAGTTCTAAATGCCCAAAATCTACATATGCACAGTTCTAAAATGACCCAAAATGTATGTAAGCTATTAGATATAAAAATGCTGTTCTATTTTTAACTACCAAAATTTAATGTCAAATTTTGTCAATTTTTATTCAAAAGTTATTCCACTCATATGGGTATTGCGTAAGTTTTCAATAGTATTTTCTATTATTAGAATGTGCCTCATTAAGCTATTTTTATCAAGAAATTATAGAAGAAAATATTTTTGTAAAGAGTTTTGAAACAAGTTTTTGTATTGCAAATATTGTTTTAATAAAATGAAACTTTAATTATAGAAACAAATGTAATTTAGGAAAAAACTGGCTTTTAATAAAGAAATATGTTTAGAAAATTTAAAAAAAAGTTTACCAAAAAAAAGAATATTTTTGCCAATATGACTACAAAAAAATAATAAGTTATTGAGCGTAAAAATTTCCCTTACATAAGTAAGTAATTTTGAGGAAAAAATATTTGGGGCAAAAACTTTTTAAAATGTTTTTAGGCATTTTTTTTAAGAAAATGATGTCTTACGATTATAAAAGCTTATATATAAAAAAAATTACTTTTGGAAAAAAAATTATTGCTTTGGGCAAAAAACATTATTTGAAAAACAATTTGGGGAAAAACAATTAAAAAGTAGCTTTGGAAAAAATTATATTATAGGAAGAAATTATGAGATTAACGAATTTTTTTTAATAAAAAATTAGGAAAAAATCAGTTATTAGTTAAAATTTATGCAAATTTTTAGGAAAAAATATTTTTTTTTATTTTACTATTATTTTATTTAACTTTACAATTGAAATCATGAATTTTTTGGTTATAGGCTTATGGTAATGACAGGGTTAAATTTATGCCCAGATTTCTTAAATTACCAAAAAATTATGCAGTCTCTAATTGTTAAGAATTTATGTCCGGTTTTAAAAATGCTGAATATTTTGTCCAATTTTAAAATTACCAAAAATCGATGTCCAATTCTTAAATTAAAGAAAATTTTTGTGCACTTTTAACTTTCGATCCATGTTGATCTACTTATTGTGGCATAAAATGATATGAAGAAAGCTCACGTTTTCATTAGCAACTCTTGCCTACATATTTCCCAATATTCTTCACTTAAACCTAAACACTGTCCGAATGTCAAAATCGACACACAGTAATATTTTTTGCTAACGTTTCAGGCGATAAAACTAAGTCAAAAACTCAATTTGACACTCGAGGACGCAGAGTAATCGGTTCACGTGTGCTAAAATCAAATCAGACACTGCCACCCTGGAGGTTACAGTGGCGGCCAATATGACTCAAACCGAGTTGGCAGGTGGAAAATTGGCATTTAATTAACCATATTTTTCTAAATGAAATGTTTACATAGAATCTCAAAACAGAAAACAATATTCTATCGCATTTGTAAGCCACTTGATGCCTTGCCAAGTTTTCGCATTCAATTTCGCATATAAAGGCTTCACAACAAATCGGAGCGTCACAAATTTGCAAGAAAACCTGCAAAAGAAAGCCACAAAGAGCCTCTCTAAAATGTTAAAAATAATGTTTATAGCTGTGATTTTAATACTTGCAGTCAGCATGAGTGCTGCTGAGGAGTCCACACGCTTAGCGCGACATCGTCATCGCGTGCTGCATCATCGATACCCGCAGACTTTCCGGTACAAACCGGGTGCTGATGAAGAGCAATCACGGCGCAGAGGCGGTTATCGCCCCTCTGGTTATCGGCCATCGCAAACTTTCGAACTGCCAAACGAAGGTCGGCAGCCATGGGCGCCGCAAAGCGGCGAACGCATGCAAGGCAAGGTACCACATCGCCGCCCAGTGGACATTTATGGCTCACCGCCAGTCAGATGGCCAATCAGACCACCTTCTGGCAGACCACAGTTGCCGAATCCGCACGACATTTATGGGCCGCCAGCAGAGTTGCCCCCCAGCACCTCGGACGATGATGTTGGTGCTGACGGCTTTCGCGCCGAATATGAATATGAACAGGACCCGGAGGAAGAGTTTGATCGCTTACAAAAGTCCGACGAGCAACAGCAGGCGCAGCAGCAGAAAATTAAATCGGCTATGCAACAGTCGGAGCAGTATATTCGTGCGAATCCGACGCGATCAGAATCACAGCGGACGCAGCCGGATGAGGATAAGATAGAGAACTTTGAAATACCACTTGAGTATTTGCGCAGTTCGCAAGGTGTGTGAGATGTTGTGATCAGCGAACAAACGAATATAGTGTTGTGCGAAATGTGATTCAGAGATGTCAACTATGGCCTAAATAAACATATTTATTTTATTTAAAAGTGCATTGACATTTTATTTTAACGAGAAGATCGTAATAGCCAAACCCCCAGAATGTGCTGCGGCATCCTTGTGGGAAGTAAGATAGGCAAGCTTCGCAAACATTTTTCAAAATAATCGTTTATATTTATCAGTCTAAAAAAATCTTTAACAATTTTTCGTGTTATACCACGTCCCTAACTGTTAACAATTTTCTATACTTCTCATATTTACTTAAAGCGCTGAAAACTCTTCATCCCTATTAGTCTATAATCCTTAGTCATATCTTCAATTATTTCCGCTTGCCCGCTTTACCACTGCTGCAGTTGAGCGGCGGAGTAGTAGAAGATGGGTTGCTGTGCCTGCTGCCGAGCGGCAAATTGTTGCGGAACCAAGAACTGTTGTTGTTGTGGCAATTGTTGTAGCCGAGCGGGAGGAGCTTTGGCCGATGTCTTGGCTTTGATGATGCGTGCAGACTTGACGGCAGTGGTGCGCGCGCGGGTAGAAACAGGAGTGCGCAACTTGGCTGGACGAGCGGAAAATTTGCCTACGTTGAAGCGACGACCAGATGTCAAACGCGCAGATTGGATTTCCTCCTCAGCAGCCTCGGCGGCTTCAGCTTGCTCCTCTTCCTCGGCAATGGTGGCTTCGATTTCCTCAACGGGTGTGATTTCGTTCACAGCTGGCACATCCTCAGCCTCTGGTGGGCCATAGATTAGATCGGGCTCGTGTTCACCCTCAGCATCATCAGCGACAGCAGCTTCGACCACTTCTTCCTCATCATCAGCTGGTTGCTGTTCAGCAGGGAGATCAGCATTCACAGAAACATTTACATCAGTTTCAGGTGCAACGGGCACCTCCGGTGCAGCAGCAGCAGCTCCAACTTCATCGAATGGAATCTCGGGTATCAATTCTTTGGCGGAGGGGTATGGCGTAACATTAGCTTCTTCGGCGACTTCCTGGCGTGCCAAGAAACGACTGTGTTGCTTGGATAGTTGTAGGCGGCCGTTGCGGCTGCGGTAGCGTGGCGCTTCAGCGGCACAGAGCGCGACGGCCAGGCAGACGACGAGCAGGATTTGAAAGAAGCGAGACATTTTGAGTTGGTTTGTGCTTTACTAAGTTGGGTGACTTGAGTACTGATACAATTTACTTAGCGACTTCTAGTTTTTATATTAGTTTGTCGCAAAAGCGTTTGAATTGAGTTTTAGCAGTAAAGGCCTTAAAAGTTCGAAAACACCTTATTAATATGTAGAGATTTCCCATGGTACTTATTAAGCAAACACGTTACTTAGTGCTACTTATTCGATTACGTATTCAAACTTATGTAAATTTGTTAGTTGGTGTGGGCTCTTTGTGCTTTGCTTTAATTTTCAAACTTGGCTGTTTTTGTTTGGACTGTGTTTAAATTATTACAACTGTAATTATCATAAATGGACAAGCAACATATAATTTTAATGCGGTTTATGAAAAATGTAAACAAAAATTAGCAAACTATTTGTAAAATGACTTTAGTTTCAATGCAGGATTACTCTTAAGTGGCGCCAAAACTGCTGATATGGGCCGGGTTAAACATTTTAAAGCATTAATTTTTCTTTTTTTAGCTGGCACCAAATAGAAGACACATTTCCATTGCCGTCTTAAATAACCTAGCAAAAGTGTATAAAGATACGTAACAGTTTCAGTGCGTTTGAAAGGCGCCATGCCGCTTTATCCCATAGCCCCAATTTTCTCTAAAAGTATGGCATTGATTTCATATACATATCTCCATGCCATGATCGAGTACTCTACCATAAACACTTCCGGAGATAAGCAGTATGAAAAATTCGGTTTGTGGGGGAAGAGCTACGCCCCCTTTTCCAATAGCCCCAACTTTTCTTCATGACTATGCGATTGATTTTATATATGAATATGAAGTTCCAGTACTTCCAGTTCTATCATGAACACTGCCAGAGGTATGCAGTAGGAAAAAATCGGTTTGTATGGGTGGCGCCACTTCCCCTTTTCCAATAGCTCCAATTTTTCTACATGACTGCGATCTCGAGTACTCCACCATGAACACCTCCAGCGATATTCAGCATGAAAAATTCGGTTTGTATGGGAGTTGCCACGCCCCCTGTACCTAGCGATATAAAATATACTTTACATCCGATTCTCATACCTGCCATATATACACAAAAAATGTCATAAAGATCGGTCGAGCCGTTTAGGAGGAGTTCGACCACAAACACCGTGACACGAGATTTTTATATATTCGATTTGAGAGTTGTTCACTCGCATGATGCAAATAAGTTTATGCTTCCATGTTGCTTTCATTGACGGTAAGCTACTTTTTAACCATTCCATTGTTCATATTTCCACTAAAGAGGATCCAAATTAAAGCAGCATCCTAATTTCTAAACTTTTTGAAGGGTCAGCTATAATAATACTTCATGCAACACTACAGATAATGCCACTTTTTTTTGCGGTAAGGTACTTTAAGGTATTTTAAAGCAAAACACACTTATTAACCGCTCGATGAAATTAGTTATCTGCTCCACATTATAATCACATATCATATGAGTAAGTGATTGAAGTGGTCTTCTTGAGAAGCATATGAATTTGCACTTTTTCAAGTTGAGTGACATAGAATTTATTTCACACCATATAACTATTCAGGTCAGCCTGCAAACGTTATCTATCTTCTGAAGTGCTAATGGACTTGAAGAGCTCAACGTCAACAGCAAATACTCGAATATATTTGAAAGATCGTTAATGAATAAAAGAAATAAAAGTGGGTCAAGGTGCAGTACGCCAGACGTCATATGAATAACACGCTTCGTACCCATTAAATAAAAAGAAATCCATTGCAGGAAAATTGGGGGAAAACCGATCCGGTCAAGTTTGTACAAGAGGAATAAATAACGTCTGTTTGCAAGTTAAACTTAAATCCATTGGTTAGAAGTGTGGTTAATTCTAGTGGATTTGATATAGTCGATTTCCCTTTACTAAACTTATGTTGCGATATAGAATAAGATAATTCTTCAGTAATTATTAATTCAAATACTTTAGGAATAGAACAAAACTTCGTAATTCCACTATAGTTTAAAATACTTAATCTGCTGCAATTTTCATAGAGTGGTAAGATGAACGACTCCTTACACGAGAAGGGAAAACAACCGCCGTTCTAATCTCAGCGCTTGGCATCGGAAGCATTTTCGACAAATTTTGACCAGCCCCACCGGATGGGTTAAGCTGCACATTTTATGAACATGATGTTTGTAAGTACCAGAAAAAGAAGAGATAGACCCATGAAAAAGTATACCAATACGATCAGAACGTCGACCTGAGTATTTAGCCATGTCAGTCTGTCTGTTTATTACTTACAGCTCTCATACGACTGATTGTTCAGATATGGGGAAATGCCTTAAAACTCCTCAATTTTGACTGCTCAAACCGGGCAATTTTGTGAGCCAAATAATCATACAAAGTCTACTGGGAAAAACGTCAAGAACGATGCTTTATAAGCTACATATTTACTACATAGATCTCCTATACCGCTGATTGTTCACGAAAAAGTTTTAGTGAATAAGCTCTTTCATGTAGGCAGATGAACCTATTAAGTTCTGTGACCTGTTTACTTTTCGACCATACAAGACCTATTGTGAAAATCATTTAGACTTTTGCTTTATAAGATAGTATATCCTCCATGCGTGTTTGTTATTTAATTCCTTTGTCTATGTTTGTATGTACTGAAGGTAAACAAATTTGCTATTTACCAAACAACTAACTTAAAAGTAGTAATTAATTTGAAGTAAAATTTGTTCATGGTCATGAAGGGTATGAAGCTTTCGGCATAGCCAAAGACAGCACTGTCCTTTCTTGTTTTGTTTGTTTTAGGATGAGCCTTTTATCGTCAATGCAAAAATCTTGCCATGGAGTAGAGGTAAGCTTCCTTTTTAAATTATCAGCATAACCCTGTGTAGAAATATAAAGCTTCACTTAAATGCCATCTCCTTGGCAAGGAGGCAAAAATGGTAAGGTCGATAGTAAATGCATACCTATTGTTGTGCACCAGCTATTCCTTGCTATAAATTTTCAAGCTAATTTGAAGTTTAGAATAAAATTTTGTATTTCTTTATGTTTTTATTCTTAGTCTAAAAAAATCTTTAACAACATATGGGTATCCCTATAAACTCCTCTTGTCTTAGTTCTAATTGTTAACATTTTTTTATGCTAAATATTTATAACCTTTTCCGAATAATCGGCATCCAATTTTACCATTGTTGCAATTGAGCGGCAGAATAGTAGAACAAGGGTTGCTGTGCCTGCTGCTGTGCGGCAAATTGTTGCGGAACGAAGAATTGCTGTTGTTGTGGCAATTGCTGTAGGCGAGCGGGACGGACTTTGGTCGATGTCTTAGCTTTGACGATGCGTGCGGACTTGACGGCAGTGGTGCGTGCACGGGCAGAAGCAGGAGCGCGCAACTTGGCTGGACGTGCCGAGAATTTGCGTACGTTGAAGCGACGACCAGATGTCAAACGCGCAGATTGGATTTCCTCCTCAGCAGCCTCGGCGGCTTCGGCTTGCTCCTCTTCCTCGGCAATGGTGGCTTCGATTTCCTCAACGGGTGTGATTTCGTTCACAGCTGGCACGTCCTCAGCCTCTGGTGGGCCATAGATGAGATCCGGCTCGTGTTCATCCTCAGCATCATCAGCGGCAGTAGCTTCAACCGCCTCTTCCTCGTCATCAGCTGGTGGCTGTTCGGCAGGGAGATCAACATTCACAGAAACATTTACATCAGTTTCAGGCGCAACGGGTACCTCCGGTGCAGCGGCAGCAGCTGCAGCTTCATCAAATGGAATCTCGGGTATCAATTCTTTGGCGGAGGGGTATGGCGTAACACCAGCTTCTTCAGCGACTTCCTGGCGTGCCAAGAAACGACTGTGTTGCTTGGCTAGTTGTAGGCGGCCGTTGCGGCTGCGGTAGCGTGGCGCTTCAGCGGTACAGAGCGCGACGGCCAGGCAGGCGATGAGCAGGATTTGGAAAAAGCGACACATTATAGTTTATTTAGTTGAGTTTGTTGCTGTGCTAGATAGGGTTAGCTGTGAACTGATACCGTTTGTGGTCAGCGCGGACGTTTTTATAGAAACTAAAAAATTCGCAGCGAATGCAAGCAACCTTTAGAGGTTTTATTAAATTAAATACTTATTTTGTTTGTGTCTCTTTACTGCTGCATAATTTTTTATTTGTTTTTAGGTAATTTGTATTTTTGTTTTACTAATTAAATTTATTTGTAAACATTTTTTTATTTTTCTTGTTAGTCCAATTCAGTTCAGTTTTTTTCGGCAACGTTCTTGCCTATTTGAGGGGCGTACGGCACATGCATTGCATAATGAAGCCATTTCAGGCGTCTAAGCCGTAATTGTTAGACGCTGCAAGCAAACTAAAATACCTTAATGCGGGGGAGTCATTTTGTTATTGTTCCATTTTTTTTTTTACTATTTCTACTTCTTTTGCTTATTTTTCCTGCTACTTCTGCGTACGTGACGCGTTGGCGTCGGAAATACTCTAATCATAATTCCGACAGCACCACACTTAGAGGCAGACATGGCCAAAAAGACGAACAACACAAAGTAGTAAGTTTTCGTATTTGTTTATTTCTTTGTGTATCGCTTGCTTTGTTGTTAGTGAAGTCATTCAGTTCATATCTAATGTTGCTCGCTCACCTTTATTGCTTTTGAAATGACTCCCCCCCCCCCACTCACTCATCAGTTCTAGGTGTGTGTGCGTGTCTGTGCTTGAGCTAAACTTTTATGAACGTGCTACAAATTTTATAGCTTGCTTTCAAGTGGCCATGGCTTCGCTCGTAACTTACAACAATAAAGTCATAAATAATATTGTGGCACCCAGGATCTACATGGCGTATGAGTAACAAGCAATTATTGCTAGTGAGCGAAGTTAGATCAGTTGATGGTTAATTGTGATTGTTTGATATTTCGTACTTCTAATCTGCAATTTTACTTTACGTTCGTAATTAAAAGTAGCATTAAAGCAAATTGATGTTTTTATTGTTACGCAAAATCTCTGCAAATATTACCACTCCAAAGGAGACTCAAGTGAGGATGTTACCCTGTCTAGCTAAAAGGATGCATCAAAAGAAAGAAAATCAAACTGGTTAACTGTTTGCACGTGATATGTGCCACAGTAGCATCAAAGATAAAACAGCAGCAATAAAGACTTTCTGAAGGATCGGGTGTGTTCATGTGGTAGTCACAATGTGAATAGAACCTAACAGGGTGATTCTGGCTAAGATAGTAAAACGTTTTTCATAATAGTACGTTCACATTGACGAGTTAAACATGTTAAGTTGGCTTGAATAAGTTAAATGAACAAAATGTATTTATAAACAAGTTAAATCGCATGAAATTGTTATTGGAAAATTGAATAACTCGTTTGAAAACCAGTTCAGCGCAGAGCTGTATCAGAAAGCTTCTTCTGCTTCAGCCAATCAGAAAGAGCCAAAAGCTTTTATTTGAAATGCCAACATTAAAAAAAATTATATTCCCAGAAATATTAAAAATTAAAAAATATCAAAATTGTATGCATGGTCTGCCCGCCAAAAAAGAGGCCAAGGCGGTAATTAGTTATTTCCCATCAGGTTTCGTCGTACGCAGAGATAAATAGGGCAAACGAAGTAAACATTTTGAAGTCACTAAGTAATCCGTATGCGTTAATATCATGAAGCAGACATTCGCACAAAACAAACTGAAAGACAAAAATTTGATTTTGAATATATATTTTTTTTTAATTGTTATTTGGAATCAAACAACCGTCAAAGTTAACTCCAAATGTTCAATGTGGACGATTGTGTTTTACAAAAAGCTTTTTTTCATTTAACAAGTTAAATGGGGCCAATTTGAACGTAGATTAAAACGAATTAAAGACTGATGGCAAGATAGTTCCAAAGACTTTTGTTGTTCTCGCGCAAAAGTTTTAGAAAAAAGCTCTCTCATTCATCAATCCTGGTGAAAATCTATTTTGGGAGAAACCTCTTGTGTATCATTTTGGTGGCGTCACTCCAACAGTCGCAATGGCCGCGTGAATAAAGCAGAGAATAAAAGAGAGAGTTCGAGTATTTTTTAAATTTCTGGAAACTCATTTTATGTATTTTTTCTTTTTGACCTAAATTTTGTTTCTTAATTTAATTTAATTTAAATTTTTATGTTCTTTAAAACAGAATATTTTTTTCTTAATCTTCGTTTAATTTTTAGATCTTGTTTTAGAAATGAAAATATTTTTTATTTAGTTCTTTAACTTTAAAGTATTATGTATTTATTTTTTAATTTTTTTGTTTTTAAAAAAATATACTTTTTTAGTTTCATCTGATTTTTAAAACTATTTTTATTCATTTTCCCTTTTATTTATTCGTTTATATTTTTTTAAAACAATATATGTATATATATATTTTTATAATTTATTTAGCAGATCTTTCAATTAGTCTTTCGAAAGACAGTAACGAGCTTTCCCGATAGTTGCCAGAATTAAAAATTTCCTTACGAAAGACTTTTTTCTTTCGAAAGACTGTGGCTAGTAAAAAGACAGTTGCCAGAATTGCCCTGTAAATGTTATACAAAAAGTACATTCAATAGTATATAGTACTAGAGGTGGAGGACTCAGGTATTTAGTCTTTACAAGAGACCTCCACCCCATTTGGTTACACTGATACATTCACAAACAACAAAGCTTCTCTGTGGTTGGCGCCCATGAAAAGTCTCACAATCACACCAATCCAGCAAGCAACAGAAACAACAGCTGCAGGCTGAATGCCAGTCGGCTGTGCCACCCGCTCACGTGTACTAGGGGGTCTACCGTGTAGCACTGTGGCAGAAATTCTTCATGGCAATGTGTCAACATAATCTAAGGTGAGTAATCTGGCACCTTCTTTTTCACTGCCAGTGTCACAGAGCACAAAGCAGAGAGTATTGCACTAAAGGTGGCAGCTCCTGGCAGCAATATCCGTCGCCAACGTGCGTTCACCACAGGGCATTAATTATTGTGACGAGAGTAGTAGGCAGCGTGCGGCATCTTCTGTAGTATCTCGCCGTGTAGTCGTGATGGCGATGAGGTGCTTCAGCAAAAACTCAGCTGTAATCTGCCGATTGAATTCACCCTTTCAGGGCTAAAGGAAACATATTTCCTTAAATTATATTCCACTATTTATCAGGAAATCGTGGGACAGATTTCAGTAGTTTTATATTTTCTTGCCTTAGAGTGTGCTGCGTATTCATTTAGATATTTTGAGCAAGAAATTTTAGAATTTTTTTTTTTTATCAAAACCAGAAAGATAAAATAAAAAAAAAAACTTTTTAATATACCACGCTCTTGTAAATGGACTAAAAATTAGAAAGCAATATATCTCAATCCCATAGAATTTGTTTTGATAACTTTTGATTTGATTATAAACAATTTATGAGATTTGAAACGAAAAATGTGGAGCGCATGCAATAAAACGCATTAGATTTAATTGACAATAGTCAGGCATAGACCTAAAATTTCTACAGAGAAAGTACAAATTTGAGATCGATTTTAACCGGTCGTTATTCATATACCCACATACATACATGTGTACATATCTATATTACTCTTCATAGCAATTCAGATATGCTTTTCATTTTCAAGTTTCTTTATTTTATTTATTTTTTACTTTTTAGTCTTGTCTGTATAAAATTTTCCATGAGATATTAAAATAATTAAACTTGCAGTGAAAAGACAACAGAATACTATGCAAGCAAAATGTTGTTTGCTCACGTTTAGTATATACATACATACATATGTACATTAGACTGCATCACCAAACAAAGTTGCGGTTTTTTCCGCCGGGATTACAAAATTTATTATATTTAAGACGACCACCAAAATGTTTTGGAAAAATACCAAGATTAAAGTTTTAAATGCAGATTTTAATTAAGATTAATATTTTTATGCAGATTTTTTAGGCTAATATGTTTTGTCATCTGAGGGGACTTTTATCAAAAAGTTCATTAAGAAACTATTTTTATTCATAAAAAACTAAATTTTTGGAGGTATTTTCATATCGGCCCAGCTCGCTTAAATCTCAATATTTTTCCGAAATATTTTGGTGGACGTCTTAAAATATAATAGCTTTTATAATTCCAATGGAAATATAATACCGATTTTTTTTTGTATGGAGAGTGATGCAGTCTAACGTACATACATATAGCAGCAATTAATTTAATTTAAAGAAAAAATGGCGTGTCGTCCATTTCCGCTGTAGCGTATGTAGTGCATATTTTTAGTCGCTAAATTTAACTTCTTCTGGCGAGGCGACATCTACCTCTAGAGTTTTTCTAATTGTATGTCATTGATATGATACCTACGACGAGGTTGATATCTAGACTATGTTTGCCATAAATACCTTTGCTATATTTATGGTATAAATGGTGGTCTGGACACACAGTATTACCAGTTGATAAAAGCGTTGTAAAAAATAGTTATTTAAGAATGATTTTTGGCGAGACAGAATTATTATGAAAAAATTTAATTAATAAAAGAGTTTTTTAGGAGAACAAAAAACTTTTCAGCGTAGCTATATGTGTCTGTACGTATAGACACGTAAGCTTAGATTAAGATTACCCCTGTGGGCTAGGCGCAAGGCTTTGTGTTTAGTCTTTAAGTTGTTCACATTTGCATATGGATATGTGTCTAGGCCTTAAGGCATAGGGCACCATCTTGCAAAGCAAATAAATGAAATAGAGAACATTCGATTATAAGCAAACGTACGGTTATAACCGCTGTTCTATTTTAGCAGTAAAAGTTATGTTTCGGAAAAAATGAGATATTAAAAAAATAATGATAATAATAATAATAATAATAATAATAATAATAATTGTTTAGTATTAAAAGTAGGGTACTAAGTAGTTTACGAACAAAATAATGTAGGTAAAAATAATAAAAAAAATTTTGCCAGAATTATGAAAACATATGGAAAGCAATGTGTGGTAAAATATCAAAAAGCAAAAATATACTTAAAATCCTAGGAAAAAGATTTCGAAGAAATTGTTGATGAGATTAATGAAATTTTTTTTAGAATAAAAAAGTTTGAAAAATAAATTATTTTCAGTTGAAAATAATGAAATTTGGAAAAAATAAAAATAAAAATAATAATCGTTTAGTATTAAAAGTAGGGTACTAAGTAGTTTACGGAAAAAATAATGTAGGTAAAAATAATAAAAAAAATGTTTGCCAGAATTATAAAAACATATGGAAAACAATGTGTGGTAAAATACCAAAAGGCAAAAATATACTTAAAATCCGAGGAAAAAGATTTCGAAGAAATTGTTGATGAGATTAATGAGATTTTTTTTAAATAAAAAAAGTTTGAAAAATAAATTATTTTCAGTTGGAACTAATTAATTTTGTTAGGCGAAAATTCTTTTATACACTTATTTTTTATATAAGAACTTACTTACTAATACCTCCGTCAATCTCATTTTACAATTCAAATCATGAGTTTCTAATTATAGTTACGGTCCTGAAAGGGTTAATGTGGCTGCCAGAGCTGATGGAAGGCTGCGCGCTGTGGCTTCGATAGGGGGAAAGTGATGTAACGTGGCAGCATTATCTGCTGGCACAATCTGCGTATGCTAGCTGGCTGCCTTGCCTATCACTTGGCTGCCGTTTCTAGATAAAAAAAAAAAAACACATTTATTCGTACATTGCGTCCGATCTCCTTAAAACTCAGTATCGCTAGCTTTGATAACACATAGATCCTATATAACAAATTTTAAATGTAACACAAAAGCAAACAACTTTTTTAATTTGCATAAGAAATGCTTAAAAACTTTTTAAATATGCTTACAAATCTTGTTGTGGCTTAAAAAGTGGGTTTAAACTTTGGTTTAGCTAATAGAATATTTAAAATTTCTGAATTACTGAACCATTTGGGCCTTTTGCTTTGACAAGTGACGATATCTTTGGAGCCCTGGCACATGAGTATTTTCGCACCAGCGTGTATTTGTGGTTTTATTTTCCATTCACAGTCATAGAACTCACTTCCACAGAAATATTTGACAAACATATCGTCACCTTGATTCACAAAGGCCCTGCCAAAATTGATTTTTTATTTTACAGAAGTGGCAAAAAAAAGTATAAAAAGAGTATCAAAAACAGGTAGGGCTTTTTAAAAAGTGGCATCTACCTCCGTTGTTTTTGGTACTAACACTTCAAAACTTTAATTGAAGGTGTATTTTACTACATCCTACCAAAATCTGTGAAAAACGATATGTACTTATTTGCGAAAAAAACGTATGAATTTAGCCTTAAAATATATAACATTCATTAAATCTCGAAAATAATATAACGAAAAGTTCTCGGAGATCAGAAAAGGAATTCTTGATTCTATGTTATCAGGATCGCTATCAATAGCATAGCTTGTCATAAACAGATTTTCAATTCCTCAACCGATTTTGAATGGCCGATTTGCCAAAAGAACGTGCGAACGGGTTAAACTCTGACTATCCCTGAAATAAAACTCAAAAGTAAACTCTTTAGTCTCCTCTACCAGAATCCGTTATCGGAACCTTGTATTTTTTTGGTATTTTATAGTGTTATTTGTTTTTTTTTGAAAATTATTATCCATATCGTTATCGATGATCTTATCGAAAGCTTTATAAAATTCGTTATCGATACCTTTGCCGATAATTTTATGGAAACCCTGTTAACAGGCAATATAGCAATTCACATTGCTATCAGTAATGTTATCGATAAAATTGTTATTTTCATCACTATCGTTACCAATATTTTTATCGACAAGCATTACCCCTAACGTTGCTAGATTTTTTTGTTATCGTGACTGTTTTTATTCGCTTTACAGAAGTCATTATCGAGGCCGATATCTATATTTTTAGCGATGGCGTTTAACCAGTTTAATTTTGCAGACAACATATACATATATATATCTAGAAAACTTGGTTTAAAATTTAATTAACACTTAAGGCGAAAATTTTCAGCTCAAATATACATATCCATATACTATATATTAGCGTGGGCCGAAAATCCACTTTTTTAGAATTTTGTTTGGTAATAGCAAAAATATGGCTCATTAAGCTCCAAAACAATCTGTGTGAAAGATCACAATTTTTGGTCAACATCTTAGGCTCGCCCAAGTCCATCAAAGTTCAAAAGTCCACGTGCTCAAAAAATAAAAAATTAATAAATACATTAATTAATGCATTTTTTTTAAATAAAATTACAAGTATATTCAATTTGGTATATGGATCTCTTTTCTAGAGAATCGGAGTAAGCTAAGAAAAATTTTTTTCATCACTTGAACTTTGATGGACTTCGGCGAGCCTAAGATATTAACTAAACATTGCCATCTTTCACACAGATTGTTTTTAGAGCATATTGAACCATATTTTAGTTATTACCAGTCAAAATTCTAAAAAAGCGGATTTTCGGCCCACGCTACCATATACATATATTTGTATTAATTTTTTATATTTTTTCTATCTGCACTATTATATAATTCTTGTTTAACATTTCTTCTTTTAGCCACGTTCCACCTCAAGCCAACCTCTGCAGCAAAAGGGTTACCATTAAATATATCGACTACAAACAGTCCCCATCAGTGCGTCCACAAAGGGGATTTGAAAAATGTTTGGACATTTGCAACATATGGCAACCGCCATCGCCCATCCCCTACAGAAATCGATTCCCAGTATGCATTTCTCCCACAGCGTCAAACATTTCAGCGCAGCTTAGTGTGGATTTATTGCCAAAGCCTGTTGTCAGTGTAAATTGACCGTGACACAAGAAGTGACGGCCAACGATATGCAAGCAAGCTGTAGGAGCGGGCCAAAGGAAGTATATATGTATGTATATATATATGAGTATATATTTCAGTTTGTCCGCTGACCGCGGTGTTTGGGGTAGGGAGGGGGATCGCCCAAAAGAGAGGAAAGAAAATTATTCCGCATTCTATATCGGCTTACCGGTGTGTGTCCAAACAAGTAAAATAAACTAGCAACTGTTGAATTTACAATTTCGCATAGAATTACAATTGTTGCAATCAAGCGCCTTTTATTCTCCGTCTGCTACAACTAAGTATGTACTCTGCCATAAGCGGCTTATGATCAATGCACCCATGCAGTGTGCTGGCCAATTATATTCGGATTTAATTCTCAAAGCATGCAAACTATGTACATTAAAGTGGTCCAAAAATGTATGTAAAAAAAATAAGGTCGCATTTTTAATGCCGCCAGCCCCTAGGATTGTTCTATACCAAAAAAAATATACCCCTATTTTTTTTATTTTGAAATAAAAAAAAATTTAGGGTGTGCTCAAAGCGCTCAAAGTTTTCAATGTATTTTATATGGGGGAAAAACAACTTTTCGTAGAAATAGTGTAGAATTCTTGAAAATGAATATTTTTCGATCGGAAAACTTTGCTTATCTTCAGGAGATTCCCGGTAATAATACCCAATTGTTTCTTTAAAAATTTGTTCATGGTAACTATATTTTATAGGTCCTAGAAAATGCAATGGGGGGACCAATAAAAAATCTTTAATCATAAAAAATGGTTAAATAAACAATTGGATCTCCTGAAGAGAACCACAGTTTTACGATTGAAAAATATTGATTTTCAAGAGTTTTATACCATTTTTACGAAAATTTGTTTTTCCCCCAAATAAATAAAACATGGAAAACTTTGAGCGCTGTGAGCACTCCCTAAATATTTTTTGATTTCAAAATAAAAAAATAGGGATATATTTATTTTCGGTTCAGAACAATCCTAAATTAAAATTCCGACTTTATTATTATGGACCACTCTAATGTACATAAGTACGTATGTATGTATGTATGTAAAGCGAGCAGCTCTTTGAAGTACTCAAATGAATGAATAAATACCGGCGATTGGCAGCAGTAAAATAGAATGCTACATACTACATACATATATAAGCGTGTGCGTATTTATATCGAGTTTTTCGATTTAATTGCTGCAGCTAAAAATTCGTTGTCTCAATTTTTATTCGAGTTTAGGACTGTAAATACAAGCAAATAATTGCAAATAAATATGTATACAAATGCACATGTACGATGTTAAAGACCCCTTTTGAATTGCTTGTTAAACCACTATGAAGTGCCCATAAGTTTAAATATATTCGAAATCGTCAACTCTCTCTCTCTCTCACTGCCTTCAAATTTTATTCATAAGAGCCTTTTAGCCTTTGGTCGTATTCTTATCGCTTATGGCCTGCGGTGCAACAGGAGGTCGTGTGCGTGATTTGTGCTGGCCACATTTTATTGTGGCTACCTGTTGGTTTTGGTTTTGGTTTTGCCGTTGGTTGCTTTAACTGCTGCCGGCAATCTGCTTGCCAAATGCAGCAAGAGTAATGCTTTGCAATTTACGACTTGCAAGTGAAGTAGGTAATTTTCTAGACTGTTACTCATACGCATAGTTGAGTTCTTACGAGCGTTCATAGACTTTCAAGTCAATTTGTGCTTGCTACGAGTATATGGCGTGCAGTTAGCTGTCTGCCTAAATTTTATAGCAACCACACACTCAGAGGCTATTGCGTTGCAATCTGTCTATGAGTAGCAGGTAAACTACTGTTTGAAAACGTGAGCCTGCAGAAATTGATTTGGATATAAAGTCAATATTTGCGAATAATAATCAGCAACAACAGGGCTGAAAAGCTTTATAGCATATTATTACGATACCGATAACGATAATAAATAATGCCAATAGCGGTAATAAAAATGATTTTCACAACGATAAGAAAACCGATAACGATTAATTGCATCAAATCAGTGATGGGCAAAATTGTATTTACTAAGTATTAAGTACTAAGTACAAAAGTATCTAGGTATTTGCTAAATATTCAAGTATGTTAATATTCACTTATTTTCCCAGCGCTAAATACTTAGTCTAAGTTAAGTTTGATTAGTTTCACCCAACGAAACAGCGCCTACAGAAGTACTTTAAGACTTTTGATTCACCAAATACCGCGTACAAAAATATTTAGTAGCCTTGTCTTTACTAAATACTTTATAAAAAAGTGCTTAGAATTTATAGCTCCAGCTAATGCCAAATACTGGCTATTTAATCCAAGTAAAAATTAAGAATTTCGGTATTTTCGAGACTATTTCAGAATTTTCGAGACTGCTTTGGGATGTCTAGGATTTTCGAAATTGTATCAAGATTTGTGATGCTATTTCGGCATTCTGAGGTCTACTTCAGCATTTTTGGTACTATTTCAGGATTTTCGAGATTTTTAAGATTAACGGCACCCTAGGGAAAATTTCAGGATTTTCGAGACTACTTCAGATTTTTAGGACTATCGGGATTATTTCCGGATTTCAGAGACTTCTTCGAATTTTCGGGACTACTCCGAGATTTTCGGAACTACTTCCAGGTTTCTAGAATGGTTGGAGTTCTCGTGACCATTTCGAGATTTTCGAGGCTGCTTCAAGGTTTCTAAGCTTGTAGGGACTATCTCGAAATTTTCAAGACTGAATATATCTATAACTATTTATCCATAAATATATCTATTAAAATATCGATAAATATATCAAAAAACATCGATAAATACGTCGAAAACTCTTATATAGTCCCGAAAATTTAAAAGTGGTCCCAAAATAGTCCCGAGAATTACGAAATAGTCTTGAAAGTCCTTTAGTCCTGAGTATTTCGAAAATCCCGAAATAGTTCACAAATTGAGGTGTGGTGAGAACGGGTGTGATGAGTTGAGTTGTGGTGAGTTAAGATTTGGTGAATTTAGGTGTAGTAGGATGAGGTGTGGTGAATTTGTGTGTGTTTATTGATGTTAGTGATGAGTTGATTTGAAGTGAGGTGAAGTGAGGTGTGGTAAGGTAAGTTGAGGTGAGTGTAAGCTAAGGTGTTAATTTTTTTAAATTTCTCCTAAATCATATAGTATTTAGTTTGAAAGTATTTAGTCATCGAGACTAAATACCTTGGTACTTTAGTGAAAGTATTTTGCATCTACAAACTGCATTAGAAAACTGCTAAATCCCTAAGTATTTTTTATTTAGCAACTTCTCAATATCTAAGTTATTTTTTTTACTTGGATATTTATACATCTATAAATACTAAGTATTTGAGTATTTAGTACCCAAACTTGTACTTTAAATACAAAAGTATTTAGGAATGCCCATCACTGCAACAAATGAGTAACACGATGCTTCCAATTTGAAGTAGTCACGCCGTTATTTAGCACAGGCAACGTATTTCTCATTGAAACAGGCATTTTCCAAATATCTGGACTTTTGCGCCACCTATCGGCCAAATGTTTTTGTGAAGATATTCCTTCATGCAAGTAATATTCATTCCAAATATGAACCATATCAAGTCACTTAAACCGGTTTTTCAAATATCTCGACACTGGCGCTAATAACGGAATTAATTAATCTTTCATTAAGCATGGGTTCCGAGCCTTATTGGAAGTTTCAAGTCTGTGGCTCATCGAGAAGTTGTTTAAAAATTTATTGCAAGATTTGATTACACACAGGTGAATCTTAATAAAAGTTTTTAAAAGGATATAAACATCGTTTTTCTTTTTCAAAATCTATTTGGCAAAGAGCGTAAAGGCATTCCTCACTTGCACCAAAGTCCTTCCATATAAGCGCTTAATGCGCTACGTTTTCCTTCGAACTAAAGTTAAAAAGTCCCATCGGAAATCTAACATTAACTCAAATCCTTGCGTTCTTTAATGCACCACAAATAAAATTTTATCTACTTACATACAAGTTTCTCTCATAAATCAATTAAGAAAACGTATAGAAAAATTAATGTCAAAAGTTCAGCCACAATTTGCGGTTAATAGTGTATTTTTTCAACCCACTTAACTACCCACAAAGCAACGCTTCCCGCCATTCTCCCCACAAAAGTAGCCAGTCAGCCAACGGAATGCGCATACAGCAAACCCCCTCCCACTTGCTAATATCTATAGAAAAAGCCGCCACAAAAAAAAAAATATAAACCGCATAGCCGGCAAGCCCCATAAATATCTGAGCCGCGTCGACGTCGCGACGACTGATGGCCGCAATGGCATTTTAACCTTTTCGCATTTGCCATTTGGCGCGTAATCAACACGTGGTAACGTTTACAATTAGGCACAAAGGCGAGCAGCCAGCCAGGCTTCCAGGCTACCAGGCAGCGAGATATCGAGACACACCGCAGCTCGCACAAAAAGGTGGATGGAAAATGAAAGCAGCAGCAGCGCTGCAAATCTCGGCGCACAAAAAAGTTGTAAAATACTGGAACTTAGAAAAAGTTACTCGTTAAATTAATGAGTTAAAGGCCAAAGAAATAAAATAAAACGTGAAAATTAGTAGCAAAAGATGCAAAGTAAACACATTCACATAAATTTCAGTTGTTCCCCCTCATTCTTTTTTGGCTGTGACCTTGCATTGCGCCTTGGTCGCAACTATTTACATACAACTTAGGCTGAAAAAAATCCTTCGGAGGGCGCGTAAAAGGTGAAAGTGTGAATGGTGCTTCCTCTGCGATCATTCTTCGCATTTATTTTATTTAAAAGATTTATTTAAAAATCCTCTTTAATGCTACTAGAGCACCGACTAGCGCCCACCCACTGATTGCAAGGTTGGACTTTTAATGGGGAATTCAGTGCGTAGCAGAAAAATTACGCGGCTGTAGAAATACGTAATTTTTTAAAGGGTTTTTTTCCGTAAAGTTAATATTTTGCGGTGGTCACGTCTTTGGATGAAGGTCAGTATATGTTTGGCTTGGCAGAAGCATTGGTATTTGTAAATTTATGCAGGGGGTTCCCTCAAAGAGCGCTGAGAAAACTCTATTCATAGTGCAAATCATTCGAGTGCCTTAGTGCTTTTATTTTCTGCAGCGAAAAAAAAAATCGAAACTATACTTTTCCTCTCATTTGGTGCTAGAATTATAAGCCTGTACTTGGAAGCCATACTTACACCTAAGCACGATTGAAGTTCTGGTATAATCACAGTGAGCATTCGTATTTTATTTCAAAGGACAGTCCTTTTTCTTAAAGGGCTGTACTTGGACTTTATTTATTTTTCTAAAAATCTATTTGGTCCTGGTATTTCTAAATTTGTTATTTAAAGTTCCTTTTTTTTTGATACGGCTGCATTTCATATATTTATTAAGCCCGGTAGATACAAATTTCGTAGAAAGAGCAGAGCATATGTAAGTGTACATACGCACCCCAAGCACCCAGTAGTACTTGGGAGCATCGTACGATTGCTCGGTGAGTACTCCCTTGTGAGTATACGAATACTCCCCATTGCTCCCTATGCTTCGGTGTATAAGCATGTAATTTTGCATACTCCCTTTAACATTGGATGTCCTAGGAGGGGGAGTAATCCCTTTTACCTCCTAAACGAGCAATCGGGGAGCACACACAGAATTATCATCCCACAAACCATCTAATGGAGCAATACGGGAGTACTCCCATAGTTAGCTCCCAGAAACCTCCCAAAAAGACAACAAGGGAGTGCACATAGAAAACATCCCATATTCCTCCCGAACGAGCAATAAGGGAGTGCTCCTATTAGAGGCATTCCGAAAGCCTCCTATAGGAATAATAAGAGAGAAATGATAACGAACATTTTATATTAGCCAAATAGATTTTGCTATTTATTAAATTTTTTATTTAACTTTTTAATCACGTGCATTTGTGCAATTTTACAAGATCTTAACAGATATAAGTACGAGATCATATAAAACATAAATGATACGTCTTACATAATTGTTTAATTTTAGAATTATATTGCAGATAAATCATATGAAAGTAAAACATAATAATAACAAAACGGTAAGATAAGATTTGAATTATATGCACCTATATGCACATATAAGTATGTACTCATATATGATTTCCTGGGTGTCAAGGATGCTTGCCTGTTCAGGAATCCACCAAGCGGGGAAATTGTGAAGGTGACTTTGCTTATCTGACATCTTTGTCACCCATGCGATGTTTATACCCGGGGGTCACACTTAAATGCAAACACTAATTTGCGCAATCTGAAAAGTATTTAACGTTATATTTATAAGTAATACAATACTTAATATATTTAAACAAAAGTTGAGGTACATACCAACGGACTTTTATTAAAATCTGTGTGCTATCCAAATTAGATTATTGTGTCCTCCTTATGCGTCTATAAGAAATATTTTCTGTTGTTTTTTTTTCTATGATAAATTTTTCCGAAAACACAAAATTTCTTTTGAACGAGGTGCGTATTGCTCTCCTATCAATCAAAAAGAATACTCTTGGATTTCTCGCTTAGGAGACGTCACTTTTTAATCCTAAACGAGTAATAACGGAGTACAAATCTCGCTTATTGCTCCCAAATCATGCCTCAGGGAGCATCCTTTAATTGCTCGCTTAGGAGATCTCTCATTACGCTCATAAGCGAGCAATACAGGAGGACATAACTGACAAATCTCGTTTATTGGTCCCAAATCATGCCTCAGGGAGTACTATTTCGTCGCTCGCTTAGGAGATCTCCTATTTGATTCGTAAACGAGTAATAAAGGAGTACAAAACCGACAAATCTCCCTTATTGGGGAGTACTCTTTTATTCCTCACATAGGGAGATCTCCCTTCAAGTTCTAGTGGGCATGCAGAGCGCCGCTCTGAGAGCGGTGACAACACCCACATACATACATAGTACAAATCGCGTGCTATGGTGTTGATGGATATTCAACATTTGAGAGCAAATTTATATGTCTGGGTGTAGCTGAGTGCACAAAGATGCTTGCCACAAGTTGTTGATATCCGGAGATGGTCGGGTTCGAATTCCACTGCAGGCAACATGCAAATTAATTTTTTTTTTTTAGTTTTTGTCGTGATTATTCACTTCACGGATGCTTTTTCAGTGCGAACGCGGTCATTTTAATATGCGCGTAATTGAATTGAATATTTACCAATATACAGTACTTTCGTTGACGTTTATAGTAAGATAAATTACGTTTCTATTTGATTTTAATATTTTTTTCCCTCAGTGTAGGTTCTTGCATCTGTAGCTATTACTTTTAGTCTATGTGGAACACATGTAATGGATTAGAGTATCGCAGGATTCATGGCACGAAATGACTGATGTGCTAGACTAGAGTGGTTCAACTCTGGATAATTTAACCCTGGACGTGCTTCGTTAGTCGATTCGACTAACATAAATCGTATTTCGCTTCGTACCTCTCTCATTTTCGTTATTAACTCTTTTATGTTTGTTATTTCAATTCAAAGTTGGTGTTAGTCGTTTCGACTAACAAGCCCGCAGACAGGGTCAACAGAGTGAAGCACTTCCAGGGTTAAAGGCCGAGTCGCGCGATTTCATAAGCCCTACAATGCCTTCACAAAAGATTTTATAGCTATTTTCCTAACTTATTATACTCAAAGATAATGCGTCCGGCCCTCCTGAAAGGACATCTAGTAGGCAGGAAAATGCTTGAGTTAAGCTTTGACTTTCCTGTTCTAACGGCGTTCTTCACTCATTCTTCTCTTTATCCTGGACAGCTTTAGAAACGCTCATTGAAAGTTGATGTTGTCAAGGTTTTTAAATAAGATCCACTAATAGGGCCTCGTTTTTGCACTCTTTTTGATATGATTTCCATGTCAGTGGACATTTGTCGCCTCTTATTTAAAAATGTGCACATCTTTTCCATTAATTTTTAATACAAAAATCTACGATGACCGAAAAACAATCGTCATTTGCAGTTTACTTGGTCTGAAACGGCTTAGCAAATTTCACTCTTCCTCCAGAGCAGGTGGAGAGCTTAGCTTCTATTACAGTGGGTCTCTTTGACGCTTTCGTTTATTTTTTGCTTTCTAATTCCGTTTTAATTCATTCATTTTGCGTTTATGGATTCAGCTAACATTTCCCCCATCAGCTACATTCGTACTTATTTTAACCCAGTCCCCTGCGTATTCTATGTTTGTCGCTGCTTACTTGGCGAGTTTCCAATTATGATAGTTTTCAGTGCCATTAGTGCTCGTTGTTAGCTACGTCTAACTAGTCACAGACACCGCTTCAACCCTCAGACGTTAGACGTACGCTTTCACATACAAATTCCCTTATAAAATTACCGCTGAGTTGATTGTATCTTGGGGGTTTGGCGTCGCCAGTCGCCAGTCATCTTGAGTTGTGAATTTGTAAGTCATCTAATAAGGCCGCAGCGTTGTAGATTCACAGAAGCAAATACAAATACCATTACAAACGAGCGCTCTGCTATTCCTTTGCGTTGACAGTGTCTTGTGTAGTCCCTAACTGTGGCATTTTCTGGCTTGGCAACGGACATCTACGTAATTGTTATCGTTGTTGCCGTTGGGGGAGTCTACCTTCTCCTTCGTTACTTTACATTTAGCATCCGTTTTCCTCTTGCTTCTTGCTGCAGTTGTTGCCCTTAGCTTCTTTAGTGGCAGCTGTTTGTTGCTTAAGAAGCTTAAAAATTCCAAGTGACGAAATGGCAATAAGCAGTTCCAGTTGGCAGTTCCCAGCTGCTAGCAGCGTGGCGCGGTTGTGGAGCAGGTAATGGTGCTGCCGGCAGAAGAGTGTATTTATATAAGCAGGTGGACAATGAGTGTGACAAAGCAATTTGCGGGAATTGTAACAATTCAGTTTCCAGTTGTGGTGGCGGAAAAATTACGAGTTTATTGTTGTAGTCGTGAAAGAGCCTGTGGACTACTGCCGCTGCCCGAATTGCGTCGCTTCGACAGAACGAAATCATTATTTATGATTATTTTGTATTCTCAGATTTCTAGCATGGCCGTCAGTGTTGAAAAGTATGGAGCGCTGCTCCGTGGCACTGGCGGTGTAGGTGACCTGCTCGTACGCGTGTTCTAAGAAAAGGTGTGCGGTTGAGCAGCAAATAGGGACTTTGCAAATGATTAAATGCACTTTGGTGGTACTTAGTAATAAATGTTTGCCGCAAGGACATTTCGCAGCGTCGCGACGGTGGGAAAAGCAACAAGCTTATTTCGGAATAAAAAAAGGACAAACGACAATGAAAAGTTTGCAGTTAGCGTTGAAACTTTTCGAATTTTTTCCATTTGCAAACATTTACAAAAGGAACAAGTCAACAGCCAGGGCGTAACGCTTTCTTTTCGACGAAAATATCTTTTGTTGGGCTGCAAATTAAATTTTTGTCATGACTTGTTAAAATGAAATATTTTCTATTACAAACAACTGGCTTTATTGCCTTAGGGCCTTTTTATTGCGAACACAATGTAATTTTTTAAACTAATGACGCATCCGATTAGGAATTAGAAAATTATGGCTGTCAAATGAATGGCACACAAATAGGACGGTAATTTGAATATATTTAATGCCATTTACCATTATTTATTCGTTTTAAACCTTGAGAATACTAATATATATTTTTTTTTCATTTGTTGCCAATGTTCGCTTGTGAGGTTATTTTAGAAAAAATACATTTTTTTTAAACCTCCAATTTAAATAAGTGCTCAAACCAAGGCAAATTAAGCAGGTAAGTAGTAGCATTAGAGACAAAACCACATATATGTATTTGTACATATTTTGTTTTTGCTTATGGTCCCTAAAGTTTCAAAAAAATTGTCTGTTTCGATTTAAAATCATAGTGAGTCATTTGAAAAAAGGAAAAAAAAACAGAAACTAAAATTAACAAGTAAAGAAAAATAAGTTCGGGCGAAACCGAACTTAATATACCCGGCGCAGGTATCAAATATCTTCGACTTACTCTAAACTACATTTGCATGATAGCAGGGGGGTTTTTTCCCGATTTCAAACTTTTTCGATAATATCTATGCTGACTTAGACTTAATGAAATAATTGAACCAAGTTTGGTAGAAATCTATAAAGTGGTTACCGAGATACACCTCGTAGTCATAAAGTATATTTATTTTATTTATATAGTAGTCTTATTTATTGTTTATAGATTGTTGTAACTAACTTGGAGTAAATTAGTGTCCTCAGTTATTAAAATATCGCAACTTTCGGACGTCTGAAATTTACCGTTATTCGGGAAGTGGGTGTAATTTTAGTCCGATTAGAATAATGTTCAACGAATTTCTTTCTTGTACTAAGGTTATTGAGTGCACCGAGTTTGATAGAAATTGATGAATCGGTTACCAAGATACACATTTGTGGTCATAAGGTAATATGCGCCACGCCCATTATCCAAAAATATATAATAATCTAATTTTATGCTAAGTGGTTATTGTAATTATCAATTTTGAGTCAATTAGCTTCAGTAGTTACTGGTTTATCGCATTTTTCGTGTTTGTGTAAATTACCTTTATATGGGAGGTGGGCGTGGTTATTGCCCAATTTCAAAGATTTTCATCAGATGTCTTAGCTAGGCAAGGCTCGTACCGAGTTTGGTACGGATTGGTGAAGCGGCTACTGAGATACAGTATTTCATCGTAGGTGGGTGGGGTCACGCCCATTTTCCAAAAATTTCATGACAATACAATTTTTTACCAAAATTCTGCTTAGCATACGAATTTTCAACAATTTGAATCCAATATTTACTGAAATATCGTAGTTTTTGCATTTTTTCGAAAATACCGTTATATGGGAAGTGGGCGTGGTTACAGTCCGATTTCGCTCATTTTCAATAGTAACCCACCTTGGATAACGGGCAAGTTGTATACCTTATTTCAGTGACATATCTCAATTTTTGCTCGAGTTATCGTGTACACGGACAGACGGACGGACGGACGGACAGGCAGACATGACTTAATCGACTTCTCTTTTCATTCTGATTTATATATACATTTGTCTATATCTATCTCGATTCCTTTAGGCGATTACAACTAACCGCTATGCGAACAAAGTTATAATACCCTTGTGCACAAGTGCCCTCGGGTGGTATAAAAATTGTACTCTTTTAATAAATTACAAATGCGAGCAGGTTTAAAAATTCATTGCTCTCGAGTCACCCGTTTCAGTTTTACACATTTTTTCAATTTAAACTCCGCGTACCCAGAAATCTAATTAAAAAAGCCGAAATTTTTACGAAAGTTAGCTGATTTTTTTAAATATTGTACACGAGTTTTGATTAAGAATGAGCTATATTTTTATAAAAAAATATAACCAAATTTAAATAACAAAAATAATAATATGTTAAAAATTGTCAAAATGTTGTGCGGCTATAATTGTTTCGATTAATCAATCAACAACATTAAAATTTGATTCCGAGGTTTTTTTTTTTATATGTTATTTATAGGATCATTGAAAGAGGTTTTAAAATCCTATAGCTTTTGTGGAAAAAATTGGCTAAATTATTTTTTGTCCCTTATTCGGCTGGCATAAATATGGTCACCGTACGTATACGCAATATAGACACGAAGAACGCTTTTGTGAATGGTACTCGCTAGCGGCTAGCGTGTGAAACAAATGCACAAAAACTCTGTAGGTTGCAAAGTTTTAACTGACACTTTAATTTGATTGCGAATACTAATCCTTCGCATTCAATTGTGCTATTTTCGCACACTTTTGCTACGACGTGCTATGTTTGAGAACATCCCCAATGCTCTAAAAATCTAAAAAAACGGTCGGGTATTTAGAAATGTTTCAAAAAACCGCGACATTAGTTGGCTTGTGTGTATAGTGTATGTGGAAAAGGTGCAGCACAAAAACCAAATTCTACATACAAATTTTAGCGCTGACAAGAATTTAAGGTAACCAGTTCGTAGTGGTGAGAGAAATTATTACCTCATGAAAATTCAATTACAGCTCCTTGCTGCCATAGCGTCGCCGCCCCTTTGCCTTTACGTATCGACAGACATTTTTACTTATTTATTATACAGATTCACATATGTATATACATACATATGTAAATCCATTTACCATTACGTTTCAATGCTTTGAATCACCTTCCATGTGCTGCGTCCTTAAAACTCACACATACACTCACTCACATGCAACTGAATACCAAAATTTATAAGCTCTTAAACATAGCACATAATGTGTGGCACTCTATGTAGCACATTAACCGCGTTCGCCGCACTCTGCTGCTCGGCCCCGACACCTCCGCTCCCCTAATCAGCTTTCCTATTCACTTTGCCAAACCGAAGCTTTAGCTCTCAACGCGTGGAGCCAACTTATGTTGCCAAAACATATGGAGTTTTTAGTAACAATTTTTTTTTTGTCTGCGCTGCGGCCGCCCCTCGGGCGTAACGCTGCTTTGAACTTCTGTCCGCGCGCCACTGCTGCCACTGTTGCTCTTATACATTTCAGCGCTTTGCCAAAACATTTCCACATTTTCACCACTTTCGCGGATTTGCACATTCAATGAAGCTTGACGACGACTCAACAGCGAAGAGCTGTGGTGCAGACGGACGGCGCAAGTGCAAGTTATGGGTGGCGCGCTAGTTGGTTAAATGCTGAACGAAAGTAGCCCAAGCATAGAATTTGCTGTCGCTATTTATACGCTTTGGTATGTCCGTATATGTATGTAGGTATGTACATACATATAAACTAACTCACACACACTCTACTAACCGAGCATAAGTAGGTGCTCAAGTTTATTGAATGTGCTGACGTTCTAGACCAAAGCGGAAAACACGACGGCGATGACTACATCGCTGCGCCAACTTTGACTCTACTTTCGGTCACCCAGCCCAGCGTTGAGCTCATCAATGGCTGCGAAAACTATTTTCAAGTCCATTTCAACTAAATCTTCAGCCATGTCCGCACTGTCTGCTTGCCAACAGCACTCAACAGCTGCGCGCAGGGACCCCACTCTACTACACTCAGTAACCACTATGTACCTGCTGCTCCACATGTCAGGTGTGTTTTTGGGCAGCATACTTTGATGACATTCTGTTTTTGCAACAGCCACACACATTCTCTCATTCTCTCTGCCAGCTGCTCCTCCGCCTGTCCAAATAGTTTTGGCCATCTTTAACGCCACTGCCTTTGTGCTGGCTGCCGTTTTGTTGTAGTGTCGGCGGTGACGCGGTTTCCTGGTCACATTAGAGCAAACTTATGCAGCCACAAAAAAAAAATGTTCTTCCCCTACTTACACGTGTATTTGCTGGCATGTGAGTGAAATTGTATGTATGTGGGTGAGTGTGTCAAAGTGTTTGAATTGAAAATTGCTTCTTCGATGATCACAAAAAGTAGCATAAGTGGGCCAACTAAGTATGCGCCGAAAAGCAAGATAACTGTTTTGTGGCAAGGTCTATGGCAAAGGAGCGAAGGTGCTAGTTTAGTGCGAGTTGCCAACTGGTTCGCCAGTGGAAAGTTATCAAAATGAACAAATATTGTGACAAAGATCTGGTTGTAGACTAGGCTAATAGCTCCTGGACCTAGAGCGCTATGCAGAAAAGATTTTATCATTCTTGTAGTTGGAGAGGTGTGGCTTAACGCCGGATAGAAATATCCCTTTTGTGTTGAGAGCGAACATTAGCCCAAACTGAAAAAGTTCAAACCTACATATGCCAGCTTATGCTTCTTAATCCAAGCTACCAGACCGAGGCTGCACGGCTATTGCCAGTCTGGTCCTCTTGCGGACAATTTTTTGTCTACCGATGTCTCTTATTTCTCCATATGCTATTTAAATGAAGCATCTGAAGTCACGGCACTAATGTCTTACCCCTCGATACTAACAGAGTCACAAAACTTAGCTCATCACTGTTGTGATTTCAAGTGCGCCGAGAAATGTGTCACAAAAAATTAAATTTTGAGTGCTAGAAAAATACACAAAAATTTAAAAAATTGAATTGAAGCGGCATATTTTTTGAGCGGCAAGCTTTGAGGCGCGGTAGAAATCACAGCAGTGATGAGCTAAAGTTTGTGACTTTGTTAGAATACGGCTGTTAGTCTTTTAGGCTCAAGTGCCTTAACAACTTGGATTTGAAGTACCTTTTGAGTACACATGCAAGAAAGCTTGCCCTTGACAATATTCTTGTTGCTTGGAGTCGAAGTAGACTCGCACGGAAATCATAAACTTTATTTTTCCAAAAATCAAAATGGAGTATAGTCACGCTTCTAAGCTTAAGAGTTAGAAACTCGTCGTCTACCAACGACATCCAAGTACTCCTTTCACTTAGTTATAGTTATATACATATCGCACACCTATATCTAAAGTGAGGTAAGTCAATAATCAGATCCCGAATTATAACTGCTTGCAGATCGTACAGATTCAACGAAATCAATACAAAAACAGGTATAATAGAAGCTTTTTAGTTAATTTATATAATTATGAACAAAAAAAAATCAGCTTTCCACCCAATTTTCCGAAAGGAATGGGGAAATCACACTGGTGGAGGGAGGGGTTCAGGAGGGAAAGTAGGAAGGTCTTTAATGCAACAAAGCGTAATGGTTCTTGCTTGTCTCAATCTATAAGATTTGTCTTAGACTTAGTGTCATACCTATGGGTTGGACACTGGCGAAGGTGGTGTTCATTCCCTAGGGAGGCAGACTATTCCACGTGAAGCCAAGCGACCTTCGACATATAAGCCTTACTTCTTTCTTTCCCAAAGTTCTGAAAATACTACTGGACATAGGTCTGTGGACACAGCTCTGCAAAGTATTTACATTAGGCGTATTCCTAGATATCGAAGGTGCATTTAATAATGTTCTCCCAGGGGCTGTTCTCCACGCCCTAACTCACCTTGGAGTGGAGCACTCCCTTGCATAACTTGTTCCTCGCCTTTTAGGAGTAATAAAATACGTACATCGCTGCACTCCGCAAGACGGTGTCCTTTTCCCACTCCTTTTAAATCTCACGGAGAATATCCTGCTGTCACGGTTTGAAGGACCTGGTTGCCAGGTCATCGCTTACGCTGATGATCTTGCCCTGACAGCAGTTGGTAAGCACCCCTCAAGTTTTAGGCGACCTGGTGATGTAGGCGTTTTGGACACCTGGTCCTAAGAAGCAGGCCTTGGTGTCAACCCAGAAACGACGGGCATGGTTATTTTTTCAACGAAAATTAAAATTGCTCGGCTACAACTTCCTTCCTTGAACGGCATTGCACTGACTTTTTCGGAGGAAGTTAGATATCTGGAAGGCGTGCATGATGATCACGGGGGTGTTACCCTCAACAGCGACTAAAGCCCTAGAGATCTAGCTTCACTTTTTACCAGTGGACCTATATGGTAAACTACAGGCAAGCTGTAATGCTATTAGACTAAACGCGCTGATCAATTGGAGTGACACGAGATTCTGACACTCTAGAATTCTGGAAGATCTTCCAGAAGCCCTAAGGCACCGGCACTACACAGTCACGCCCATTGGAATGATGAATCATTTCCATACAAGAATCAAGGGATGAATGGGCGGAGGATTCAGTCCTGCCATTGCCTGATGGGAACCCACGCTAGTAGGATGGGTATGCAGTCAAACTATTACTGTCGTAGCTGCCGTGATGAGGAGGACATTGAAAGCGTAGAGTAATTTTTGTGCTACTGTCCTTCACGGCGCTAGTCTCTTCAAGATTCCTTTGAATGTTGAGCTGAACTGGATTCAGCTAGTATCTACGATTTTGTATGAGATGGGACATAATGAGTCTCTGGCATGACATCACAATGGGCCCATAGTGGCCTAAGTGTGTTGTTCTCCTGTGCTGGATGGGGAAAGTCAAGATAACCAAACCTTGTTGGAAGTAAGTCCTCTGAATTAATTTATGCAAAACGATTGTCCAAATTTTTTTTTTAGTTGATCGCCGTTTAGAGAAAGGTGTGCGATATGTAAGTGTGTATATCCACCTCCTTCTTTAAAAAGCTTTCTATATTTTTTTTTATCGTAAAATTCTCAAAACTACGGCAACCTTTGCATTGAATTCACTGTTATGGGGATAAACCTTTTATCCGGTGATTGAGTTTGCGGCTGAATCATTCCACTGTCAGTGCAAGTGAGCGAAGCGCCTGACTCTTATTTGCCGGCTTGAGTGTAAATCCACTTTGTGGTGGCAAAATTTACACAAAATGAATTTTGCAATTTCGCAATGGCGTGCACGTCAGCTAAGGACTCACTAACGAAACTAAATATTTGTATAAGCCAATGAAGTTCGCGAAATTGGATCCCAACTGGTAACGCGTATGGGTTAAAAACCAAATGAAAACACAATTTTTCGTTATAAAAACATTAATTTCGTTTATAGAAAGAATCGTTAATGCGAATATGAAAATATAAAACTACATATGTACATACATATGTATGTAAGAAACTACAACGACTATTAGCTATAAAAACAAAAAAGGAGTATGTAGTTGGCTCTGCGGGTAGTGCGTCAAAATAGAAAAGTGTTTTTTGATGAAATTATGTAAATGATTCCATTAAAACTAAGCTAACAATAATTTCTTTCCCATTCAGCTTACGCCAAGCGGCTACCAGGCATGCACGTAACTACTCGTGAACAGCAACGGTTCTTCGAAATGCGTTGGCACCACTTCCACCGAGTGCACAATCGGCTGCAGATATTCCTCGCTATCGGCGTGCGTGAAACTGCCCAAATGCTCCAGGTGCTCTACATCCGAATCGACGAGCACATAATCGGGCTCGGTTTCGATGAGCACTGCTGTTGCGGCATTGTTATTTTGCGTCTCGGGTGCCTGTTCGGCAGCAGCAGCAGCAGCAACAGGTACACTCACATCGTCGTTTTCTTTCTTGACTACTTCCTTATCTTGCTTCTCTGTTTCTTCCGAAATCGGTTTTTGGTCTTCTTCTTTCTTATCCGGTTTGTCAGCTGCTTTGGTTGGCTCGTCCGCTGATTTCTTGCCAAAGAGCGCATCGTGTACGCGCGTAATGAAGTTGGGTTTATCGGTGGCCTGAGCCTTGTGGTCCTCTTCACTTTCATTGCTTTCTTCGCTGGACTTCTCGCTCTCAGTTTGCACTTCAACACTCAGCTCGGTGGTCTCATCGGTAGAAACAGCTGTGTTGATGTCAACATCTTCGGGCTCTGAAATGTTCTCTTCCTGCTCGCGTGCGAGTCGTGGGGTGCTAAGGAGTAGCAACTTGGAGGATGACGGAGCGTTGGACACATACTCAGCGCTACTCAGTGGTACATCTTTTGCAAGATCATCGCTTTCGTGGGCGTTTACTTTAATGCTAGCCGCTTCGTCTCTGCTTAAAGCTGGCGTGAACTCCTTTTTGCTGTCATTGGTTGCTTCTGGCTTCTTTTCTTCCTCCTCTTTTTGCTCTGACTCCTCTTTTTTCCCGTCTACTGTATCCAAAGTAATCTCAATGCCATCTACGGGGCTCGGCGCTGGATCTAGCGAAGCTACAGCAATACTTACCATTGCATCTTGATCTCTGCTGAGCGCTGCAGAATCCGCCGCAGTTGGATCGTTGGTTGTGCTCTCCGGCGGATTACTTGCGCTAGCTTGCGCCGATTCCAATGGCGAGTCAGCTGGTTGCTCAGTGTTACGCAGTACGCCTGCATGTATGGGCGTTGCAGTGTAAACAATGATGCCTAACGCTGCCAAGAAAAGCAGTTTGTGCGACATTTTGAATCAATTGTAATGTATGTATTTTTAGGGATGGTTATTGTTGCTTCGATTTCAAGTTATTAACTGATTTTAATTCCGAATAACCCGGCCTTTATATAAAACAAAAAAATGTACGCTACGCTACGATTCTGGCATTCGCACCAGCAACTGAGCGCGAATATTCTCGGGCGGCGTATGTATTCGTAGAATATAATCTAGTATGAATTTGACCCTGGCAACGACCAATGGGGATTTATGTTTTGATTGTTAGCTTTTTGTTTTTGCTCAATTTTTTTATTTCAGTGAGTTTCGTAGAATTTGCTAATAGTTCGATTATCCAATTTTTTATATATGCATATATGTATATATATATATATATATATATATATATATATTACACCTGGCTGACTAAGTATGTTTACGAAATTTGGCAGCTAAATGCCTTTTTAACCGTCGTTTTGCCGGAAATTGTAATGCACGTACTATTGCTTTTTGTATGTACATATGTATGCACGCAGATACCAGTTGCGTATCAGAATTAAGTGACTTAAACAACTACAAACCACATACATATGTACGTACCCTACAGGGAAACTCCGAACTAGCGAACCAAGTTTCTAGTTCTGTACTAGATCTTTATCGCCAAAAACGAACCGGTCCGATAGTAACTAGATCCTCACCGGTTCAAAAGCAGCGAAATGTGCTACTTAAAAAAAAAAAATATTTTACTTTACTTGTTAAAACTACAAATCGCTAGCTAAGAATGAAAAATTGCTGGTAAGTCCACTTTTTGTAAAAAATTATATTTTGATATCTAAAGGTTCAGTTAGCCTAGACTTAACTTAACTTACGTAAGAAATCGTCAATGAATACTCAACAAGTCAGCTTAGCCAGGAGCGAAAACATTTTTTTTTCTTTTCAGCTAATTGTCACTTTGCCGCCTATAAGCAACATCAAAAAATTTTTAAACAAAAATGTATTGCGTTGGCTAATATATTAGCTAACGTTACGTAAATTAAGTCTAGACTAAGTGAGCCTTTAGCTTTAGAACGGGGGCTAATTCTGTAGAAACGTGAAGTGAGAAGATTTTTCATAACTTCACATAAAATTACGATTCTGTTTTTAAATGGAAATAAATTCATTTGTCAAAAAGTTTTCACTGTGAAAACTTTTCTTCATAAAGCTTTGTTGGCTGTAAAAAAGAAAAGTTGGGCTTTTTTCTCAAAGCCATCATCTTATGGTAAAGATTGTCATTGTCTTAAACTCACAATAATTTACCAAATAATTACTTGCTAGGTGTTCATGGAAAAGCCTTTATTGATCGAGAAACGCATAGAATGATACAACGAAACGATAAAGTGAAAAAATTTTATTTTCATTGACATTGAATTTTTCATTTTCACTTCACAGTTTCGTAGAACCAGGATTGGTCCCCTGGTTCGGAACTATCGAAAAAGGGATGCAGCGGGGGGGATAGTTTGCTTTAAATAGATAATTATTTGACAGTTTTTTCGTTCATATACGCTTTCTTTCGCCACTTTACAGATGCTTTTTTCATAGTTTGGTAATACAAAATAAAAAATTATAATTGTATTATCATTTTGGGACCGGCTAAATTGGACAAAAAACTGGCTAACAACGGCTAAACTGTTTCAAATAAATTTCACATGTTTTATTTAAACAAATCACAAGTAGAGAGACTAGTTTTTGGAGAGAAGTTGCAAATTCAAGCTGGAAAAAATTTTACCAGCAAGCATTTCCAATTAGGAAAAACATATAATTGTGGCACATGGTTGGATTTTTTGTCGACGATAACTTGAATAAATAAGATCGTTAAATTTAAAAATTTACAAACTTGAGCGATTTTAAAATGAAAAATGTAAGTAAATACTTGTTTACCTAATTAATTTAGTTAGTTCCAATCATTTGAAAGGTACTCGGCTGAAAAAAACTGTATTCGTAATTGGAATGCAATCTCAACCAGAGTCGATAGAGGAAACCCTACAGTTACTACAACAAAGAAATTTAAACACGTATGTTGAAGAAAGTCGCACTAACAAGAAATATACTTGTAGATCCTATTTGTTTTGCCCCTCTGAAAGGATTTAAAAATTCTACACAAATTTCTTATGTTTGAAATGCAACCGGTGGACCGGACACTAGCTGGCAGGGAAACTTGCAAATTCCTGCAAATTTGCGTTCGTTCAGAAATTTGCAAGTGTCTCTACTTGAGAGAGAATTTGGGAGCATTTTTTCTTACTATCTGATATTTTGAATGATAATTCTCGCTGGATTATCGACGAACAAACCTATTGTTCCCAGAGAGTTTTGCTTTATATAGAAATTTGTGCTCTTTTATTTTCAATTTGACGCATTTCAGTGTTGGTTCTTTTCCTTCGGTTCTTGGAATTTAAATCTGCCTTATCCTGAGTTTCGCCCGAAAATTTTTATTCTGCCCATAGTAAATGCATGGAAACCAAAAGCGAAAAGTGAACCGATTCAGAGAAAATGAAACTCATGATAAGCATGATCCAACTATACAAGATCTGACAAGATGAAGCAAAAGAAAAAAATAATTCTCTGACTGACGTTTGTTATTTCGGCGCCATGTTATTTTCTTTGAAATGGACCAAAAGTAAACGAAGAGGAACTACGGCTATGTAGAGTGACGTTGAGCACAACCTTCAACTCCGTCCAAATTGGGAAGGACCTCTCCGCGCCGCTTGAGACCAAACGAGGTTTTAGACACGGCGATTCCCTCTAGTGCGACTTTTTCAATCTGATGGTGGAAAGCGTAATAAGAGCTGCCAATCTGAATCGCAGTGGCACCATGTATAGCAGAAGAACGATGCCGCTAGCGTATGCAGATCATATCGATATCGTAGGTCTAAAACAAAGGGACATAACCGCAGCATTTTCCAGTTAGTTGGACGATGTCGATCAAAGATGACCAGGCTTTGGGGGCTTTCGAGAGAACTATTCTACGCAAGATGTACGGCCCTGTTTTCATGGACGACGGGTATCGGGGAAGATGGAATGACGAACTGTATGAACTTTTTAACGTGAGCCGTATAAAAATACAGCGATTGCGCTGGTTGGACATGTTGTACGCATGGATGACGACGCTCCGGTGAAGAGATCCTTTGACTCCGCCCTCATGGGTGGGCAACGAAAGCAAGGGCGCCTGGCGCAACGGAAGAACCAAGTGCAGAAGGATCTGTCTGTGTTCGGGATGACCAACTGGCGCAAATTCGTACAGGAGAGAAGCAATTGGAGAAGCTTTTTGGTCTCTTCTCAAACCGAAAAACGGTTGTAGTGCCAAATAAGAAGAAGAATAATTCGAAAAGGTATTTGTTAAGTGCAGAAAAGGTGTATTTAAAGTAGAACTAGTATGAGGATATTTAACCAGAAACTTGTTTCAAAAACCAACCTCCCGATTACGTCTGCATTTTTCCTACATAATATTTCAGCTAGTTTCAAGGTTTTTTGTAGCAAAATATATAGAAATATATAGAAATGCATATGAAATTCACACATTCATAGTTTTAATATTCGCAGAGAACAATTTCGAATATTGCGTATGTATGACATATATATGTATATCGTATGTATATGTAAAGTAGAGTAGCTGCCGATATTTATAGAGAAAAAATATTGCTTAGAGCAAGAAAAATATACATACTTAAATAACTTTTACTAAATAAGTTTCTGTTTATTTGCCTCAAGCCACGTATTATTTGGCTTCCGATGGTCACCTTAGCACAGCGGTCATTTACATCTATTCAGCGCCCGGTGATGACTAGCCGTATGTACTACGTCGTTTATTCATTTTGATCACGTTTCCAATCAATTTGTGTTTCACGCAGGCCGTTTTGTTCATGCTAAATGTGAGAAATTAATAATAAAACTTTACAAATAAAAATGCATAGTGAAATTTGTTGCTACATAATAGCTTTTCTTTACGCCTTTTTTTAAACCATTACCAATGGTGATAGCTATCATTAGCAGTAACGGTTTGTAATCAGTATTAGGACCATTTCACACAAAGGCTTTGTTATCGAATTTAAAGTTAACATTAGTGTTTTCATAGTTATCGATATTGTTATTTTTATAGTTCTTGGTATTGCAATCAGTTTAAATACCACTAAGTTGTCGCTATCAATATCTTATATCTTGTTGATTTGTATTTGGCATCAGTATGAATGTATTCGGCATCAGTGTTTTTATCGTTGTTTGCTACCGTGATTGATGTTTTTATATTTATCAATTATTTCGCTAACCTTATCGATAACAGTATTGTCACCGTGGTCATTATCCTTATCCGCTTAGTTGTCGGGCTTTGTCATAGGTTAGGTAAGAATGGTGGGGCAAAACTAGTATGCCCTTGTAGCAGCTAAATGCCATTTTGATACCATATACCTCGAATGAATAAGTTGGGACCAACCGGCGCACCGTGCGTAATTTTGCCGATTTAGGGGAAGGACAATCATAGCACCCACGATTTTGGCTCTAGAAATTGTTTTGCGTTATGAACTTCTAATAGACCGTATGATAATGGTTTCTAAGCATGTACGTGACTTCATGTGTATAATATTTTGGGCATTTGCATGAAGCGGTCTTTGCACTCAAAAATTAAAAGTAATATATCTACATTAGTAACGGTCCAATCGGATTTATTTTTTCAATGTATATTGGTTGCATATGCAGGAATATTTTAGCAAAAGAAACACCCGATAAGTGGCGCCGACGAAATATTTTGAAATCCCGTATTTATGGACCGATTTTGTTAAAATTTGCGATATGTATTAGATGCGTAGTAAGAAATATATTTACAAAAAATATTGCCTGATATAATTTGATTTCCAATACCTTCGCATCAAAACAAAAAATTTTATTTGTGTTTTTCCACCTTAAAGTTGTTACAAAATAACAAATACGTGTAAATTAATTGAGAAATTAAAAGTTTTTCTAGCTAAGATGAAGCACAGATCAGGGATCGAATCTGGGTCCAACGGAGTGGTAGTATGCACCTCTAACCACTCAGCCACAGCGTAAATAAAGGCTTTCGAATAAAACTTCATATGACAGTTTCCATGATATATTTTATTGTATTTATTGATATTGAGATATCATTCATTAAATTTGATAAAATATTAAAGGAGATATCGTTTGGTAACAGAAATAAATTAATAAAAAAAAAATTTAATATACCACGCTTTTATAAATGGACTAAAAATTAGAAAATAATATATCTCAGTCCCATAGAATTTATTTAGATAACCTTCGATTTTTAAATTTTAGCAAAAGTCATTACAAACAATTTATGAGATTGAAAGCGAAAAACGTGGAGCGCATGCAATACAAAGCATTAGTTTTAATTGACAATAGTCAAACTACATAACATAGACCTAAAATTTCTACAGAGAAAGTATAAATTTGAGATCGATTTTAAGCGGTCGTTATTCATATACCCACATAGGTACATAAATATATTACCTTTCATATCAATTCAGCAAAATTCGAATGAAATTTCAGTTTAGTCTCACAATTTCCCATACTTTGCTGGATACGCGAACAGCAAAACCTGATAGTTTTTGATAACTGCACCCATTACTTATTGATACAAATGCAATCTTCAAGAAGCTATATCTGCCAGCTGAAATATCGTCTTGATGTTTTTTCACACATTCTCCTTAGTTGACTTACGCTCTTTTTTCTTTGCACCATTAAAAATCGCAAACTCAATTTTCCATTCAAGTAATATGGTTTATTCAATGTTGACAGTGCTTTAAACACATTTACCTATATAGTATTGCAGAGAGAATTTAAGCGACATTTCCCACTTTTTGTGCACCTGCTCAATAATCAAATGGAAAATCTAAATCAGTCTCATGCTTGAACCACCACCGCTCACTCTGCCACCCAGCCATCCGATCAACGCTCCAAATGCAATTCAAATTCATTTCCGCGTCACTTCTTTCCATTTCATTTGGGTTTTATGTGTGTCGCTGCGGGAGATCAACAGCCAGGTACCATTACCAATACTGCTGCCACTCCACTTCACCGCCGCCGCCGTACACTCAGCAGCGCCTAGCACTCAAAGCGTCATTTGACACTAGCTTACGTGTGCTTGGTGCTCTGTGCTCGTCCGTCTGCATTTGTATTTGCACTTATTTTTGTTCGGTATATCGCAAACCAGCTATGGGCCTTACCGCCCTTACTCACTTCCCCCTTCAGTGCCAGGGTAGCGGGCTTCTCTGCCACATTCGAGTCTTTTTTTTGCGTTAGCTTTCTCTTTTTCGTTTCGTGTTTTTTTTTTTTGGATTGCCAGTCGCATTAATGCCAGTTGACCGATTTGTTGTCATCACTCGTCGTCATCGGCTTACTCAGCTCTCGTTATTTGAAACTTTATGCACTTACCAGCTCGACCGCCGGCAGCCGCTTTGCCCTGCCCACTTTCGCTCATACCCCGCCGGCTCCTCACTTTTCATCTGCTGTGCAATCAACTGTGCACCGGGCCTGCTGCGGAAGTGGACCACTTCAACACCCACATTTCGCACATTCAAGAGCGGGGTGGCTGCCTCTTCCTCCAGTTCATGGGTGATCTAAACTGGTTCGAGGCAGTGCAGCGCACATCCCCGTACTCCTCACGAGCATACCCGTATACACTCAAGTGCTTCTAGCTGTATGCCACATACATACATATACGCATGTACTTGCTCGTAAGTGCCCAGCGCTTTGCTGGCAGTGGCGGACCGATGTTCGGTGAGGTCCTGTGGGTTGCCATCTGCAATCGAGCGTTAAACTTTCGACTTGTTCACAAAAATTCTTGATTTTCCTTTTTGCTGTGCTTAGCTGCACGCTATTGTTGTTGTTGTTGTTGCTTTTGTTGTGAGTGCATTGGGCTCTTTGGTTTTCGCCATTACATCCTTCTTCTGCAACATTCGCATTCTTCTTTGCGCAGTTTAGCCTTTTTTACTTTTGTAAATTAGAATACTTTGATTTGTTCATTTGTTCTTTCGTTTTAAAGGTTTTTTTTTTTAATTCTGTTTTAATTTTTTTTCTGCTTTCCCAATAGTTTTGCATTTTCCCCCCATTGACGATCTAATGGATTTTCATTTCACTATTTCTTTATTTTCTACGTAGTTTTATCTACTAACGACTTCATATATATATTTTTTCTTTCTCTATTTATTTCTGCGTTCTAATGTAATAAAAGTTTAATGCATCGATAAAGTGGAAATTCGCAATTTTTCGTTGCATCCTCTTCTTTTCCCGAGCAATAAGCAATGTGAAAGTTGGACTTTTAGAACAAAAGAATATGCAATACTCCTAATACAGAGGGATAACGGATAGCATAAAGAATGCAGCATTTCAAGTTGGACTAGCAGAGATTTATGCATCAACGTGCAATGATGTCGGTTCAATGGACGCGGACGTTTGTGCTGATGTGTTGGAAATTATCTGCGTGGAATGGACGAGCGGACCGCAGCATGTGATAAAAGCAGCGTAAGTATTAAATTCCTCCACAGACATCATTTGCTTGTCGCTGTAATTTCAGAAGTTCTTAATTCTCAGCATAAAATTTAAGACACAGCAGCGTATAATCTTAGTTTAAATGAAAATCTTTTTTTACTTGATCTACAGCTGCACATAAACACTTTTCTTTATACATATGTATATTCGAGTATTTATACATACCGAAACGATTTTTGAAGTGAAACTTCTTACACGAGTTCGGAGATGGTTGCGTTAAATATTTAACACCCAGTCATAAAATCTGTACCGTTCGTTAGATTTTCAAAAATGCGGTGTCAAATGAAAGGACTTGACCTGTAGATATGTAATATGATTTTAGTTTTTTAAAGGGTTGCCATATATACGAAAATCAAATTTAAATTATTTATTAAAATAAATAAAGTATTGTCAAAATTTTAATACAAAAGCTAGTTTTGATTACTCTTGTCAGTCGCATAAAATTTTTTTCGGAAGGCTATAGGATTATCGATTGTAAGTATATCGAAAATTGGAATGTCCGAACGCTTCAAATAACTCTTGCTCATATTGTTCTATGTAGGTACTGTTACTCACAAAATTGAGTATACGGTTTTTTTTGTTAGTATTTGCAAAATTTGTTTGTCAATTTCGTATTAAAATGTGGCTTATATTTTAGCAAGCCCCATTTAAATCCAAGTATGAAACTGTGTACGAAAATTATGAAAAATCTGCAAAGTTTCAGCAAAATTGCAAACTTTTTAACAAGAATGATGATACAAAGTGACGGTAAGTTAGGGTAGCCAACTCATTTTTGAAAATTCACCTATTTTGCCCGAAATTTCGTCAATTTCCCCACCCATAGATATTAGCTGTACCCAGAATAGCAGCGGCCGGCGGTAAAGCGGTTGCTGTCAAAATCAAAACTCACGAAGACTTATGAAATGGCACATAAATAATTGCGGCAGCAGCATTTTTACCGCCAACGTTTTTCGGTTGATTTAAAGTTATTTCTATTTTTACCGCCCATGAAAATATTTTAATGAAAATTTCCAAATCAAAATAACAGTTAACGGAAGCCGTCCTCAGCTGCAATTGTGTTTACTCGGACGGATATCACTGCGGTAACTGAACAGCTGTTCACTTAACGCCGACCGCTTTACCGTCGTCCGCTGTAATTCAGGGTAGAGCTTGATTTTTAAAAGTTTTGTTATAATAAAGTGCAAGTTCCAAGTGGCTAAAATTTTTCGTTTTAGAATATTTTTCCCGAAGGCGGACTACACAAAAATAAATTGTGTTTATTCGTTATACGTAAGGAAATGCGGCAAGGAAATTTCTAAAAAATCAACGGTAATTTGCATAATTTGCAGCCTTGCATTATCACTACTTTTAGTTGCAGTTGCATTTCTTATGCAACTTTTTTTAACTCACTATGAAATTATGAAAACATTTGTTAACATCTAATTCCTCACAACAGTCCATCCCCCTATTCCCCACGAAAACTGAAATTCCCCACAAAAAACGGTCCTTTCCCCGATTCCCCACGCAAACTGAAATTCCCCGCAAATCGGGGAATTCCCCACGAGTTGGCTTCCCTGCGATAAGTTCACCAGTGCGTCAAGAGCACTATACATTAAAGTTAAATAAATAGGCTATCAAGCAACCATTTTGGTTCTTTACTATCGAGACCAGATGAATTTTCGTGGACCCCCACTGACAACTCGTGGACTCCCATATTTTTTCACGCCAACATAGATCCCTGTCGCGTCCACCTGGACCACTGTGGGAATCACTGAATTAGTCCAATATTTTGGTGGATGAAAGACAAAATATGTAGTTATCGATTGGCATCTATAAACTTTGTCCAAGCAAAATTTTATTATTTTTCTCTTGGTTGACACTTTCCAGGAAATACCCATATGTAGATTTCGCGAATGGGTTGGCTGAAAAAATCCTGGCCAGGATATTTTTAATTAAATACTCAAAAATTTTTTATTTTTTTTGTAATTTTGTACTTATTTGTTTAATGAACAAATAATATACCAATCGAAAGTATTAAGCCTACAGAATGTGAAAACGCTGGGTTGTCTGTTTTTTCCTGGCCTACCTATCGGCGGGTTGGCAGGTATGAACAAGTAATTTTCACTCATCTGTTTAACACATGTAAATATAGGCTTTATGCTTTCGATTGGTATATTGTAAGTTCTTCATTAAAGAATGCATATTAATGTGCAAGTTTGAAGTGGCTGGAAATGCTCAGTGATTATTGGAAATCTGTTTGCCGACGGGCTTGTGTGGTTTTTTCCATGTACAACACAGGTAATTAATTTCAATGTAAATACATATTTACATTCATATAATAAAAATGCTTGAACACATATTTTTTTCCACCATCAGGCCCGCCACATGTTTCGCAGTACCGAAAATTGTATAAAATATGTATAAAATGTATATCACTTTTTTT
>NW_023458559.1:54074831-54128394 GCF_013731165.1 Rhagoletis pomonella
AAAAAAAGTGATATACATTTTATTCGAATATTTTTTTCGGTGCTGCGAAACATGTTGCGGGTCTGATGGTGGAAAAAGAATATGTGTTCAAGCATTTTTATTATATGAATGTAAATATGTATTTACATTGAAATTAATTACCTATGTTGTACATGGAAAAAACCACACAAGCCCGTCGGCAAACAGATTTTCAATAATCACTGAGCATTTCCAGCTACTTCAAACTTGCACATCAATATCCATTCTTTAATGAAGAACTTACAATACACCAATCGAAAGCATAAAGCCTATATTTACATGTGTTAAACAGATGAGTGAAAATTACTTGTTCATACCTGCCAACCCGATAGGTAGGCCAGGAAAAAACAGACAACCCAACGTTTTCACATTCTGTAGGCTTAATACTTTCGATTGGTATATTATTTGTCCATTAAACAAATAAGTACAAAATTACAAAAAAAATAATAATTTTTGAGTATTTAATTAAAAATATCCTGGCCAGGATTTTTTCAGCCAACCCATTCGCGAAATCTACATATGGGTATTTCCTGGAAAGTGTCAACCAAGAGCAAAATAATAAAATTTTGCTCGGACAAAGCTTATAGATGCCAATCGATAACTACATATTTTGTCTTTCATCCACCTAAATATTGTACTAATTCAGTGATTCCCAAAGTAGTCCAGGTGGACGCGACAGGGGTCTACGTTGGCGTGAAAAAATATGGGAGTCTACGAGTTGTAAGTGGGAGTCCACGAAAATTCATCTGGTCTCGATAGTGAAGAACCAAGATGGTTGCTTGATAGCCTATTTATTTAACTTTAATGTACTAATGTAAGTGCTCTTGACGCACTGGTGAACTTATCGCAGGGAAGCCAACTCGTGGGGAATTCCCCGATTTGCGGGGAATTTCAGTTTGCGGGGGGAATCAGGGAAATGACATTTTTTTTGTAGGGAATTTCAGTTTTCGTGGGGAATAGGGGGATGAACTGTTTTGAGAAATTAGATATTAACTAATGTTTTCATAATTTCATAGTGAGTTAGGAAAATTTGCATAAGAAATGCAACTGCAACTAAAAAGTACTGATTATGCAACCCTGCAAATTATGCAAATTACCGTTTATTTTTTTAGGAATTTCCTTGCCGCATTTCCTTTCGTATAACGAATAAACACAATTTATTTTTATGTAGTCCGCCTTTGGGAAAAATATTCTAAAACGAAAAATTTTAGCCACTTGGAACTTGCACTTTATTATACATACTAGAAATGAGTGAGCTACAAAACTTTTAAAAATCACGCTCTACCCAGAATTACAGCGGATGACGGTAAAGCGGTCGGCGTTAAATGAACAGCTGTTCAGTTACCGCAGTGATATCCGTCCGAGTAAACACAATTGCAGCCGAGGACGGCATCCGTAACTGTCATTTTGATTTGGAAATTTTCATCAAAGTATTTTCATTTGTTTGGCACGTGCGTGTGAGTATATTTGCTGGAAATAAAAATGTTTAAAAGCATTTGCAAACTTGTGAAAATAAGAGAAATTTTTACAATCAACATGGGCCGCCCCCGCTGGGCGGTAAAAATAGAAATAAATTTAAATCAACCGAAAAACGTTGGCGGTAAAAAGGCTGCTGCCGCAATTACATATGTGCCATTCCATATGTCTTCGTGAGTTTTGATTTTGACAGCGACCACTTTACCGTCGTCCGCTGCAATTATGGGTACAGCTGATATCTATGGGTGGTGAAATTGACGAAATTTCGGGTAAAATAGGTGAATTTTCAATCAATCGATAATCCTATAGCCTTCCGAAAAAAATTTAAAGCGACTGACAAGAGTAATCAAAACTAGCTTTTGTATCATGATTCAATAATAGAAAGGTTTTGTAATAAAACAGTCTTCTCGCTTCCACACATAAAATCGGCTCCTTTACTAGTGCAGAATGTTGCTTACTCTACAGTTTCTAATGATATTAGTAGTAAAATCAAAAATTCTTCATACTAAATATTCGTGACCATCATCTTCGTTTGCGTAATTTTCTAGAACAAGTGTAGAATAGCGACCGTTTAGCTATAAAATAACCAAAAATACAGATTGATTCACGCTGATTTGAACGATACCAAATTTATTCGGCCCAGGTAATAAATAAAGAAGATATTAGAGGTTTATTTGCTTTATTTATTTGTATTTTTTATTATCACTGAATTGATGAAACCCGAAAGTAGATAATGACAAAATATGTAATATCGAATTAAAGGTAATAACTTGTACTTTCTAAATAATATTAATTTCTTTACCATTAATTATGCAGTTTTTTCAAAAAAAGTTATATATAACATTTCGATGGCTGAGTGGAAGATCGACCTATCTCGGCAGCCAGTTCGAAAAGACCCTATCTCAGAAAATTTTTCAACAACGCTTTATCTCAGAAAACTTTTCAAGAACGCTCTACTTCAGAATTTTATTGGAAAACACCCTACCTGAGAACTGGGTTGAATAACGCCCTATCTCAAAAATTCTGAAATAGATTGTTTTTCAATAAAGTTCTGAAGTAGGGCGTTCTTGAAAAGTTTTCTGAGATAGGGCGTTTTCGAACTGGCTGCCGAGATAGGTCGATCTTCCACTCAGCCATCGATTTCTTCGTTTTTAGTGGTTTTGGTTTAAAAATACAAAAAGCTATAAATTATGTGCATCAGCTGAAAGACAAATCAATTATCTTGGTGGTGACGTCATTAATTTTTTAATCGGTTATATAGTTCATAAGATATAATATTTAAAAAATCTAAAAACTGAAATTTAACTTTCTAGAACGTCTTCATTTTTCACTTGCGCCAAATAATTTTGGCATGGTTGAAATGAGCATAAAAAGTTCTATTGATCTGCATTTTTCGTTTTTGCATAGCTGAACGGTCGGAAGAAATCTAGAATATTTCTTCCAGCAAATGACGAATAACTGAAATCAAAAATGCATATTTTTATGTATTGTTTAGTATTTCCATTAAAACGCCAAATATATTGCAAATTCGCATAGAATAAATAATACACATTTTACTTCTAATTGTATACTTTGCGTACTTTTTGTAGTACCTTTCTGCTACCGTTTTCGCAAAAGGCGATCACATTATTCCCCTTTCTCCTACTTCCAAAATACAAATCTAGATAAAGGAGTGTCAAATTTTAGCAGTCACAAATTACACAACCTTGTATTATTGAATCATGCTTTTGTATTAAAATTTTGACAAATGAAGTAAACGTTATGACTCTTTTTTTTTTGTCATGTAAAGTATATTTTGCGTCCGAACGCTTGAAAAAAAGCACAATTTGTAGTTTAATACATTTTTACGTTGTTTTTGTTGTAAGGCTTACAGGCTTCATCTTCCTCTTTATTTGAAACCTTTTTTTTAATACCCAAATTGGGATCCCTTTTTTGCTTTAATAAAAAATTTGAATTTGATTTTCGTATATATGGCAACCCTTAAAAAACTTAAATCATATTACATATCTACACCTCATCTTTTAAAATCGAACGAACGGTACAGATTTTTTGATTGGGTGTTAAATACTTATTATTTAACGCAACCGTCTCCGAGCTCGTGTAAGAAGTTTCACTTCAAAAATCGTTTCGACACGTATAAATATTCGAATATATATATGTATAAAGGAAAGTGTTTATGTGCAGCTGTAGATCAAGTAAAAAAAAAAAGATTTTCATTTAAACTAAGATTATATGCTGCTGTGTCTTAAATTTTATGCTGAGAATTAAGAACTTCTAAAAACTACAGCGACAAGCAAATGATGTCCGTTGAGGAATTTAATACTTACGCTGCTTTTATCACATGCTGCGGTCCGCTCCTCCATTCCACGCAGAAGATAATTTCCAACACATCAGCACAAACCGTCCGCGTCCATTGAACCGACATCATTGCACGTTGATGCATAAATCTCTGCTAGTCCAACTTGAAAAGCAGCATTCTTTATGCTACTCGTTATCCCTCCGTATTAGGGGTATTGCATATTCTTTTGTTCTAAAAGTCCAACTTTCACATTGCTTATTGCTCGGGAAAAGAAGAGGATGCAACGAAAAATTTGCGAATTTCCATTTTATCGATGCATTAAACTTTTATTACATTAGAACGCAGAAATAAATAGAGAACGAAAAAATATATATGAAGTCGTTAGTAGATAAAACTACGTAGAAAATAAAGAAATAGTGAAATGAAAATCCATTAAATCGTCAATGGGGGGCAAATGCAAAACTATTGGGAAAGCAGAAAAAAAAATTAAAACAGAATTAAAAAAAAAACAAAACCTTTAAAACGAAAGAACAAATGAACAAATCAAAGTATTCTAATTTACAAAAGTAAAAAAGGCTAAACTGCGCCAAGAATAATGCGAATGTTGCAGAAGAAGGATGTAATGGCAAAAATCAAAGAGCCCAATGCACACACAACAAAAGCAACAACAACAACAACAATAGCGGGCAGCTAAGCACAGCAAAAAGGAAAATCAAGATTTTTTGTGAACAAGTCGAAAGTTTAACGCTCGATTGCAGATGGCAACCCACAGGACCTCACCGAACATCGGTCCGCCACTGCTAGCAAAGCGCTGGGCACTTACCAGCAAGTACATGCGTATATGTATGTACAGATGTATGTGTGCATACAGCTAAAAGCACTTGAGTGTATACGGGTATGCACATGTGGAGTACGGGGATGTGCGCTGCACTGCCTCGAACCAGTTTAGATCACCCATGAACTGGAGGAAGAGGTAGCCACCCCGCTCTTGAATGTGCGAAATGTGGGTGTTGAAGTGGTCCACTTCCGCAGCAGGCCCGGCGCACAGTTGATTGCACAGCAGATGAAAAGTGAGGAGCCGGCGTGTGGTATGAGTGAAAGTGGGCAGGGCAAAGCGGCTGCCGGCGGTCGAGCTGGTAAGTGCATAAAGTTGCAAATAACGAGAGCTGAGTAAGCCGATATTACGACGACGACGACGAGTGATGACAACAAATCGGTCAACTGGCATTAATGCGACTGGCAATCCAAAAAAAAAAAAACAACACGAAACGAAAAAGAGAAAGCTAACGCAAAAAAAAGACTCGAATGTGGCAGAGAAGCCCGCTACCCTGACAATGAAGGAGGAAGGGAGTAAGGGCGGTAAGGCCCATAGCTGGTTTGCGATATACCGAACAAAAATAAGTGCAAATAAAAATTCAGACGGACGAGCACAGAGCACCAAGCACACGTAAGCTAGTGTCAAATGACGCTTTGAGTGCTTTGAGTGAGGCGCTGCTGAGTGTACGGCGGCGGCGGTGAAGTGGAGAGGCAGCAGTATTGGTAATGGTACCTGGCTGTTGATCTCCCGCAGCGACACACATAAAACCCAAATGAAATGGAAAGAAGTGACGCGGAAATGAATTTGAATTGCATTTGGAGCGTTGATCGGATGGGTGGGGGTGGGGGTGGCAGAGTGAGCGGTGGTTCAAGCATGAGACTGATTTAGATTTTCCATTTGATTATTGAGCAGGTGCACAAAATGTGGGAAATGTCGCTTAAATTCTCTCTGCAATACTATATATGTGGGTACATGTGTTTAAAGCACTGTCAACATTGAATAAACCATATTACTTGAATGGAAAATTGAGTTTGCCATTTTTAATGGTGCAACGAAAAAAGAGCGTAAGTCAACTAAGAAAAATGTGTGAAAAAACATCAAGACGATATTTCAGCTGGCAGATATAACTTCTTGAAGATTGCGTTTATTATCAAAAACTATCAGGTTTTGCTGTTCGCGTATCCAGCAAAGTAGGGGAAATTGAGAGTCTAAACTGAAATTTCATTTTGATGAGAAGCTGCTAGTTTCTGCTGGGACAATTTTTGCCGGCAGCAATTCTCCAGCAAGAAAAATAGCTGAACAAAGTGAGCTGTTTGCAATTTATGAAAAAATAAATTTATTTTGATGATCTTTAATTTTAAAATAACTTCTTACAACTGCAAATGTTACTGATGAAAGCAAATACTTGTATGCTTACTTTTGCTTAACAAATCGCCTTAGGTAAACTTCTAATCGAAATTCTTTTCATTTTTTCGGTTTATGCTTTTGTATGTAAACAAAATTTTGATCAGCTGAAAACTGAAAACTTGCAAGCTTTTGCTGGTCTTGCGTTCGCGTACTTTTGCAAACATTTCTCTTCGTCAGTTCGTCGGAATATTTTTATTTTTTTATGTTTGTTACCGCATAACTGTGGACCACATCAACAGTGAGTAGCGTGGGGCGCATGTAATGTACCTGAATTGATATGAAGGTAATATATTTATGTATGTATGTATGTATGTGGGTATATGAATAGCGATCGCTTAAAATCGATCTCAAATTTATACTTTCTCTGTAGAAATTTTAGGTCTGTGTTCTGTAGTTTGGCTATTGTCAGTTAAAACTAATGCTTTGTAAAAAAAAATTCTATGGGACTGAGATATATTATTTTCTAATCTTTAGTCCATTTATAAAAGCGTGGTATATTAATTTTTTAATTATTTTTTAATTCATTTATTTCTGTTACCAAACGATATCTCCTTTAATATTTTATCAAATTTAATGAATGAAATCTTTATATTGAGAGAAATACAATAAAATATATCATGAAAACTGTCATATGTAGTTTTATTCGAAAGCCTTTATTTACGCTGTGGCTGAGTAGTTAGAGATGCATACTACCACTCCGTTGGACCCAGATTCGATCGCTGATCTCTGCTTCATCTTAGCTAGAAAAACTTTTAATTTCTCAATTAATGTACGCGTATTTGTTATTTTGTAAAAACTTTAAGGTGGAAAAACACAAATAAAATTTTTTGTTTTGGATTTTTGTATAGCCCTTATAAAACACTATATTTAATGCAAAAATTGGAATCTGCCAGAAAAGTGGTGCGAAGCTATTGGAAATCAAATTATATCAGTCAATATTTTTTGTCAAAATGTATTTCTTACTACGCATCTAATGCAAATCGCAAATTTTAACAAAATCAGTCCATAAATACGGGATTTCAAAATATTTCGACGGCGCCACTTATCGGGTATTTTTTTTTGTTAAATTATTCCTGCATATGCAACCAATACACATTGAAAAAATAAATCCGTTTGGACCGTTACTAACGTAGATAACAATATCGATAACTATGAAAACACTAATGTTAACTTTAAATTCGATAACAAAGCCTTTGTGTGAAATGGTGTCCTAATACTGATTACAAAATCGTTACTGCTAATGATAGCTATCACCATTGCTAATGGTTTAAAAAAAAAAGCGTAAGGAAAAGCTATTATGTAGCAACATATTTCACTATGCATTTTTGTTTGTAAAGTTTTAGTATTAATTTAGTTTTATTATTAATTATTTAGCATGAACAAAACGGCCTGCGTGAAATAAAAATTGATTGGAAACGTGATCAAAATTAACAAACGACATAGTACATACGGCTAGTCATCACCGGGCGCTGAATAGATGTAAATGACCGCTGTGCTAAGGTGACCATCGGAAGCCTAATAATACGTGGCTTGAGGCAAATAAACAGGAACTTATTTAGTAAAAGTTATTTAAGTATGTATATTTTTTTCTTGCTCTAAGCAATATTTTTTCTGCATAAATATCGGCAGCTACTCTACTTTACATATACATACGATATACATATATATGTCATACATGCGCAATATTCGAAATTGTTTTCTGCGAATATTGAAACTTTGAATGTGTGAATTTCATATGCATTTCTTTATAATTTTATATATTTTGCTACAAAAAACCTTGAAACTAGCTGAAATATAATGTTGGAGTAATGCAGACGTAATCAGGAGATTGTTTTCTTTAAACAAGTTTCTAGTTAAATATCCTCATACAAGTTCTACTTTGAATACACCTTTTCTGCACTTCACAAATACCTTTACGAATTATTCTTCTTCTTATTTGGCACTACAACCCTTTGTCGGTTTGAGCCGAGACCAAAAAGCTTCTCCAATTGCTTATCTCCTGTAGGTATTTGCGCCAGTTGGTTATCCCAAACGCAGACAGGTACTTCTGCACTTGGCCATTCCATTGGGCCGGAGTCGAATGATCTTTGCACTGGAGCGTCATCATCAATGCGTATAACAAGTCCAAACCAGCGCAATCGCTGTACTCTTATGCGCTTAACTATGTACATGTCGTTAAAAAGTTCATACAGTTCGTCAGTCCATCTTCTCCGATACCCGACGTCCACGAAAACAGGGCCGTAGATCTTGCGTAGAATAGTTCTCACGAAAGGCCCCAAAGCCTTCTCATCTTTGATCGACATCGTCCAAGTTTCTGCGCCACATAAAAGGACGGGCATGATGAGAGATTTGCAGTGCATGATTTTCGTTCGTCGAGAGAGGGCTCGGCTTTTCAATTGCCTACCGAGCCCAAAGTACCTCCTTCGTTTGATCTCGAGGCTGACGTTGTTGGTGGTGTTTATGCTGGATCTTAGGTAGACAAAATCCTTCACTACTTCGAAGTTATATCTGCCAACAGTGACGTGTGTCCCGAAATGCGTGGACTCTTTATATGTTGCCAGGAGGTACTTTGTCTTGTCCTCGTTCACCGCTAGACCAACCTCTTCAGGTTTGTTCGTCGAAAAGCCAGCAAGAATTATCACTCAAAATATCAGATAGTAAAGAAATGCTCCCAAATTCTCTTTCAAGTAGAGACACTTGCAAATTTCTGCACGAACGCAAATTTGCAGGAATTGGCAAGTTTCCCTGCCAGCTAGTGTCCACCGATTGCGTGTTTGAAACATAAGAAATTTGGGTAGAACTTTTAAAGTCGTTTCAGAGCGGCAAAAATAGGATCTGCAAGTATATTTCTTGTTAGTGCGACTTTCTTCAACATATGTACGTGTTTAAAATTCTTTGTTGTAGTAACTGTGGGGTTTCCTCTATCGACTCTGGTTGAGATTGAATTCCGATTACGAATACAGTTTTTTCAGCCGAGTACCTTTCAAACCATTAACTAAATTTATTAGGTAAACAAGTATTTACTTATATTTTTCTTTTTAAAATCGCTCAAGTTTGTAAATTGTTAAATTTAACGAACTTATTTATTCAAGTTATCGTCGACAAAAATCCAACCATGTGCCACAATTATATGTTTTTCCTAATTGGTAATGCTTGCTGGAAAATTTTTTCCAGCTTGAATTTGCAACTTCTCTCCAAGAACTAGTCTCTACACTTGTGATTTGTTTAAATAAAACATGTGAAATTTATTTGAAACAGTTTAGGCGTTTTTAGCCAATTTAGCCGCTCCCAAAATGATAATACAATTTTAATTTTTTATTTTGTATTACCAAACTATGAAAAAAGCATCTGTGAAGTGCAGAAGGAAAGCGTATATGAACGAAAAAACTGTCAAATAAATATCTATTTCACAGTGAAAACTTTTTGACAAATGAATTTATTTCCATTTAAAACAGAATCGTAATTTTATGTTTTAAGTTATAAAAAATCTTTTCACTTCACGTTTCTGTAGAATAAGCTAAAGGCTCAGTTAGTTTATACTTAATTTACGTAACGTAACCTAATATATTGGCCAACGCAATACATTTTTGCTTAAACATTTTTTGATGTGGCTTATAGGCGGCAAAGTGAGAATTAGCTGAAAAGAAAAAAAAATAAAAATTCGCTCCTGGCTAAGTTGACTTGTTGAGTATTCATTGACGATTTCTGACGTAAGTTAAGTTAAGTCTAGACTAACTGAACCCTTAGATATCAAAATATAATTTTTTACAAAAAGTGGACTTAGCAGCAATTTTTCATTCTTAGCTAGCGGTCTGAAGTTTTAACAAGTAAAGTAAAATATTTTTTTAAAAGTACCACATTTCACAGCTTTTGATTCGGTGGGCATCTAGTTACTATCGGACCGGTTCGTTTTTGGCGATAAAGGTCTGGTACAGAACTAGAAACTTGGTTCGCTAGTTCGGAGTTTCCCTGTAGGGTACGTACATATGTATGTGGTATGTAGTCGTTTAAGTCACTTAATTCTGATACGCAACTGGTATTTGCGTGCATACATATGTACATACAAAAAGCAACAGTACGTGCATTACAATTTCCGGCAAAGCGACGGTTAAAAAGGCATTCAGCTGCCAAATTTCGTAAAAAATACCCAGTCAGCCAAGTGTAATATATATATATATATATATATATATATATATATATATATACATATATATAAAATAGGATAATCGAACGATTAGCAAATTCTACGAAATTCACTGAAATAAAAAATTAGAACAAAAACAAAAAGCTAACAATCAAAACAAAAATCCCCATTGGTCGTTGCCAGGGTCAAATTCATACTAGATTATATTCTACGAATACATACGCCGCCCGAGAACATTCGCGCTCAGTTGCTGGCGCGATTGCTAGAATCGTAGCGTAGCGTACATTTCTTTGTTTTATATAAAGGCCGGATTATTCGGAATTAAAAATCAGTTAATAACTGGAAATCGAAGCAACAATAACCATCCCCAAAAAAACATACATTACAATTGATTCAAAATGTCGCACAAACTGCTTTTCTTGGCAGCGTTAGGCATCATTGTTTACACTGCAACGCCCATACATGCAGGCGTACTGCGTAACAATGAGCAACCAGCTGACTCGCCATTGGAAGTGGCGCAACCCCGAGCAAGTAATCCGCCGGAGAGCACAACCAACGATCCACCTGCGGCGGATTCCACAGCGCTCAGCAAGGATCAAGATGCAATGGTAAGGATTGCTGTAGCTCCGCTAGATCCAGCGCCGAGCACCGTAGATGGCATTGAGATTTCTTTGGATACAGTAGACGAGGAAAAAGAGGAGTCAGAGCAAAAAGAGGAGGAAGAAAAGCAGCCAGAAGCAGCCGCGAAGTCCAAAGATGAAGTCAATGACAGCAAAAAGGAGTTCGCGCCAGCTTTAAGCGGAGACGAAGCGGCTAGCATTAAAGTAAACGCTCACGAAAGCGATGATCTTGCAAAAGATGTACCACTGAGTAACGCTGAGTATGTGTCCAACGCTCCGTCATCCTCCAAGTTGCTACTCCTTAGCACGCCACGACTCGCACGCGAGCTGGAAGAGAACATTTCAGAGCCCGAAGATGTTGACATCAACACAGCTGTTTCTACCGATGAGGCCACCGAGCTGAGTGTGGAAGTGCAAACTGAGAACGAGAAGTCCAGCGAAGAAAGCAAGGAAAGTGAAACCGATAAACCCAACTTCATTACGCGCGTACGCGATGCGCTCTTTGGCAAGAAATCCGCGGACGAGCCAACCAAAGCAGCTGACAAGCCGGATAAGAGAGAAGAACACCAAAAACCGATTGCGGATGAAACAGAGAAGCAAGATAAGGAGGCAGTCAAGAAAGAAAACGACGATGTGAGTGTACCTGTTGCTGCTGCTGCTGCTGCCGAACAGGCACCCGAGACGCAAAATAACAATGCCGCAACGGCAGTGCTCATCGAAACCGAGGCCGACTATGTGCTCGTCGATTCGGATGTAGAGCACCTGGAACATTTGGGCAGTTTCACGCACGCCGATAGCGAGGAATATCTGCAGCCGATTGTGCACTCGGTGGAAGTGGTGCCAACGCATTTCGAAGAACCGTTGCTGTTCACGAGTAGTTACGTGCATGCCTGGTAGCCGCTTGGCGTAAGCTGAATGGGAAAGAAATTATTGTTAGCTTAGTTTTAATGGAATCATTTACATAGTTTCATCAAAACACAGTTCTATTTTTACGCACTACCCTCAGAGTTCCGAACTACATACTCCTTTTTCGTTTTTATAGCTAATAGTCATTGTAGTTTCTTACATATGTAGTTTTATATTTTCATATTCGCATTAACGATTCTTTCTATAAACGAAATTAATGTTTTTATAACGAAAAATTGTGTTTTCATTTGGTTTTTAACCCACACGCGTTACCAGTTGGAATCCAATTTCGCGAACTTCATTGGCTTACACAAATATTTAGTTTCGTTAGTGAGTCCTTAGCTGACGTGCACGCCATTGCGAAATTGCAAAATTCATTTTGTGTAAATTTTGCCACCACAAAGTGGATTTACACTCAAACCGGCAAATAAGAGTCAGGCGCTTTGCTCACTTGCACTGACTGTGGAATGATTCAGCCGCAAACTCAATCACCGGATAAAAGGTTTATCCCCATAACAGTGAATTTAACGCAAAGGTTGCCGTAGTTTTGTGATTTTTACGAAAAAAATTTAGAAAGCTTCTTAAAGAAAGAGGTGGATATACACACTTACATATCGCAAACCTTTCTCTAAATAAACAGCGATCAACTAAAAAAAAACGTTGGACGATCTTTTTGCATAAATCAATTCAGAGGACTTACCTCTAACTAAGTAGGTTTGGTTATCTTGGCTGTCCCCATCCAGCACAGGAGAACGGCACACTTAGGCCACTATGTGACACGGCATGTGGTACGTATCTCCTTGCCAGCTCATTTAGGTTACGTCTACATTCTATGACAATCCTCGACGACGATTTGTCACAATTAAGTGATTTGATAGCTGCCTGACTATCAGAGAAGATACCTACTGCATTCAAATTAATAGAAGAATTTCTGTAAGTTCAGGTTGAACGCTACACTGGTCTGGAGACGAAAACAGAGGCTAAGTGAGCGTTCTTGCGAGTGTACCCCACTTCACACCTTCATATCCAACTTGGAGCCTTCAGTTTAGATGGCTGATGAGTCGGAGTACGAAAGCAGGACTGAATCCTCCGCCCACTCATCCCTTGATTCTTGTATGGAAATGATTCATCATTCCAGTGGGCGTGACTATGTAGTGCAGGTGCCTTAGGGCTTATGGAAGATCTTCCAGAATTCTAGAGTGTCCGAATATCGTATCACTCCAGCTGATCAGCGCGTTTAGTCTAATAGCACTACAGCTTGCCTGTAGTTTACCATATAAATAGGTCCACTGGTAAAAAGTGAAGTGGATCTCTAGGGCTTTAGTCGGCGTTGAGGGTAACACCACCGTGATCATCATGCACGCATTCCAGATATCTAACTTCCTCCGAACAAGTCAGCGCAATGCCGTTCAAGGAAGGAAGTTGTAGCCGAGCAATTTTTATTTTCGTTGAAAAAATAATCATGCCCGTCGTTTCTGGGTTGACACCAAGGCCTGTCTCTTAGGTGTCCAAAACGGTTACAGCACCAGGTCGCGTAAAACTTGAGGGGTGCTTACCAACTTCTGTCAGGGCAAGATCATCAGCATAAGCGATGACCTGGCAACCAGGTCCCTGAAACCGTGACAGCAGGATATTCTCCGTGAGATTTCAAAGGAGTGGGAAAAGGACACTGCCGTGCGGAATGCAGCGATATACGTAGTTTATTACGCCTAAACGGCGAGGAACAAGTTCTACAAGGGAGTGCTCCACCCCAAGGTGGGTTAGGGCGGGGAGAACAGCCCCTGGGAGAACATTATTAAATGCACCTCGATATCTAGGAATACGTCTAACGTAAATACTATGCAGAGCTGTGTCCAGTAGTATTTTCAGAACTTTGAGAAAGAAGGAAGTAAGGCTTATATGTCGAAGGTCGCTTGGCTTCACGTGGAATAGTCTGCCTCCCTCGGAAATGAACACTGCCTTCGCCAGTGTCCAACCCATAGGTATGACACTAAGTCTAAGACAAATCTTATAGATTGAGACAAGCACGAACCATTGTCCGCAAGAGGACCAGACCAGCAATAGCCGTGCAGCCTCGGTTTGGTAGCTTGGATTAAGAAGCATCAGCTGGCATATGTAAGTTTGAACTTTTTCAGTTTGGGCTAATGTTCGCTCTCAATACAAAAGGGAGATTTCTATCCGGCGTTAAGACATACCTCTCCAAGTACAAGAATGATAGAATATTTTCTGCATCGCGCTCCTGGTCCAGCAGCTATTAGCCTAGCCTACAACCAGATCTTTGTCACAATATTTATTCATTTTGATAACTTCCCACTGGCGAACCAGTTGGCAACTCTCACTAAACCAGCACCTTCGCTCCTTTGCCATAGACCTTGCCACAAAACATTTATCTTGCTTTTCGGCGCATACTTAGTTGGCCCACTTATGCTACTTTTTGTGGCCATCGAAGAAGCAATTCTCAATTCAAACACTTTGACAGTCACTAACAAATGCGCACACATACAATTTCACTCACATGCCAGCAAATACACGTGTAAGTAGGGGAAGAACACTTTTTTTTGTGGTTGCATAAGTTTGCTCTAATGTGACCAGGAAACCGCGTCACCGCCGACACTACAAAAAAAACCGGCAGCCAGCACAAAGGCAGCGGCGATAAAGATGGCCAAAACTATTCGGACAGGCGGAGGATCAGCTGACAGAGGGAAAGAGAGAGTGTGTGTGGCCGTTGCAAAAACAGAATGTCATCAAAGTATGCTGCCCAAAAACACTCCTGACATGTGGAGCAGCAGGTACATAGCGGTTACTGAGTGTAGAGTGGGGTCCCTGCGCGCAGCTGTTGAGTGCTGTTGGCAAGCAGTAACGGTCTGCGGTTGCCGGCAACAGTGCGGAGATGGCTGAAGATTTAGTTGAAATGGACTTGAAAATAGTTTTCGCAGCCATTGATGAGCTCAACGCTGGGCTGGGCGACCGAAAGTAGAGTCAAAGTTGACGCAGCGATGTAGTCTCGCCGCGGCGTCGTGTTTTCCGCTTTGGTCTAGAGCGTCAGCACATTCAATAAACTTGAGCACCTACTTATGCTTGATTATTTAGTAGAGTGTGTGTGAGTTAGTTTATATGTATGTACATACCTATATACATATACGGACATACCAAAGCGTATAAATAGCGACAGCAAATTCTATGCTTGGGCTATTTTCGTGCACCATTTCACCAACTAGCGCGCCACCCATAACTTGCACTTGCGCCGTCCGTCTGCACCACAGCTCTTCGCTGTTGAGTCAGCGTCAAGCTTCATTGAATGTGCAAATCCGCGAAAGTGGTGAAAATGTGGAAATGTTTTGGCAAAGCGCTGAAATGTATAAGAGCAACAGTGGCAGCAGTGGCAGCAGTGGCGCGCGGACCGAAGTTCAAAGTAGCGTTACGCCCGAGGGGCGGCCGCAGCGCAGACAAAAAAAAAATTGTTACTAAAAACTCCATATGTTTTGGCAACATAAGTTGGCTCCACGCGTTGAGAGCTAAAGCTTCGGTTTAGCAAAGTGAATAGGAAAAGCTGATTAGGGGAGCAGAGGTGTCGGGACCGAGCAGCAGAGTGCGGTGAACGCGGTTAATGTGCTACATAGAATGCCACACATTATGTGCTGTGCTATGTTTAAGTGCTTATAAATTTTGGTATTCAGTTGCATGTGAGTGAGTGTGTATGTGAGTTTTAAGGACCGCAGCACATGGAAAGTGATTCAAAGCATTGAAACTTAATGTTAAATGGATTTACATATGTATATACATACATATGTGACTCTGTATACTAAATAAGTACGAATGTCTGTCGATACGTAGAGGCGAAGGGGCGGCGACGCTATGGCAGCGAAGAGCTGTAATTGAATTTTCATGAGGTAATAATTTCTCTGCGCACGTCATCTCACCACTACGAACTGGTTACCTTAAATTCATGTCAGCGCTAAAATTTGTATGTAGAATTTGGTTTTTGTGCTGCAACTTTTCCACATGCACTATACACACAAGCCAACTAATGTCGCGGTTTTTTGAAACATTTATAAATACCCGACCGTTTTTCTAGATTTTTAGAGCATTGGGGATGTTCTCAAACATAGCACGTCGTAGCTAAATAGTGCGAAAATAGCACAATTGAATGCGATGGATTAATATTCGCAAGCAAATTAAAGTGTCAGTTAAAACTTTAGAATCCACGAAGGTTTTGTGCATTTGTTTCACACGCTAGCCGCTAGCCGCTAGCGAGTACCATTCACCAAAGCGTTCGTCGTGTTTATATTGCGTATAAGTACGGTGACCATATTTATGCCAGTCGAATAAGGACAAAAAATGATCCTATAAATAACATATAGGCTGCATTTCTTTATACATTCCGGATAATCTCATTTCACAGCCGGAATAAACAGAATGTGTTTGAAATATACGTTAACATATCATGAGGAACGTTCTCAAGAATAAGTAAACAAAAAAGTTTATTCCAAACGTTCAGAATGAATAAAGAAATTCAGCCATAAAAAAAAAACTCGGAATCAAATTTTAATGTTTTTGATTGATTAATCGAAAAAATTATAGCCGCACCACATTTTGACAATTTTTAACATATTTTATTTTTTTTTTTGTTATTTAAATTTGGTTTTAGTTTTATAAAAATATAGCTCATTCTTTATCAAAAGTCATGTAAAATATTAAAAAAAAAAACAGCGAACTTTCGTAAAAATTTCGGCTTTTTTAATTCGATTTCGCAGATTTGCAGCTTATTGAATTCTAGTAGAATAAGGTACAAGTCTCAAATAGGTAAAAATGCCATTGGTATTTTAGAATTATGTATTATTTTTTCCCCCATTTGCTTTCACATAACAAATAAACACGGCTTATTTTGATATGGAAGAAAACCGTAACATCTTCGACAAAAAAATTTAAAACAAGTAAGAAAGTCTAAGTTCGGGCGGAGCCGAACATTAAATACCCAGCGCAAGTATTTAATATATGTTTTTCACCTTTCCGAAACCTACCGCTAGATGGTAGGCCGGGGTGTATCAATTTTGACTAAATTAGTGTTTCTGAAAGTTACCGTTATATGAAAAGCGGCCGTAACTTTGGTCCGATTTCAATAATTTTCAACGTTTTGCGTTTATGTGACAAGCACAATAACCGTACCGAGTTTGGTACAAATTGGTAGAACGCTTACCGATATACATATATGTGATCATAAGTGGGCGGTGCCACGCCCATTTTCCAAAATTTTACCATAAACGTATTTCTTGGTAAATAATTGTTGCAAACATCAATTTTGAATAAATTAGCTTTAATATTTACTGATTTATCGAAGATTTCGTATTTCTCCAAATTACCGTTAAAGGAGATGTGGGCGTGGTTACAGTCCGATTTCGCCCATTTTCAATACCAACCTGCCTTGGATAACGGGCAAGTTGTATACCTTATTTCGGTGACATATCTCAATTTTTGCTCGAGCTATCGTTGCATTGGTTTGAGCCCTTATTTAAATTGGATGTTTAAACAAATGTATTTTTTCTCAAATAACCTCACAAGGGAACAGTGGCAATAAATGACAAAAAAATTATATTAGTATTCTCAAGGTTTAAAACGAATAAATAATGGTAAATGGCATTAAATATATTTAAATTGCCGTCCTATTTGTGTGCCATTCATTTGACAGCCATAATTTTCTAATTCCTAATCGGATGCGTCATTAGTTTAAAAAATTACATTGTGTTCGCAATAAAAAGGCCCCTTAAGGCAATAAAGCCAGTTGTTTGTAATAGAAAATATTTCATTTTAACAAGTCATGACAAAAATTTAATTTGCAGCCCAACAAAAGATATTTACGTCGAAAAGAAAGCCTTACGCCCTGGCTGTTGACTTGTTCCTTTTGTAAATGTATGCAAATGGAAAAAAAATCGAAAAGTTTGAACGCTAACTGCAAACTTGTCATTGTCGTTGGTCCTTTTTTATTCCGAAATAAGCTTGTTGCTTTTCTCACCGTCGCGACGCTGCGAAATGTCCTTGCGGCAAACATTTATTACTAAGTGCCACCAAAGTGCATTTAATCATTTGCAAAGTCCCTATTTGCTGCTCAACCGCACACCTTTTCTTAGAATATGCGTGCGAGCAGGTCACCTACACCGCCAGTGCCACGGAGCAGCAGCGCTCCATACTTTTCAACACCGACGGCCACGCTAGAAATCTGAGAATACAAAATAATCATAAATAATGATTTCGTTCTGTCGAAGCGACGCAATTCGGGCAGCGGGGCACTAGCCCACAAGCTCTTTCACGACTACAACAATAAAATCGTAATTTTTCCACCACCACAAATGGAAACTGAATTGTTACAATTCCCGCAAATTGCTTTGTCACACTCATTGTCCACCTGCTTATATAAATACACTCTTCTGCCGCCAGCACCACCACCTGCTCCACAACCGCGCCATGCTGCTAGCAGCTGGGAACTGCCAACTGGAACTGCTTATTGCCATTTCGTCACTTGGAATTTTTAAGCTTCTTAAGCAGCAAACAGCTGCCACTAAAGAAGTTAAGGGCAACAACTGCAGCAAGCAGCAAAAGGAAAACGGATGCTAAATGTAAAGTAACGAAGGAAAAGGTGGACTCCCCCAACGGCAACAACGATAACAATTACGTAGATGTCCGTTGCCAAGCCAGAAAATGCCACAGTTAGGGACTAAACAAGACACTGTCAACGCAAAGGAATAGCAGAGCGCTCGTTTGTAATGGTATTTGTATTTGCTTCTGTGAATCTACAACACTGCGGCCTTATTAGATGACTTACAAATTCAGCCCCAACGAAGAACAACTCAAGATGACTGGCGACTGGCGACTGGCGACGCCAAACCCCCAAGATACAATCAACTCAGCGGTAATTTTATAAGGGAATTTGTATGTGAAAGCGTACGTCTAGCGTCTGAGGGTTGAAACGGTGTCTGTGACTAGTTAGACGTAGCTAACAACGAGCACTAATGGCACTGAAAACTATCATAATTGGAAACTCGCCAAGTAAGCAGCGACAAACATAGAATACGCGGGGGACTGGCTGAAAATAAGTACGTATCTAGCTGATGGGGGAAATGTTAGCTCAATCCATAAAAGAAAAAGTGAATGAATTAAAAAGGAATTAGAAAGCAAAGAATAAACGAAAGCGTCAAAGAGACCCACTGTAATAGAAGTTAAGCCCGAAGTGGAGAGCTGCTCTGGAGGGAGATTGGAAATTCGCTAATCCGTTTCAGACCAAGTAAACTGGAAATGACGATGGTTTTTCAGTTATCGTAGAATTTTGTAATAAAAATTAATGGGTGTGCTCATTTTTTAAATAAGAGGCGACAAATGTCCACTGACATGGAAATCATATCAAAAAGAGTGCAAAAACGTGGCCCGATTAGTGGATCTTATTTAAAAACCTTGAGAACATCAACTTTCAACGAGCGTTTCTAAGGCTGTCCAGGAAAAAGAGAAGATGAATGAAGAACGCCGTTAGAACAGGAAAGTCAAAGCTTAACTCAAGCATTTTAATGCATTATATTTGAGTGTAATAAGTTAGGAAGACAGCTATAAAATCTATCGTGAAGGTATTGTAAGGCTTATGAAATCACGCGACTCGGCCTTTAACGTTGTGCTTCAGTAATCTCTGCAAGATTTGTGGTCTTTTAGCAGCATTTCTCTAGTGTATAGATATCTGGCTTTTCATTGACCTCAGAGTCAAAACAACTTAAATTCAACAATTAACCACTCTAGTCTAGGACATCAGTCAATTCGTGATATGAATCCTGCGACGCTCTAATCCATTACAAGTGTTCCACATAGACTAAAAGTAATAGCTACAGATGCAATGCTTCTGCCAAGCCAAACATATACTGACCTACATCCAAAGAAGACGTGACCACCGCAAAATATTAACTTTACGAAAAAAAAACTTATAAAAAATTACGTATTCCTACAGCCGCGTAATTTTTCTGCTATGCACTGAATTCCCCATTAAAAGTCCAAACTTAAAATCAGTGGGTGGGCGCTAGTCGGTGCTCTAGTAGCATTAAAGATGATTTAAATAAATCTTTTAAATAAAATAAATGCGAATGTACGCAGAGGAAGCACCCATTCACACTTTCACCTTTTACGCGCCCTCCGAAGGATTTTTTTCAGCCAAAGTTGTATGTACTAGTTGCGACCAAGGCGCAATGCGAGTTCACAGCCAAAAAAGAATGAGGGGGAACAACTGAAATTTATGTGAATATGTTTACTTTGCATCTTTTGCTACTAATTTTCACGTGTTGTTTTATTTTATTTCTTTGGCCTTTAACTCATTAATTTAACGAGTAACTTTTTCTAAGTTTCAGCATTTTACAACTTTTTTGTGCGCCGAGATTTGCAGCGCTGCTGCTGCTTTCATTTTCCATGCGCTTTTTGTGCGAGCTGCGGTGTGTCTCGATATCTCGCTGCCTGGTAGCCTGTTAGCCTGGCTGGCTGCTTGCCTTTGTGCCTAATTGTAAACGTTACCACCACGTGTTGATTACGCGCCAAATGGCAAATGCGAAAAGGTTAAAATGCCATTGCGGCCATCAGTCGTCGCGACGTCGACGATGCTCAGATATTTATGTGGCTTGCCGGCTATGCGGTTTATATTATTTTTTTTTTATGTGACGGCTTTTTCTATAGATAGTAGTAAGTGGGAGGGGGTTTACTGTATGCGCATTCCGTTGACTGACTGGCTACTTTTGTGGGGAGAATGGCGGCAAGCGATGCTTTGTGGGTAGTTAAGTGGGTTGAAAAAATACACTATTAACCGCAAATTGTGGCTGAACTTTTGACATTAATTTTTCTATGCGTTTTCTTAATTGATTTATGAGAGAAACTGGTATGTAAGTAGATACAATTTTATTTGTGGTGCATTAAAGAACGCTAGGAGTTGGGGTTAATATTAGATCTCCGATGGGACTTTTTTAGTTTAGTTCGAATGAAAACGTAGCGCATTTTGCGCTTATATAGAAGGACTTTGGTGCAAGTGAGGAATGCCTTTACGCTCTTTTCCAAATAGATTTTGAAAAAGAAAAACGATGTGTATATCCTCTTAAAAACTTTTATTAAGATTCACCTGTGTGTAATCAAATCTTGCAATAAATTTTTAAACAACTTCTCGATGAGCCACAGACTTGAAACTTTCTCGGAACCCATGCTAAATGAAAGATTAATTAATTCCCTAATTAGGGCCAGTGTCGAGGTATTTGAAAACCCGGTTTAAATTACCTGATATGGTTCATATTTGGAATGAATATTACTTGCATGAAGGAATATCTCCACAAAAACATTTGGCCGTTAGGTGGCGCAGAAGTCTAGATATTTGGAATACGCCTGTTTAAATAATAAATATGTTGCCTGTATTGAATAACCTTGTGACTACTACAAATTGGAAGCATGGTGTTACTCATTTGATGCAGTGATGGGCATTCCTAAATACTTTTGTATTTTAAGTATCAGTTCGGGTACTAAATACTCAAATACTTAGGATTTAGAGATATCTAAATATCCAAGTAAAATAAACCTAGATATTGGGAAGTTGCTAAATACCCAAGTAAAAAATACTTAGGGATTTATCAGTTTTTTAATGCAGTTTGCAGATCCAAAATACCTTCACTAAAGTACCAAGGTATTTAGTCTCGATGATTTAGAAGAAATTAAAAAAAATAACACCTAAGCTTACACTCACCTCAACTTACCTTACCACACCTCACTTCACCTCACTTCAAATCGACTCATCACAAAGATCAATAAACACACACAAATTCACCACACCTCATCCTACTACACCTAAATTCACCAAATCTTAACTCAGCACAACTCAACTCATCACACCCGTTCTCACCACAACTCATTTGGGGAACTATTTCGGGATTTTAGAACTACTCAGGACTAAACCAAGACTTTCAAGACTATTTCGTAATTCTCGGAGCTATTTTGGGACCACTTTTAAATCTTCGGGACTATTTGAGAGTTTTCGTTGTATTTATCGATATTTTTTGATATATTTATCGATATTTCTATTGATATACTTATCGATATACTTATGGATAATTATAGATATATTCAGTCTTGAAATATCCAAGATAGTCCCTAGAAGCTTAGAAACTTTGAAACAGTCTCGAAAATCTCGAAATAGTCGCGAGAACTCCAAACATTCTAGGAACCTCAAAGTAGTCCCGGAAATCTCGAAATAGTGCCTAGAATCCCAAAAACCCTGAAGTTGTTAGGAAAATCTCGGAGTAGTCCCGAAAATTCGAAGAAGTCTCGGAAATCCGGAAATAATCCCGATAGTCCGAAAAACCTGAAGTAGTCTGGAAAATCCTGAAATTGTTAATCTTAAAAATCTCGAAAATCCTGAAATAGTACCAAAAATGCCGAAATAGCCTCAAAAATCTTGATACAGTTTTGAAAATCCTAGACATCCCAAAGCAGTCTCGAAAATTTTGAAATAGTCTCGAAAATTTGGAAATTCTTAATTTTTACTTTGATTAAATAGCCAGTATTTAGTATTTGCTAGAGCTATAAATACTGAGGACTTTTTTATCAAGTATTTAGTAAAGACAAGGCCACTAAATATTTTTGTACGCGGTATTTGGTGAATCCAAAGTTTTAAGGTACTTCTGTAGGCGCTGTTTCGTTGGGTGAAACTAATTAAATACTTTTAGACTAAGTATTTAGCGCGGGGAAAGTAAGTGAACACTAGCATACTTGGCATTTAGCAACATCCAAAATACTTATGTATGTAGATTGTGAGTTGGTATTTTCCACAACGCAAATACCTAAATACTTTTGTACTTAGTACTTAATACTTAGTAAATACAATTTCGCCCATCACTGGTTTGATGCAATTAATCGTTATCGGTTTTCTCATCGTTGTGAAAATCATTTTTATTACCGCTATTGGCAGTATTCATTATCGTTATCGGTATCGTAATAATATGCTATAAAGCTTTTCAGCCCTCTTGTTGTTGATTATTATTCGAAAATATTAACTTTAAATCCAAATCAATTTCTGCAGGCTCACGTTTTCAAACAGTAGCTTACCTGCTACTCATAGACAGATTGCAACGCAATAGCCTCTCAGTGTGTGGTTGCTATAAAATTTAGGCAGACAGCTAACTGCACGCCATATAGTCCGTAGCAAGCACAAATTGACTTGAAAGTCTATGAACGCTCGTAAGAACTCAACTATGCGTATGAGTAACAGTCTAGAAAATTACCTACTTCACTTGCAAGTCGTAAATTGCAAAGCATTACTCTTGCTGCATTTGGCAAGCAGATTGTCGGCAGCAGTTAAAGCAACCAACGGCAAAACCAAAACCAAAACCAAAACCAACAGGTAGCCACAATAAAATGTGGCCAGCACAAATCACGCACACGACCTCCTGTTGCACCGCAGGCCATAAGCGATAAGAATATACGACCAAAGGCTAAAAGGCTCTTATGAATAAAATTTGAAGGCAGTAAGAGAGAGAGAGAGAGAGAGAGAGTTGACAATTTCGAATAAAAACTTATGAGCACTTCATAGTGGTTTAACAAGCAATTCAAAAGGGGTCTTTAACATCACATTACATGCACATTTGTATACATATTTATTTGCAAATATTTGCTTGTAATTACAGTCACAAACTCGAATAAAAATTTAAGACAACGAATTTTTAGCTGCAGCAATTAAATCGTAAAATCTCGATATAAATACGCACACGCTTATATGGAAATGTATTTATGTAGTATGTAGCATTTTATTTTAGTGCTTCCAATCGCCGTTATTTATTCATTCATTTGAGTACTTCAAAGAGCTGCTCGCTTTACACACATACATACATACATATGTACTTATGTACATACTTAGTTTGCATGCTTCGAGTATTAAATCCGAATATAATTGGCCAGCACACTGCATTGGTGCATTGGTGCATTGGTGCATTGATCATAAGCCGCTTATGGCCGAGTACATACTTAGTTGTAGCAGACGGAGAATAAAAGGCGCTTGATTGCAACAATTGTAATTCTATGCGAAATTGTAAATTCAACAGTTGCCAGTTTATTTTAGTTGTTTGGACACACACCGGTAAGCCGATATAGAATGCGGAATAATTTTCTTTCCCCTCTTTTGCGCGTTCCCCGTCTCCCTACGCCAAACACCGCGGTCATCGGACAAACTGAAATATATACTCATATATATATGTATATACATACATATATACACTTCCTTCAGCCCGCTCATACAGCTTGCTTGCATATCGTTGGCAGTCGCTTCTTGTGTCACGGTCAATTTACACTGACAACAGGCTTTGGCAATAAATCCACACTAAGCTGCGCTGAAATGTTTGACGCTGTGGGAGAAAGGCATACTGGGAACCGATTTCTGTAAGGGATGGACGATGACGGTGGCAAGAAGTTGTCATATGTTGCAAATGTCCAAACATTTTTCAAATCCCCTTTGTGGACGCACTGATGAGGACTGGTTTGTTGTCGACAGTTGTGACTTAAGGTGACGATATGTTTGCCCGAAATTTCTGTGGAAGTGAGTTCCACGACTGTGAATGGAAAATAAAACCACGAATACACGCTGGTGTGAAAATACTCATGTGCCAGGGCTCCAAAGATATCGTCGCTGTCGATGCAAAAGGCTCAAATGGTTCAGTAATTCAGAAATTTTAAATATTCTATTAGCTATACCAAAGTTTAAACCCATTTTTTAAGCCGCAACAAGATTTGAAAAAAATATTAAAAAGGTTTTAAGCATTTCTTATGCAAATTGCAAATTAAAAAAGTTGTTTGCTTTTGTGTTACATTTAAAATTTTGTTATATAGGGTCTATGTGTTATTAAAGCTAGCGCTACTGAATTTTAAAGAGTTCGGACGCAATCTACGAATAAATGTTTTTTTTTTTATCTAGAAACGGCAGCCAAGTGATAGGCAAGGCAGCCAGGTAGCATACGCAGATTGTGCCAGCAGATAATGCTGCCACGTTAAAAGAATTAAACATCACTTTCACCCTATCGAAGCCACAGCGCGCAGGCTTCCATCAGCTCTGGCAGCCACATTAACCCTTTCAGGGCCGTAACTATAATTAGAAACTCATTATTTGAATTGTAAAATGAGATTGACGGAGGTATTAGTAAGTATGTTCTTATATAAGAAATAAATGTATATAAGAATTTTCACCTAACAAAATTCATTAGTTTTAACTGAAAATAATTTATTTTCCAAACTTTTTTATTCTAAAAAAATTTCATTAATCTCATCACCAATTTCTTCGAAATCTTTTTCCTCGGGTTTTAAGTATATTTTCGCTTTTCGATATTTTACCACACATTGTTTTCCATATGTTTTATAATTCTGGCAAAAATTTTTTTTATTAATTTTACCTACATTATTTTTTCCGTAATCTACTTAGTGCCCTACTTTGAATACAAATATATCTCATTTTTTTGCGAAACATAACTTTTACTGCTAAAATAGACCAACGGTTATAACCTTCAATAAAAACACACGTCTTCGCCATTCGTTTGCTTATAATCGAATGTTCTTTATTTCATTTATTTGCTTTGCAAGATGGTGCCCTATGCCTTAAGGCCTAGACACATATCCATATGCAAATGCGAACAACTTAAAGACTAAACACAAAGCCTTAGGCCTAGCCCACAGAGGTAATCTTAATCTAAACTTACGTGTCTATACGTACAGACACATATACCTACGCCGAAAAGTTGTTTGTTCTCCTAAAAAACTCGTTTATTAATTATATTTTTTCCTTATAATTGTGTCTCGTCAAAAAACATTCTTAAATAACTATTTTTTTACAACGCTTTATCAACTGGCAATGCTGTGTGTCCAGACCACCATTTATACTATAAATATAACAAAGATATTTATGGAAAACATAGTCTAGATATCAACCTCGTCGTAGGTATCATATCAATGACATACAATTAGAAAAACTCTAGAGGGAGAAGTCGCCCCGCCAGAAGAAGTTAAATATAGCGCCTAAAAATATGCACTACATACGCTACAGCGGAAATGGACGACGCGCCATTTTTTGTTTAGATTAAATTAATTGCAGCTACATGTATATATGTATGTACATTAGACTGCAGCATTCCCCATACAAAAAATAGTCGGTACTGTTTTTCCATTGGAATTATAAAATCTATAATATTCTAAGACGTCCACCAAAATATTTCGGAAAAACATTGAGATTTAAGCAAACTTGCCGATTTGAAAATACCTCCAAAAATGTAGTATGTATGTATAAGAATAGTTTCTTAAAGATACTTTTTGAAAAAAACCCCTCAAATGGCAAAACGGTTTAGCTTCAAAAATTTACATAAAAATATTAAAAAAAATTAAAAAAAAGCGTTGAACGAAATCATAATAATGAGATTTTTGATGCTGTTTTTTAACTTTTTTTAAAGATTGGTATAAGAAAAACCAGTGAACTGAACCTAAACTCTTCCGATTTAGACTTGTGAGGTATCATTGGAAAGATATTTTATCACCCTTTTTATTGCATTGCTAATGAGCTCATTCAAAGGATGAAAGAGAAAAGCAGGATTAATGAACATCATTCAAAGTTGAATTAAGATGTGTTGGTATTTGAAAAAGAAAATTGGGACACGAATGACTTTTTTTGCACATAAATAAAAACAGTGGGAAAATATTTATATACCGAGATTCCATAAGTCTAAATCAGAATAGTTTGGGCCCAGTTATTTAAGTTTTTCGTAAAGCAATCCTTGAAAAAGTAAAAAGCAGCATCATAATTATAATTCCGTTGAAAATATTTTTAAATATTTTTATGCAGATTTTTTAAGCCTAATATGTTTTGTCATCTGAGGGGACTTTTATCAACAAGTTCTTTAAGAAACTATTTTTATTTATTAAAAAACTCCATTTTTGGAGGTATTTTCAAATCGGTCCAGCTCACTTTAATCTTAATATTTTTCCGAAATATTTTGGTGGACGTCTTAAATATAATAAATTTTGTAATCCCAGCGAAAAAACCGCAACTTTGTTTGGTGATGCAGTCTAACATATACATATGTATGTATATACTAAACGTGAGAAAACAACATTTTGCTAGCATAGTCTTCTGAAAAGAGTTTCACTGAAAGTTGAATTTTTTTAATATCTTATGCATAAATTTTATACAGACAAGACTAAAAAGTAGGAAATAAATAAAATAAAGAAACTTGAAAATGAAAAGCGTGGGGCGCATATCCAAATTGTTATGGAGATCTCAAATTTGTACTTTCTCTGTAGAAATTTTAGGTCTATGCTATGTACCATGATACAATAATTTTTAGAAGGTAGTTTCACTTCAAAATTTTTGACATAAACCGTGTCTGTGACAAACACGCAATGTGGCCACTGCTACGATATAGAACTTGGGGATTATCGCCTGTTATTTTAGATATTTTTTAACAGACCATGTAAAGATTTATATGTTTCATAACTGATCACTTAATTTTTAATATAAATATACGTATTTTATACATACATTTTTGCCACTGCTAATCACATGAATAAAAATCATAAAAATGAAAATATAACAGCAGTATTTCTTGTTTATAATTAGTCTGTTCCAATAGCAGTCCGGTTTACAGGATTTAGTCAGAACTTACAGGAAGTCGTTCCTATTGACATAAAACCTGTAAGTGGGAACACATTTGAGAGAGTAACTGAGCAACTGTTCCTAGTCAGAAGTTACAGGATTTAGTCCGGAGTTTTTTTTCCTGTAAGTTCATGAAAAGTGTCAAACGATCAGCTGATTTACATGTGCAAACAAAAACAGAAAGCGGTGAAAGCAAAGAACCTTATATTTGTTAAAAAATGGAAGTAAACAACGAAATATTTGAATATGTATAGATTTTAATAATTATTTAGTGATATTTCAGCCAAATCAGTGTAGTACCAATGACATGTAAACAAACCGTCTGACGTTTTTACAGGAAATAGTGCTTTTTGCGTTCCTATGCACTTCTGCATCTGTTCTCCTTTTACTCTCATTTGAGAGCGTAAAATTGTAGTTTGACAGTTCCACAGGTTTTAGTCAGAATTTCAAAGGAACAGACTAAAAGGATTAGATCCATCGCACACCACGGACTTTATCGGCCGCCAATTTAGATGTGCTCGCTAGTCTTTCCATTGCACCATAACCTATTGGTCAGAGCGATTAAGCTGGTGTAATGTGCGCACCTCCATACATCTTCATGTACATATTTCAAGCGAGCCCTATCATTTAAATAGGCGGCCGATAAAGTCTGTGGTGTGCGCTGGCTCTTATAGCTGTGTCCTTACATCTATTCCGTGTGTTGCAATATCCACGAAAGCAGCAGTTAATTTTATATGAAGAAAATTATTACAAAATATTCGAAAATTTCTCTACTTATATGTTTGGCTTTTCTTTGTTTTATTTTTCCAACGTCAAAAGCTGGATTTTTTTTTTTGAAAAAGTTGGTACAACAAAAAATACGAAACACGTTTTCTGTCAGATAGCTAATATGGCGGATAAGAAGAAGAAGTGAAACTACCTTCTAAAAATTATTGTATCATGCTATGTACATAGTTTGACTATTGTCAATTAAATCTAATGCTTTTTATTGCATGCGCTCCACCTTTTTTGTTTTCAATCTCAAAAATTGTTTTTAATCAAATCGAAAGTTATCAAAACAAATTCTATGGGACTGAGATATATTGCTTTATAATTTTTAGTCCATTTATAAGAGCTTGGTATATTAAAAAGTATTTGTTTTTATTTTATTTTCCTGGCTTTGATAAAAAAAATCTAAAATTTCCTGCTCAAAATATCTAAATGAATACGCAGCACACTCTAAGGCAAGAAAATATAAAACTACTGAAATCTGGCACGATTTCCTGATAAATAGTGGAATATAATTTAAGGAAATATGTATCCTTTAGCCCTGAAAGGGTGAATTCAAACGGCAGATTACAGCTGAGTTTTTGCTGAATCACCTCATCGCCATCACGACTACATGGCGAGATACTACAGAAGATGCCGCACGCTGCCTACTACTCTCGTCACAATAATTAATGCCTTGTGGGGAACTCACGTTGGCGACGATATTGCTGCCAGGAGCTGCCACCTTTAGTGCAATGCTCTCTGCTTTGTGCTCTGTGACACTGGCAGTGAAAAAGAAGGTGCCAGATTACTCACCTTAGATTATGTTGACACATTGCCATGAAGAAATTCTGCCACACTGCTACACGGTAGACCACCTAGTACACGTGAGCGGGTGGCACAGCCGACTGGCATTCAGCCTGCAGCTGCTGTTTCTGTTGCTGGCTGGATTGGTGTGATTGTGACACTTTTCGCCGGCGCCAATCACAGAGAAGCTTTGTTGTTTGTGAATGTATCAGTGTAACCAAATGGGGTGGAGGTCTCTTGTAAAGAATAAATACCTGAGTCCTCCACCCCTAGTACTATTTGTTGTATGTATCTACTTTTTCTATAACATTTACAGGGCAATTCTGGCAACTGTCTTTTAACTAACCAAAGTCTTTCGAAAGAAAAAAGTCTATCGTAAGGAAATTTTCAATTCTGGCAACTATCGGGAAAGATCTGCTAACGAGGAAGGCCTTGGCGTTATGCCATTGTCCTTCTATCCATAAGTTTTTAAAAAATTGAATTAAATTATAAAAATATATATATATTGCTTTAAAAAAATTTACACTAATAAATAAAAGGGAAAATAAATAAAAATAGTTTTAAAAATCAAATGAAATTAAAAATATATTTTTTTAAAACAAAAAATTAAAAAATAAATAAATAATGCTTTAAAGTTAAAGAAATAGTTAACAAATATTTTCATTTTTAAAACAAGTTCTAAAAATTAAACTAAGATTAAGAAAAAACTATTCTGTTGTAAAGAACATAAAAACTAAAATTAAATTAAATTCAGAAACAAAATTTAGTTCAAAAAGAAAAAATACTTAAAATGAATTTATAGAAATTTAAAGAATACTCGAACTTGGATCTCTTGAATTGCGCGCCTGTGCTTTATTCACACGGCAATCGCGACTGTTTTTCATGCGATTTAACTTGTTTATAAACATGTTTTGATCGTTTAACTTGTTCAAGCAAACTTAACATGTTTAACTCGTCAATGTGAACGTACTATTATGAAAGAAGTTTTACTATCTTAGCCAGAATCACCCTGTTAGGTTCTATTCACATTCTCCCTACCACATAAACACACCCGATCCTTCAGAAAGTCTTGATTGCTGCTGTTTTATCTTTGATGTGACTGTGGCACATATCACGTGCAAACAGTTAACCAGTTTGATTTTCTTTCTTTTGATGCATCCTTTTAGCTAGACAGGGTAACATCTTGACTAGAGTCTCCCTTTGAGTGGTAATATTTGCAGAGATTTTGCGTAAAATAAAAACATCAATTTGCTTTAATGCTACTTTTAATTACGAACGTAAAGTAAAATTGTAGATTAGAAGTACGCAATATCAAACCATCACAATTAACCATCAACTGATCTAACTTCGCTCACTAGCAATAATTGCTTGTTACTCATACGCCATGTAGATCCTGGACGCCACAAAATTATTTATGACTTTATTGTTGTAAGTTACGAGCGAAGCCATGGACACTTGAATGCAAGCTATAAAATTTGTAGCACGTTCATAAAAGTTTAGCTCAAGCGCAGACACGCACACACACCTAGAACTGATGAGTGAGTGGGGGGAGTCATTTCAAAAGCAATAAAGGTGAGCGAGCAACATTAGATATGAACTGAATGACTTCACTAACAACAAAGCAGGCGATACACAAAGAAATAAACAAATACGAAAACTTACTACTTTGTGTTGTTCGTATTTTTGGCCATGTCTGCCTCTAAGTGTGGTGCTGTCGGAATTATGATTAGAGTATTTCCGACGCCAACGCGTCACGTACGCAGAAGTAGCAGGAAAAAGAAGCAAAAGAAGTAGAAATAGTAAAAAAAAAAATTGGAAATATAACATAGCGTCTAACAATTACGGCTTAGACGCCTGAAATGGCTTCATTATGCAATGCATGTGCCGTACGCCCCTCAAATAGGCAAGAACGTTGCCGAAAAAACTTAATTGGACTAAAAAGAAAAAGAAAAAAATTTTAACAAATAACTTAAATTAGTAAAGCAAAAACACAAATTACCTTAAAACAAATAAAAAATTATGCAGCAGTCAAGAGACACAAATAAATTAAGTATTTAATTTAATAAAACCTCTAAAGGTTGCTTGCATTCGCTGCGAATTTTTTAGTTTCTATAAAAACGTCCCCGCTGACCACAAACGGTATCAGTTCACAACCAACTCTATCTAGCATAGCAACAAACTCAACTAAATAAACTATCATGTCTCGCTTTTTCCAAATCCTGCTCGTCGCCTGCCTGGCCGTCGCGCTCTGTGCCGCTGAAGCACCACGCTACCGCAGCCGCAACGGCCGCCTACAACTATCCAAGCAACACAGTCGTTTCTTGGCACGCCAGGAAGTCGCCGAAGAAGCTGGTGTTACGCCATACCCCTCCGCCAAAGAATTGATACCCGAGATTCCATTCGATGAAGCTGCAGCTGCTGCTGCTGCACCGGAGGTACCCGTTGCGCCTGACGCCGATGTAAATGTTTCTGTGAATGTTGATCTACCTGCTGAACAGCAACCAGCTGATGACGAGGAAGAGGCGGTCGATGCTACTGTCGCTGATGATGCAGAGGGTGAACACGAGCCCGATCTCATCTATGGCCCACCAGAGGCTGAGGATGTGCCAGCTTTTAACGAAATCACACCCGTTGAGGAAATCGAAGCCACCATTGCCGAGGAAGAGGAGCAAGCCGAAGCCGCCGAAGCTGCTGAGGAGGAAATCCAATCTGCGCGTTTGACATCTGGTCGTCGCTTCAACGTACGCAAATCTTCGGCCCGTCCAGCCAAGTTGCGCGCTCCTGCTTCTGCCCGTGCACGCACCACTGCCGTCAAGTCCGCACGCATCGTCAAAGCTAAGACATCGACCAAAGTCCGTCCCGCTCGCCTACAGCAATTGCCACAACAACAGCAATTCTTCGTTCCGCAACAATTTGCCGCACAGCAGCAGGCACAGCAACCCATCTTCTACTATTCTGCCGCTCAATTGCAACAATGGTAAAATTGGATGCCGATTATTCGGAAAAGATTATAAATATTTAGTGTAAAAAATTGTTAACAATTAGAACTAAAACAAGAGGAGTTTATTGAGATATTCATATGTTGTTAAAGATTTTTCTAGACTAAGAATAAAAACATAAAGAAATACAAAATTTTATTCCAAACTTGAACTAGCTTTAAAATTGATAGCAAGGAATAGCTGGTGCAAAACAATAGGCCTCCTCCCCAAGGAGATGACATTTAAGTGTAGCTTTATATTTCTACACAGGGTTATGATGATAATTTAAAAAGGAAGCTTACCTCTACTCCATGGCAAGGTTTTTGCATTGACGATAAAAGGCTCATCCTAAAACAAACAAAACAAGAAAATACAGTGTTGTCTTTGGCTTTGCCGAAAGCTTCATACCCTTCATGAATATGAACAAATTCTACTTCAACTTACTTATTAGTTTTAAGTTAAGTTTGGGAAATAGCAAATTTGTTTACCTTCAGTACATACAAACATAGATAGAGGAATTAAATAACAAAAACGCATGTAGGATATCCTCTCTTATAAAGCACCAATCTAAATGATTGTCACAATAGGCCTTGTGTGGTCGAAAAGTAAACAGGTCACAGAACTTAAGAGGTTCAATCGCCTACATGAAAGAACATATTCGCTAAAAAATTTTCATGAACAATCAGCGGTATAGGCGGTATAGATTTATGTAGTAAATATGTAGCTTATAAAGCATCGTTCTTGTTGATATTCCCAGTAGACTTTGTATAATTATTTAGAAAACTCACAAAATTTCCCGGTTTGAGCGGTCCAAATTGAAGAGTTTTAAAGCATTTCCCCATATCTGTACAATCAGTCGTATGAGAGCTATAAGTAATAAACAGGCAGACGGACATGGCTAAATACTCAGGTCGACGTTCTGATCATATTGGTATACTATTTCATGGGTCTATCTCTGCTTTTTCTGGTACTCAGAAACATCTTGCTCATAAAATGGATAAAAATGTGCAGTTTAACCCGATGCCAAGCGCTGAGATAAGAACGGCGGTGCACCAACTCCAACCAAGTTCTCAAAATAGATTATTGGTGTTACTTCCTTAGCTCCGGGAAGTGGATAAGCTGTCACCGCTACGGAATTAGCCGGATTTGACATTTCGACATGGAAAACTTCGAAAATCTGTCTTAAGGAAACTTTATCGTCTACTCGTCTAAAAATAAGCCACCTAAATGATCGGTGGAATCAAGTCATTGCGCTAATTTTAGGGAATCTCTTAGATGTGCAAACTAGCTTTAAAGCCCTGCCCCAATATTTCTTGGAGAATCATTGGAAAACTGCTCTACGCAGGAAGCAACTCACTTACGGTTCTCAATCAAAAACAGAAAAAAATCCTTTTTCACAACAAAACTGAGACTAACTAAGTAATGAAAAGGGTGTAACGGTTTCACCACGAGTTACCCCACTATAAGACAAGACCCCAACCCAGCTGTTCAAATTCAGGCTGGATGTGCTCGTGAATGATCAACTGAACTATTTAGGCTGCAGTAGCCAGATTAGGGTTGGGGAACTTTTGGTGGTAACTGAATGTAGCCGAATGGAAAAATATTACCGCCTAATCTAGCCGAAGTACTATAGAAGTGTATCAGAAATCTTATCAGCTAAGTATTTTATTAAACAGATAACTTATGATCTCGTTGGAAAATAAGATACGTTTTTTAAGAATTGCCACCTGCTAAAAAAAATTAATTATATTAATTCGCGGACACTATTAAACCGATTTGAACGAAACTTTGCCAGATTGGAAAATAGGCTAGATACTTTGTTGAGAGTTGCCATCTGCTTAAAAAGTTTAATTAAATTAATAAGCGGAAACGTCTGAACGGACTCGCATGAAATTTTGCGCACAGATAGCTTATGATCCAGATTGGAATATAGGCTACTTTTTCAAGAGTTGCCACGTGTTTGAAAATAAACTTTTACACACAAATTGTTTATGGGCTAGATTAAAAAATACTTCCTAAACGTCTCGACCGATCTTTGTAACATTTTTTGTGTATATATGGTAGGAATGAGAATTGGATGTAAAGTATATTTCATACCGCTAGGTGCAGTGGGCCTGTCACTTCACACACAAATCGAATTTTCCATACTGCTCCGGAAGTGTTTATGGTCGAGTACTCGATCATGGCATGGAGATATGTATATGAAATCCATCCCATACTTTTATCGAAAATTGGGGCTATGGGATAAAGCGGCATGGCGCCTTTCAAACGCACTGAAACTATTACGTATCTATAGATGCGTACACAATTTTGCTAGGTTATTTAAGACGACAATGGAAATATGTCTTCTGTTTGGTGCCAGGTAAAAAAAAAGAAAAATTACTGCTCTAAAATGTTTAATCCGGCCAATAACTATTAAGCAGTTTTGGCGCCACTTAAGAGTTATCCTGCATTGCAACTAAAATCATTTTACAAATATTTTGCTAATTTTTTGTTTACATTTATCATAAACCGCATTAAAATTCTATGTTGCTTGTCCATTTATGGTAATTACAGTTAAAATAATTTAAACACAGTCCAAACAAAAACAGCCAAATTTGAAAATTAAAGCAAAGCACAAAAAGTCCACACCAACTAACAAATTTACATAAGTTTGAATATGTAATCGAATAAGTAGCAAACGCTTTTGCGACAAACTAATATAAAAACTAGAAGTTGCTAAGTAAATTGTATCAGTACTCAAGTCACCCAACTTAGCAAAGCACAAACCAACTCAAAATGTCTCGCTTTTTCCAAATCCTGCTCATCGCTTGCCTGGCCGTCGCGCTCTGTATCGCTGAAGCGCCACGCTACCGCAGCCGCAACGGCCGCCTACAACTATCCAAGCAACAAAGTCGTTTCTTGGCACGCCAGGAAGTCGCCGAAGAAGCTGGTGTTACGCCATACCCCTCCGCCAAAGAATTGATACCCGAGATTCCATTCGATGAAGCTGCAGCTGCTGCTGCTGCACCGGAGGTACCCGTTGCGCCTGAAGCCGATGTAAATGTTTCTGTGAATGTTGATCTTCCTGCTGAACAGCAACCAGCTGATGATGAGGAAGAAGTGGTCGAAGCTACTGCCGCTGATGATGCTGAGGCTGAACACGAGCCCGATCTTATCTATGGCCCACCAGAAGCTGAGGATGTACCAGCTGTGAACGAAATCACACCCGTTGAAGAAATCGAAGCCACCATTGCCGAGGAAGAGGAGCAAGCCGAAGCCGCCGAAGCCGCTGAGGAGGAAATCCAATCTGCGCGATTGACATCTGGTCGTCGCTTCAACGTACGCAAATCTTCGGCCCGTCCAGCCAAGTTGCGCGCTCCTGCTTCTGCCCGTGCACGCACCACTGCCGTCAAGTCCGCACGCATCTTCAAAGCTAAGACACCGACCAAAGCTCGTCTCGCTCGCCTGCAACAATTGCCACAACAACAGCAGTTCTTTGTTCCGCAACAATTTGCCGCTCGGCAGCAGGCACAGCAACCCATCTTCTACTACTCCGGTGCTCAACTGCAGTAGTGGTAAAGCGGGCAAGCGGAAATAATTGAAGATATGACTAAGGATTATAGACTAATAGGGATGAAGAATTTTCAGCGCTTTAAGTAAATACGAGAAGTATAGAAAATTGTTAACAGTTAAGTACGAGGTATAACACGAAAAATTGTTAAAGATTTTTTAGACTGATAAATATAAACGATTATTTGGAAAAATGTTTGCGAAGCTTGCCTATCTTACTTCCCACAAGGATGACGCAGCACCTTCAGAGGGTTTGTGCCATTACGATCCTCTCGTTAAAATAAAATGTCAATGCACTTTTTAATAAAATAAATATGTTTATTTAGGCCATAGCTGACACCTCTCAATCACATTTCGCCCAACACTATATTCGTTTGATCGCTGATCACGAAATCTCACACCCCTTGCGAACTGCGCAAATACTCAAGTGGTATTTCAAAGTTCTCTATCTTATCCTCATCCGGTTGTGTCCGCTGTGATTCTGATCGCATCGGCTTCGCACCAATATACTGCTCCGACTGTTGCAAAGCCGATTTAATTTTCTGCTGCTGCGCCTCCTGTTCCGCGTCGGACTTTTGTAAGCGATCAAACTCTTCCTCCGGGTCCTGTTCATATTCATATTCGGCGCGAAAGCCGTCAGCCCCAACATCATCGTCCGAGGTGCTCGGGGGCAACTCTGCTGGCGGCCCATAAATTTCGTGCGGATTCGGCAGCTGTGGTCTGCCAGAAGGTGGTCTGATTGGCCATCTGACCGGCGGTGAGCCATAAATGTCCACTGGACGGCGAGGTGGCACCTTGCCTTGCATGCGTCCGCCGCTTGGTGGCGCCCATGGCTGCCGACCTTCGTTTGGCAGTTCGAAAGTTTGCGATGGCCGATAACCAGAGGGGCGATAGCCGCCTCTGCGCCGTGGTTGCTCTTCATCAGCACCCGGTTTGTACCGGAAAGTCTGCGGGTATCGATGATGCAGCACGCGATGACGATGTCGCGCTAAGCGTGTGGACTCCTCAGCAGCACTCAAGCTGACAGCAAGTATTAAAATTACAGCTATAAACATTATTTTTAACATTTTCGAGAGGCTCTTTGTGGCTTTCTTTTGCAGGTTTTCTGGCAAATTTGTGACGCTCCGATTTGTTGTGAAGCCTTTATATGCGAAATTTAATGCGAAAACTTGGCAAGGCATCAAGTGGCTTACAAATGCGATTGAATATTGTTTTCTGTTTTGAGATTCTTTGTAAACATTTCATTTAGAAAAATATGGTTAATTAAATGCCAATTTTCCACCTGCCAACTCGGTTTGAGTCATATTGGCCGCCACTGTAACCTCCAGGGTGGCAGTGTCTGATTTGATTTGAGCACACGTGAACCGATTACTCTGCGTCCTCGAGTGTCAAATTGAGTTTTTGACTTATTTTTATCGCCTGAAACGTTAGCAAAAAATATTATTGTGTGTCGATTTTGAAATTCGGACAGTGTTAAGATTTAAGTGAAGAATATTGGGAAATATGTAGGCAAGAGTTGCTGATGAAAAAAGTGTGCTTTCTTTATATAATTGTATGCCACAAGAAGTAGATCAACATGGATCGAAAGTTAAAAGTGCACAGCAAATTTCTTTAATTTAAGAATTGCATATAGATTTTGGTAGTTTTAAAATTGGACAAAATTTTTAGCATTTTAAAAACTGGACATAAATTCTTAACAGTTGGAGACTGCATAAATTTTTGGTAATTTAAGAAATCTGGGCATAAATTCAACCCTGTCATTACCATAAGCATATAACCAAAAAATTTAAGATTTCAATTGTAAAGTAAAATAAAATAATAGTAAAAGAAAAAAAGATATTTTTTCCTAAAAATTTTCATAAATTTTAACTAAACACTAATTTTTACCTAATTTTTTTATTAAAAAAAAATGTTAATCTCATAATTTCTTCCTATAATATAACTTTTTCCAAACATACTTTTTAATTTTTTTTAATTGTTTTTCCCCAAATTGTTTTCCAAATAATGTTTTTTGCCCAAAGAAATAATTTTTTGCCCAAAAGTTATTTTTTTTTTTTATATATAAGCCTAAAAATGCCTAAAAACATTTTAAAAAGAAAACAGTTTTTGCCACAAAAATTTTTTACTCAAAATTACTTGTTTCCCTTACATTTTTACCCTCAATAACTTAATATTCTTTTGTAGTCATATTGACAAAAATAATTTTTTTTTAGTAAATGTTTTTTTAATTTGTGTAAACATATTTCTTTATTAAAAGCCAGTTTTTTCCTAAATTATATTTGTTTCTATAATCAAAGTTACATTTTACTAAAACAATATTTGCAATACAAAAACTTGTTTCAAAACTCTTTACAAAAATATTTTATTCGATAATTTCTTGGTAAAAATAGCTTAATGAGGCATATTCTAATAATAGAAAATACTATTGAAAACTTACGCAATACCCATATGAGTGGAATAACTTTTTGGGAAGTATATTTTCCTTGGTCCTGAAAAAAAAATTTACAAAAATTTTACATACAATTTTGGTAATTAAAAATAGAACAGCATTTGTTTATTTATTTAATAGCTTACATGCATTTTGGGCCATTTAAGAACTGTGCATATGTAGATTTTGGTCATTTAGAACTATACATGAATTTTACCTGGAACAAATCGTTTGCCAATTAAAATCTGGACATCATTTTTTAATTATTTGAAAACTTAACACTTAGAAATAATACTGACAAGTGGATAAAATCCTTGGCTTTAAAATATGTATAAAATTGCGAACAGTAAAATTATAAAAACGATAACCAAATGTTTAAAACGATAAAAACAGTTCAATCGTTCTATACATCTGCACACGTTATTTGCGGTTATTCTGATAAAACATTTAGACCATCAAAAAAAAACACACATTTGATCAACCACTGAACACTGTACCACCGTTTGGGCCTGCCTTATCGTATTCAACAAGTGTCAGATTTGAACTTCAAACAACGAAATTTGCAACGCTTGCATACAAAGTAGCAGCTAATAGGCAAACAATTAAAACAACAACAAAACAGTATATTAGTAAGCTTCAATTAAATGAAGATGAAACCTGAGGTATAAACATTGGCAGTTGCTTTTTGAAAGAGTAGTAGAAAAACAGAGAGAAAAACAACAAATAAAACAGCAAATAAAACAAATGGACTTAGACAGACGGAACAGGCAGGAGTGACCGTGCTTCTGGTGCTGGAAAAGCACCTCAATCACAGTTCAATGTTCGCACAATTCAATTTAAAACATTTAAGGCGCTTCGTTAAACTTTGGCAAGTTTGAAACGCACGAAATAGCTAAGCGCAAAAATAAAAGCGAGCCATCAGCTGTAAGGTCGAATATAATGGTAGCATGTGTGAAATGCAACAAAATAACAAACAAAACTTCAAGCGTTCGATACAAAGTTTTATCTTTGCAACTTAGAACTTTGTCCTTTTCGTTGCTTTTTATTGTGGTTGTTTGCGCGTGGTCTTTTGCGTGTGGTTTTCAACAGTCGCCGCCGACCACTGTCACTGTCAATGGCTTTGTCAGATCTGTGGTTGTGCCTGTGACTGTGAATGCGGCCGTGGCTATAGTCCGTGCAACAGCGACCGACAGCTGACCCGCTCATTCATGCATGCCGTTCACGTAGCGGCGGCTAAAGCTCAAGCGACGCTGTCTTGTTGTTTGCTGTGTCGATTATGTGTGTATGTGTTTGGTGATTACCCTGTGGAGAAAATCTCTAGTTCTGAACTGGTGCGCTTCTAGTACATTCAGACCTAGAACTGATTCGCGATAAATCTCTTTGCGCGCAAAAAAATTGCAAATTTAACATGTCATAGGAAGTGGCAATCGCCCCCCGCTGCACCCCTTTTTCAATAGATCCGAATTTCCCGAATCCTATAATTCCGAACCAGTTCTAAAATCGACAGACGAAAGAAAAAAGGCTCATGATTTTTTTAGTCTTTTTGGTTCTTCCGTGTGTGCGATTTTAAATTATTTCCAAAGAAATGTGTTTTCAATTTGAAAAAAATTTTTTTTTTGGAATGATAGTAAGAAATGTACGTTTTACATACCTTTGGCTCTAGCTGAGTTTGCTCGCTGTTATTGGTTAGATTACATAAGGTCCCAAGATGTTAAGATGTTAGCACAAATTTTCATCTTGTATTACCAAACTACGAAAAAGCTGCTACACCAAACACATCCCTTTTTCGATAGTTCCGTACCAGTTCTAAATTAGACATATAAAATATAAAATCTAGTTCGTTCTGCATTCCTTTTTCTATAATTCCAATCCAGTTCTAAATACATCACCTGAGATATAGCCTTCTAATGGAAAAGTTAAATAAAATATGTTTTTTTAAGTACCACATTTCGCTGATTTTGGACTGGTGGGGAACTAGTTACTATCGGACTGGTGGGTTTTTGGCGTTAAAGATCAAGTACGGAACTAGAAATTTGATTCACTAGTCCGCGGTTTCCCCGCAGGGTATAATTATTGAACACATTCGCACATATCTTTGTTTGCCTGTTTTGTTATGATTTTTGGGTCTATTATGGCTTTACAAGCATTTAGCGGGGGCAGAGCGAATTATTTTTTTTTTTGTTTCGTCTTATGCTAAAAATAGTCCAAAATCACTGTTTATTTTTTATTTTTATTGATGATAATTTTATTTGCTACTTGTTATTCATTTTTCAATATTCACTGCCATCGTTCACTTTTGTTTTCATTACATCGCTTAAAGTTTGTTTATTTTTATTATTTTGCCTGCATTTATATGCAAGCAGCATACATGTACATATTTATGTATGTATGCATTTGTTGAAATGTGTGTATGTGCGGTTTTGTACGCTTATTTGCCGAAATTCAATTTCCGACTTCCGTTTTTTGTACAGACATACATACATACATACAGTGCAATCCGGTTATAATGGACTCCACGAGACCGCGTCAAATTGTCCATTATAACCGACTGTCAGAATATAATATTTTTAAATAATAAAGAAATAATTTACAAATTATAAATACAAAATTCTATATTTTCATGCAAAGTAAATGCCCGTTTTTCCGTTCCGACATTTTTCCTAAAGTGAACAACCGACAGATCAAAAACCAACGAACCGTCACTTACAGTCTACCGTAAAAGCTGATTGCCTATTTTGACAGATTTCGGTGAACCAATGAATTTTGTTTAAGTATACACATAGAAATTTTCTGTTGCAGAGACCGTCGCCTCTCTTTACTGAATTCGGGGAACTACCGAGTCCATTACAAATGGAATACACTGTATATACATACTCACGCAGAAGGTATAGACTACGCTTTGCTGGCGCGGCAGTGTATGGCTAAACGTTTTTCTTTTCTCAATTGTTTGTTGGCATATTTTAAGCTCCGAAATGTGTGAATTTATTGAAAATACTTCACTGTTTATTGCTGAATTAATTTTAAATCTATTTTAAGGTTTTTGCATATCATTTGTGTCGGCTTGGTTTTAGCTTTGCGTGCATGTACATGTGTGCTGCAAATATTTTTTTCAGGTGACATCATTTTTTGTTGACCCAGAATTTTTAATAATATTTTTATCTCCCCCTGCTCTCACACCCCACGCTAGTTATAACTTTTTTATACAGCAAATTTTTCCAATTTTATTAAATATTCCTTTTGTTCAAGTTCTATGCCCAGAATTTAGTATTTTCATCACACACAGTCGTAACTTTTTTAGAAGTGTGCATACAGAATTTTTAATATTTTTATTAGAAGCTTAATTAAATGCTCAAAGGTCAATATGTGAATGAAACTAAAAACAAAATGGCAATGAGAGTTAATAATGTAATGCAATTTAGATCGATCTCGGTGATAACTTTAATTGAAAATTTTCAAACTTTTGCATGATTATTACGAAAAAGTCTAAAAGAAGCAATTTCGGAGTAGAGTACTAAATTTGCTGTAACGAACTTTTGAACATCATATGTCATATGATTCCAATTTACGAAATGTATTTTACGTTTTTTGCCATTATTGCACTTTTGCATTACGCTTGTTAATTCTAAATCGGACATGGTCACCTGCACTTAAAATGTTTTTACACTCACGTAAGTTAGTGGTCATTAAAACACTTTGGCTGCATTCGATTAAGCTTTAATTTTTAGTAATTTTGAAAGTGGACATAAATTTTGATACAATTGGCAGAAAAAAACTAGACTAAAATTTTGCGCATTTAAAGCTTTACATGATTCACAGGTTCATCTAAATTAGAACTAATGTTTAGTTATTTAAAAAAAAAATTATTTGATAAAGAGCCAAAGCACTGTCAGCACAAAATCAAAATCTAGTAAGCCTAGCAAGTTGATCAGCCGCAAAAACTTTGCTGACAGCAGCATGAAACAGAGCAGAAGAAAATGCTCACTGATATTAAAATACAAGCATACATTTGCTGGTTTCTATGTATGTATGTATGTGCATTTTTAAATCGACAGCAAAATTAACCGAAGTTACTAAAAGCCGACAGCCGCAAAAAGTCCCTGCATATTTGAGGCGCACCAAAGTCATTTCATTACGACGAAAGTTGCAAATTATACCGACTTGGCTTTACACATACATACATAACACATTCAAGCATATGTATGCACCTACAAGTGCAGCAAGTTCTGGTTGGCAGTTAAAAATTGAAGCAGCGGCAAAAAACGCATCAATGATCAACAACTAGAACAAACATGAATGACATTAGCAACTGCAATGGCAACAAAAACAGCAACGAAATTTGTGACAGAAACGAAATTTGTGGCAGCAACAAACAAGAAAAAACAAACAAAAAAAATTGCATTAATGTTGTCAACAGAAATTGCAAAAGTAAATAAACAACTTCGGAGAAATTCAGATGAGATATTTATAATTGAAACTGAAGCCACTCAGCGTAAAAATAATATCGAACAGACTCAGCAGGAAAGTTATGTATGTATGCTGTTAATATACATACATATATGCCGAATTTTTAATATTTGCTGCAGGAAAAAATCCCCAAAGTAATTATAAATTAAAATTAATTAAATTATAAAACCTAAACCTGCTAAAAAAAATTTAAATTTAAAACTCCTATGGCCTCATTCATAAAAAAAGAAAATATTTACTTAGATTTAAACGTTTTCTAAAGTGAGATTTTCAAACCAGTGTGGGTGTTGATTAATATATTTTCCAGGGACCAAACATAATAGTTAATGATGAAAACTGTCATTGAAAAATTCACTATGAAGGAAATGTCTTACAACTAAGTAATACATACCAATCCATTTTTTTTACCGAGAATCAAATAAAAAAAAATATTTCTAATTTGTGTGCAAAATTAAAAACAAATAACACTTATTTTTGGTTTTTATTTAATAAATTCAAAATAACAGTTATTTTTGATTTTTATATTTGGGGTGTTCACAGTTCGTTCCAAATTGTGTCTGAAAATGTAGACGTCTACATTTTGAGACATCTTTAGCATCAAACTGTGAGCACCCCTTTCTAGCAGTCGTCGCAAAATCGTCTCAAAACTTTGCTGGTGTTGCCAGACATTTCTTCTTTGCGTGCTTTTTTATATGTCGCCTTTCGATTTTGTTTCTGAAAAATTGTAATTATTTAACTTAATTACCAATTCCTAATATTTGTTATTTCTTTTCCTTGACTTATTTCTTTTCATCAGAAATTGCGCTCAAATTAAATGCAAATATAGAAAACGTGCCCAATAAATAAAAAAAATGCGATTAGTATTGCCATAATGCAACCCTGCTGCGAGGTTGCAAAATGTAGACGCGTAAAAAACATACCTTTGAGTGTGACAAAATGTAGACGGCGTCGTTTTCCAATTTTGTATGGGAAACAACAACACCACAGATTTTACGGTTAGAAAACGTCTTAAAATGTAGACGTCTACATTTTCAGACACTATTTGGAACGAACTGTGAACACCCCAATTGTATTTCTTAGATAACAGTCAGTGAAGACTACCAGGCAAATTCCAAAAGCTTGCGGTGAAATTTTCATGACGAAATGGATAAAATAAAAAACTTTGCAAACTCACAAAATCGTCACATAAGCAATTTCTGACGTACATACATACATAAATACAACGAAAAATCTTCAATCAGTGCCTGCACACACCTGTTCACTCCTGCTCCAGTTGGAGTAACTCCCTTTTCTCTGCTTTTACTCATCTAAATACTGTCGAAGCAAAAGTTTCAAGAGTCAGCTAGCGACTTGTTAACAAATTTCGCAAATATTAAAACGAACAAATAAGAACGAAATTGGGGACGAACACGCATCCACAGAGGGCAGGGCGGGAGGAGCGAACACAACCTCGGACAGACTTTGTAATTTTTGCTCAAAGTGGCAAATGGAAGTAATTAAAACTTTAACAACCAAGCAACCAACGCTAAAAATTAAAGCAAAGCAAAATAACACAAATAGCAAAAGTAAGTAACTTTTCACGGTAATTATGTAACTGAAAAATGTTATGTAAGGTTGTTTGCATGTATGTACGTGTGTGCATAAGTTTCACAGAAAAGGATTTATTTGTAGTAATTAATTAAAAGACAGTTAAATTAAATACCGATGCGGTTTTGATGGGTCTTGCTAAATAGGATGTAAGTAAATTGTAAGAGTTTGATTGTTTTAGTAGAATTTTATTTATTTTTTCCTTTTAGTTTTCTGTGGGTTTATAACTCGTATTTATGTATATAAAAAAGATCAGCCTTAAAAATATATATTATTTACATTCTTCATAATTAAAAAGATTTTATTACTACTTTGGCTAAGCACCTTAGCGCCAACTCTGCACCGTGGCGGAGTAGGCGAAGGAACGACCGGCCGGCACATAAATCGGCGGCGAAATGAGCCGCTCTGAGCGCAACATCACAGGCAATGTGATCGGTGAATTCACCACGGCTGGACCCAGATTCGCTGTGACATAAACACGTTCGGCATCCGGATTCTCTTTGGCACCCTCCTCAGGCTTCGGCGCTACCGGATTATCGCTCACACCACAAGCGGGATGTCCAGCTTTGTCCGCTGGCGATACAGGTGATTCAGCTTCGGGCTCATTCACTGATAGGGCTGATTCTTGATTAGCGGAAACCTTCACCTCCGTGGGCAGCAGAAAAGCGCGATTCGGGCGCCAACCGGAAGGTGGATACGGTGCTTTGGAGCGTCGCGAAACTGCCGATTGAGGCGCTGCGGGGACAACAGCATTATCTGCGTCCACGTCCGTTGCAGTTTCGTCGAGCATAGACAGTTGAGTGGCAAAAGGTGCGAGCGGTGTTGCAGTGCTGGTGGGAAGCGCATCAACCACATCGCTATCGTTTTGCGTAACCGCTGCCGCTGCTTCGGCCTCTTGCGCGGCTTTCACTTCGGTGGGCAACAGAAATGCGCGACTTGGACGCCAACCGGCGGCTGGATAGGGCGCCTTAACAGCGCGTCCCTGCTCGTCACTGGAAATCTCAGCCGCCACCCAGTTATATAGTGTTGTGGTTTCTGCGTCTATGGCCTCCGTAACTGTGGTGGTGAGTAAATCCTCTGGTAGCTCAATTGTGGTAGTGGCTAGTCCGGAGCCTTCTTCCTCCTGCACGCCATCTTCTGCAGCTTCCTCATCTTCACCAGGCAAATTGAATGCGCGTCCAGGTCTATATCCTGCAGCTGGGTAAGGCGTGGGATACACTTGCTTCACAACAGCTACTACCCCACCGTCCGCATTATCGGGAGCCTCTTCTATGCGCGCTGAGTAGCGGTTGTTGCGTAACTGTTGCGCATGCGTAGCGCTGCAGACTAATACGGCGACCAGAAGGACTTGAAGAAAGCGCGACATTTTTAGTAATAAGTAAAAAAAATTATGCTTCAGCTAAGTTTTCCAAAGTTTTTTTTTATAATTTTGTGGTTGTTTTATATTATTATTCGGTGTTTTCTTTTTCCTTCAACACCGCTTTGATTTCACACTTAATTGTATTCAAATACTAATTCCGACTATTTTTGATGGAGATGCCGACCATCACTTTTATATGAAATGCCAATTTGACGAACGCACGTCTACAGAATCGCGTCCTCTCTGGCACAAGTGCTCTCCCGAAGTGTGCTCGTGATCAGCAATAAATTACAAAGATATTTCAATGTTGCACATACGCCACGTTGCTCCCACGAATGCAGTCATACTAGGGATGTTAATTTTTTAGATTTTTGCGACCCCGGGATTTTCGCGATATCGTTAATACAATCCCGGAATTAGTCCCAGATATTCATTATTTTCCAACAACTTAACATGAAAAAATTGCATCAATATAGTTTGAGAAGCTGTCCTACAATATAATAAATAATAAATAAGTCGGTTTGAAATATACTTTATTATTTAAGTTGAAAAATATTTCAAAATACAGTAACTAAATTTATACGCATTTAACAACTCTTTAGCGTTTACGTATCTGATAAAGTAACTTAAGTCATGTCGAAAAAACTCGAAGCAAAAAAAAAATTTAGTCAACATATCGCACACCGTCTTCAAAAGAGTTTGTCAGAAAATGCCAAAAACTATTTCTTAACACATGATAATCATATAGGCAAGGGCTACATTACCTTGGCCTTTCCTGTAATTTAATGGGCTATAGTTGATTGAAATTTCAAAACACGCCAAGCAATCAATATACTCACTGCAAAACTACATTTTTAGTTTTAGAATATTTTTATTAGAACCTTATAATTTCAAAGATATGATAAATTCTAAAAATTATTTAAAGAATTCAGTGCAATGTAGAATAAAAATGGGTTCTAAATGAAAGGGAAAATTCTGTAGGATTTAAAAAAATTTTTATTTTTGGGTTCATAAGGACGAACAGGTAATGAAACCACCCTTTTAATCAATTTTATTTTTTTAAGCTAATTAAGTTAGAAGGACTATATTCGAGGACGCTGTCGAGTTTAAATTAGTCCTTAACATATAATTTGTTCAAAATAAATATTGCAAAATTTCAAGGATATTCAAGGATACAATTTTAAAGAACATTTTCAATGGCTTTGTGTGTAAAATTGCCTGTCGCACGGTGTTATGTGTATGTAAACTGGTCAACATAAGGCATTATATATATTATTGCCACCATTGCAAATTACAAATCCCGAAAATCCCGGGATTCTTGGAAAAATAATCGCGGGATTTTCGGGACTTAAAAAGTCTGGGATAACATCCCTAAGTCATGCATACAACTAGCATGTCCAGAACTATATTCGCATTTGTGATGGAAATGTGTGAGTTTACATATGTACGTGTTTACATTAGGTTGGTCCAAAATAAGAAATTCGGAGTTTTAGTGCTCTTACCCCCTAGGATTGTTCTATATCGAAAAAATATACTCCCATTTTTTATTTTGAAATCAAAAAATATTTATTATTGGGAATCTCCTGACGAGAAACAGAGTTTTCCGATCGGAAAATATTTATTTTTTGCTTTTATACCATTTCTACGAAAAGTTGTTTATTTTCTAACAAATTTTTTTGAGCTCTAAATATTTTTGATTTCAAAATAAAAAGTAGGAGTATGTGTTTCAGTGTAGAACCCCCGTGAGAGCAAAAAATTCCTTTACTTTACTTTTTCATATCCATTTTTTGACCACCCTAGTGTACATACATATTTACAAATAAGCTTTTTCACGTATCCGCTCATTGGGTGAGCATTATATGAGAGCCTCAAGCATACAAACCTTACCCCACTACAAACTTATGCCTTAACTTACAATGGACTCGAGAGTAATTTGTTCTGGGGCCTACACAAACATGCATACACATGCCTTGGTTGCTTAATCATTCTCGATCTATACATTTTGAATGCTCGTAATTCGCTTTAAATATGGCTCGACAAAAATTAGCATACAAATATAAAATTACAAAATAATATTACTAAAATAAAAAAAGATTAAATTATCACCAATGATTTCAACGAAATTAAAATTTTGTACGTGGTTGGCATTAAATATTTTTTGTTCTGATGTTCTTATGCTCTTCTTTTTTTTTTGTTGAAGCAATTCGATAATTCTATTTATTTGTTTATAAAACGCTTTTATTTTTGGATTTCTGTTTATTTTTATGTTGTTTTTTATCTGTGCTTCCATTCATAATGCCGGCAGAAGTTATTTTCGTCATACCTGCACACATAGTCATAAATATTTACGTATGTGTATGTGAATGGTAAAAGGAGGGGTCCGTGTGTGGCATATTAAAAGCGGGATTTTCCTGACTACGCGCATTTCTGAGAAAGTATACGTAATTTCCGAATTTTTCGTAACTTTTTTCACTAACAAATCACGTACACTTCGGAGGAAATTCGAAAATATATGGACGTCTTACGCTCGTTGATTGCAACTAACTGCGTGTACAATGATAGGACTCTTGGTTGGAACTCTTTCGAAAATACATCAAATATCAGTAGCAATCATCTATTTTATATTACGGAAGCAGAGGTTTTAAGGATAAATGTTTGTCAAATCAATCTCTAAAAGGCCTCAAAGATAACGTCAGTTAATCTAATATATAAAAATCTCGTGTCACGGTGTTAGTGGTCGAACTCCTCCTAAACGGCTTGACCGATCTTTACGAAATTTTTTTGCATACTCTTAGAGAAAATTCCGGTTTTTTTTTTTTATAAGGGAACAAGGCGCCTTTCAAATGCACTGAAGCTATTACGTATCTTTGTATGCATACATATACACTTTTGTTAGGTTATATAAGATGGCAATGGAAATATGCCTTCTAACAACCACCAAACCGTAATATTAGAAGATAAATGCGTCACTGAAAATCATGAACGTGAACTATTGATGAAAATGTTGGACCAAAATGTGCCGATTGTGAACTATCTGAAATCGATTTAGGCCTTATGTGAGGTTAGATTAAAGCGGCTGCCACCGCGCACGGAGCACATGTGGACCGGAAAAGCCCGTTGTGATACCGCTGGCTAAAACCATTGGTTTGTTTCTCTCCCTTGGTAAGTGAACTACCAAGTACGTTTTATAAAGCAAAAAAGTCGAGAACAATCTAAAAAGTGCTTGTTGAAGAATTGGTTGCGCCTGTTGGCCAGGGCGGGACAATAGCAGAGATAATGTTCAATGCTCTGCACCTCTTCCTCGTCTCTGCAACTGCGACAAAAATCGTTGGTGGGTTATCCTAACCGTCTCCTTTTATGCTCCTCACGCAGTGTCCGGTGATTACCCCGACTACCAATCGGAGAGCAGAGTGGTCCAGCCGGGCAAGAGCTATGGATCGGTTCACATCAATCCTTAGCCAAATTTGTCTGGTGGTATGGCAGGTGGTTTCCACAGCCCACCTAGTATTTACCTCGTAGATCGCAGGCTAAGCAGTTGCCACGAATGTCCCTGTGTCCAGGGACCCATACTTTAGTTCCTGCATTCTATGTCTACTTTGAACGTTGTTCCATTAGAATTGACAGATTTGATAGCAGCCTGGCTGCTAGAATAGATAGCAATATGCCGTCCTGGAGGGGCGGAGGTTATGCGCCACCGGTTTCACGAGTTCGTCAGAGTAGATTCCACTACCCAATCCTTTGTTAAGCTTGAAATCTTCTGTATATATAGCCGTCGACCCTGGGTTAAAGTTTGTGGTCCCCTCCTATTTGTTTCTCTCTGGGATCCTAACGGAGAAGTTTTTGTCTAAACAGAGTAGAGGAGCGGTATAATCTAAATATCGTGGATTACCCAGTAGAGTTTCAAGTAGGCACTGAGACTGCCCGATATTCCCCGTAGAGACCCACAGGTGACAGATTTAACATTATTTTCAGCGATTTTGTGGGTGTAGTGGGCAGTGCTCCCGTGACGAGCATGGCAGCCGTTCTCTGCACTCGTTCCACCTTGGCTCTGGATAAAGTGTTGTTTAGCGCTGGCCACCACACGGTGGATTGGTTTTACAAACAGCTGTGTACATCCGGTGTACTATGAGTGGTTTTATTCCCCACTTTTTGCCTATAGCCATCTTATAGGCAAACAGGACGGTATTGGCCTTCCGGGAGCGGTCTTCAATGTTTCGCATCCAGTCTAGTTTCACGTCTAAGAGTAAATGCCACCTAGCTTAGGGTGGGAGATTTGAATAGAGGAGTTTCATACTTCCTTATGAAAAGTATCATTTCGGTATTGGCACGATTGATGCTAAGTCCACATTCCTTGGACCAGATATTTACCAGACTGAGTTAGCTTTGCAAGAACTCACTCAGAACCTGCAGATGTTTGCCCATTGCCACGATTGCCGTGTTATCAGCGAATGCTATGGCTTGACAACCGGTGCCCTTTAGGCTTAGAAGTAGGGCATTAACGGCGAGATTCCAGAGGGGAACCCTGGGGCACTGCCTCTGGTCACATGCTTTGTAACGGAGCAGTCCCTCAGTTCTTTTGGCATAGTTTTCTTTTCGATCAGGAGCCCAAAAAACCCCACCAGACTCCGTTGCACTCGGAACATAAGGAGGGAGTTAACAACAGATTCGCGAAGTGGGGTCTCCACAGATTTTCGCTTAGAATAAGCATGCTGATTCTAGTAGAGATTGTCATTTTTTATATTTCCTCGAAAATATTCGGCAATTAGCCTTTCTAGAGTTTTAAGAAATAATGAAATGATTCTTATCGGCAGAAAAACCTTCGGTTTCACATAAGCTGCCTTGCTCCCTTTTGGTAAAAAGACAACCTTCGCATTTTTCCACTCGTATGGTTTGTGAGATAGGGTTAGGCAGGCTGTAAAAGGATTCCATCAACTCCCGAAGATTGGTAGGGATGAAAGGACATTAAAGCCCATTCCAGCCTCTCATAACTTAAGACGTCCCTAATGTTATCACCTAGTCAAGAGTGGGTCCTAGGACCGGACTAACTGCCGGAGGTGTCATTTGAGCAGCCCGGGAAGTAAGTGCTCATAAGTATCTCAGGAATTCCGTTACTTGATGATGTCCAGTCACCTTAAGAGCATTTCAACAGAACTCCCCCCAGCCAGTTATCTTCTATGTTGTTGCAGAAGTTTTTCCAAAATTCGTGTTTCGCCCTCTTCACGGCCTTCTTGAAAACTTTGAGTGCTTTTTTGTAGGGCTGCCAAAGACCTATTCGCTTGCTTGATTAAAAGGCCTCCTGCTCCTCAGTGCAGAAATATCTCTTTCAAATGCTACGCAACGCTGTAGAAGAAACTAGAAGCATAACGGCCGTCTTGACGATTTTTTAATCATATAAGGCTCCTGGAGGCAATCGCGTCAGGCGTGAACCTTTCTGCATATTCAATAGACATGTGGGTCGAGAAACCCACCTTTCCATATTAAATTGAAACTGAGTGTTCTTTTCCTCTGACGGCAAGTGCAAACTCCACTTATGTATCAAGATGGCCGACGATATTAGGGCTATTTTAAAAAAGCTAAGAGTTGAAAGTTAGGCTCCGACTTATATTTGTATATGATTGGAGTTGGAACCATGCAATTCATAGAAAAGTGAAGGGCAGCCCCGAATCCTTGCGGGTTGAACGCGTTTTTTCCAGGCAATTTGTTTTCTCTGATTTATCTTGGGTGCCTAAAGAACGAGTGTGGGTCATGGTCCTAAGGATTTCTGGCTCTACAAGTTTCTTTAAAGGCTGAAAGATTTTTTGAGCTGCACATGAGAAACAAGAACCCTTGCAAACGTTTGCACTTATCCAGCCTTTTAATCGGTTGTAGAAAGTATTCAAAAGTGCTTTTCTAAGAAATTGGTAAATATTTCGAAACCACTTTTGTGAAAGAAGTTTAACATTGAATAGTTTGAGCGGTTGAATATTGTCCGAAGGCAATTAAGTCAAATATTTATTCAATTTTTTTTCGCAGCTCCACCTCATTCATTAAAAAAAATTGCCTGGATGGCAATGCAAATAAAAAAAATCAAATCAATTGTTGTCGTTGTTGTTGAAAATGTCACAAGCGTAAATTTACTGCGACCAATAGCGCTGTGCTGTCAACGCGGTTGTCAAACAATTGTTGCACAAACAAATGCCATCGGTGCTGTGGACAGCAGCCAAACAGTTGAACAGCCAAAAACAGCAGACGCGACAACAATGCTATTGGCCATTGGGGAGAGAGCAAGAGGCAATGGTGACTACAACGCTTGATTGCATTAATTAAGTCACACTTATTTGTCTTCAATAAACATAATAACAACGATATGAGAACAGCAATACCAATGCAACAAAAAGCCATTCCATTGTGAGCGAGGGCAATTATGGCGCCTGCTTGTAAACTAAAACAACAACGGCAACAACACAGAGTGTGTGTACATACGTCAAGCAATGATGACAATATTGCGAACAAGTGTACAACACTTTCCGGCAACAACAACAACAATCACGCAGTACTAAATAAATAGGCAACGGAATCAATTGTGTGGCAACAAAAACAAAGCCGAATAGCTAAAAGCTAAATGACAACAAAATCACGCAAATTTTATGTCAACAATAGTGCGTACGAAATGACCGAGGTGGCTAAACATGCATTCGAATGTGCAGTGCAGCGGCTGCACGGTTAAACACGCAAAATTTGGCGAAGCGGCAGGATTCCTAGTTGTGGATCCAAAGGATCTAAGGGATATAATTTCCGATCTATGAGATCTATAGATGCATACAAATTAAAGAAAAATGGTTATTAGTATAAAGCGGATAAAAATTTCTAAAGAATTTTGAAATCAAATTTTTTAACACCTACCACTTATTTTAAAATTAAATATTTCCCCAAAAACTTAAATTAGCAGAATTAAAACGAGGGGAGTAGTTAAAAAAGTTTTCCCTGTGAAATACAGAAGCACTTGCCATTTGTTTAGAAAAAATTTTATTAATTAATATTGAGCACATTAAATATATTAACCACTTATTTCAAAACAAAAATGTGTTATTTTGGGTTAGAACCTAATAAAAAAAAAATTTAGTTTATTTTTTATCAGGGTTGCCAACTAATAAGATAAAATATTATTGATTATATAATATAAAGTACATAAAATATATTAACTACTAATTGTAAATAAAAATATGCTAATTAGAGTTACCACCTAACAAAAAATTTAAATTGGATTTTTGGGTGAACAAAACATTGCATTATTAGCACCAAATGAAATGATAATGAAATGGCTACTTACTTAAATAATTGAAATTTATAAAATTATTATTGGTATCAAAATTAGGATTCTATGTGTAAAAAGCATTTAGGCACACATATATATTTGTAGTAAAAGCAAACTTATTAGTAGGATTTCCTTCTAATAAAAATATATTTTAAATTTTTGAGAAAGTGAAGTAGTACGGTAAGGTGATATAATATGGAACGATTTTCCGCCATCCCTTGTCAAATTATGGCGCCTGCTTGTAAACTAAAACAACAACGGCAACAACACAGAGTGTGTGTACATACGTCAAGCAATGATGACAATATTGCGAACAAATGTACAACACTTTCCGGCAACAACAACAACAATCACGCAGTACTAAATAAATAGGCAACGGAATCAATTGTGTGGCAACAACAACAAAGCCGAATAGCTAAAAGCTAAAAGACAACAAAATCACGCAAATTTTATGTCAACAATAGTGCGTACGAAATGACCGAGGTGGCTAAACATGCATTCGAATAAGCAGTGCAGCGGCTGCACGATTAAACACGCAAAATATGGCGAAGCGGCAGGATTCCTAATTGTGGATCCAAAGGATCTAAGGGATATAATTTCCGATCTATGAGATCTATAGATGCATACAAATTAAAGAAAAATGGTTATTAGTATAAAGCGGATAAAAATTTCGAAAGAAATCAAATTTTTTAACAGAGCCACCTACATACCATTTATTTTAAAATTAAATATTTCCTCAAAAACTTTTATTAATTAATATTAAGCACATTAAATATATTAACCACTTATTTCAAAACAAAAATGTGTTATTTTGGGTTAAACTTAATAAAAAAAAAAATAAGCTTATTTTTTATCAGGGTTGCCGACTATTTAGAAAAAATATTATTGATTATATAATATAAAGTACATAAAATATATTAACTACTAATTGTAAACAAAAATATGCTAATTAGAGTTACCACCTAACAAAAAATTTAAATTGG
>NW_023458559.1:54128404-54157425 GCF_013731165.1 Rhagoletis pomonella
TGGATTTTTGGGTGAACAAAACATTGCATTATTAGCACCAAATGAAAATGATAATGAAATGGCTACTTACTTAAATAATTAAAATTTATAAAATTGTTATTGGTATCAAAATTAGTATTCTATGTTTAAAAAGCATTTAGGCACACATATATATTTGTAGTAAAAGCAAACTTATTAGTAGGATTTCCTTCTAATAAAAATATATTTTAAATTTTTGAGAAAGTGAAGTAGTACGGTAAGGTGATATAATATGGAACGATTTTCCGCCATCCCTTGTCAAATATGGTTTGGGGACAAACCGGTTTCGGCGTTGTGCCGTATAAGTCCGGTATTGGTATGAAATTATGTACACACATATCATATTTTAACAAGGGCTGCCGCGAAAGAAAACTAAATTTATTAGTAGATATCTACGTGAGGAATATGCATTATGGATTAAAGCATTCTAATTAAAAATAATGATATTATTATTTTCGGTCACAAAAATAATAGAGTTGCCGCCTGACAAAAAGTTTAAAATATTCAAATTTCAAAGAAGACGAAAACTGCATTGTTGCCATCACATGAAAGGCGATTACAAAGAAGCGGTGGCACAAAACAAACGGTAACAAATTACATCATTTTGTCAACCGGTAAAGTTCGCCTTGAAATTAGCTGCTCTGGTAACACCACCTTATATGAAATCGCCTTGGCTCTAACACAGTCATAATTTTTATTAAAATTTAAAATTATTTTTGGAAGCTTTGTAAAAAATTAGTATATTTTATTAAAAAGTTTTAGCGCGGAGGCTGAGCTGCTACCTAAATAAAGATTTCAGCCACTGACCACACCTTTATATATACATAATTTTTTTCCTGCCCTTTTTTTGCCATGTACTCCAACTACAGTTAATCGAACCGCAGTTTCCCCACTTTAAAAGCGATAAACTGCCCATAATTGTATTGCTGAGGCAGGCGTACAAAGCCGCAGAAGTCAACATTCACAAGAAAAATTAATAAAAATATTGGTGGCTTAAAATATTGCAAAAAAAAATAAAACGAGCGCTGTACTTCACTGTGCTACACAAACAAAAACCAACGACCGCGATATATACTCTGTTTACATGGTCGAATCCGGCTGAATTTTGTTTGTTGCAGTCGTCAGTGTTGATACCCGGAATTTAAGCAATTCGCTTCGTTATTTTTCTTTTTTTGTAAAATCGGCGATTGTTGTCAAATACAGTAGTCGGACAAGAGTCAAACAAATGGACTTACATGCAAACCACATGCAAATCTCCCTATGAATGAATGTTGTAGACCTACAAAGTGAATGTATGCATATATGCATGTACATTAGACTGCATAACTCCCCAAACAAAAAAAAAAAAAATCGGTACTGTTTTTCCATTGGAATAATAAGATTTATTATATTTTAAGACGTCCACGAAAATATTTCGGTAAAATATTAAGATTTTCGCGAGCTGGGCCGATTTGAAAATACCTCCACAAATTAAGTTTCTTATGAATAAAAATAAAGAAGATGTTTTTTGAAAAAATCCCCTCAAATGACAAAACCGTTTAAGCTTAAAAAATTTACATAAAAATATTTAAAAAAAAATTAAATAAAATTTTCAACGGGATCGTAATAATGAAATTTTTGATGCTGTTTTTTAACTTTTTTCAAAGATTGGTATAAGATAAACTTGAAAAGCGTTGCTAATGAGGAGGGCACTAAGATGGAAAATAGAGTTTGCAAGCTTAGCATAGGACTTTTGCTGTTGTGCAAGACCCCAGAAGGTGGCCGGGTACATTATAAGTGATTCAGTAACTTTCTTCAGCATTTTTCTACGAATTTGACTTGGAACGCGTACTTTTGCCATCAGTCTAGCTAGAACAAGGTGTACACTTTCATTTGTCGCACAGTGTAGGTATGTATGTGAGAGTGAGCACAAATAAATAAGTACTCGTAAAGTGAGAACTTTGTAAATAAGGATTGCAATAATTTCTTTGATGTTCAGCAATATGAGCGAGCTAAATTGCAACGTATCACAGTGCAGTCGGTCTCGCATCAGTGTTGTTGCTACTCGAACGTATAGCGCTCATAGTTGCAGTATTGGCAGACAGCATGGCTGAAAGCAAACAACTTAACACCATTGCGGCTATGTTCTTTTTACTTAATTAGCAATTTGCAGGACAATTCATAAAAAGTAGTCGGAAGTGGGTTAGTTATATAGTACTAAGTATTTGCTGGCCAATAATGTCAGTCAGAAGATCAAGCGAAGAATAACTATTACCAACAGGTGCCACTTTAAATTATTTGGTAGGAAATTGAAAACCAGAATCACCAACCGATTAACGAAGATCACGTTCTACAAAAAAAAAAAGTCTCATCCTACCAGTCCTTTTATATGGCCCTGCTACTCGCGCGGCGACTAGGACCGAAGAACTTGGAATGTTGAACTGAACGAGCATTTTAGCGACACATTTAGCATAAAAATAAAACGATTGCGCTGGTTTGGGTATAATGTACGCGTGAATGAAAGGCTGCTGTGAAAAGGTCCTTCGACTCGGCACCCAACGGAAACAATGGCGCCCACGAACAAAATAGAAGGGCCCGTCTGTACCTGGGATGAACAACTGGCTAAATCCGCAAATGACAGAGACAATTGGTAATTTTTTTTTTTGCTTAAATCAACTAATGGTTGTAGTGTCAAATAGGAAAATTTTCTTACCAAAACAGAAAACGTAAACTACACACATTGACAAATAAGGACCAACGAATATAGAATTCGTATTTTATTTTTATCCTTAGCCACACAAGGCCTCTTTCCTTGAGCTGACAGTTAAATAATTATGTCTCTTTTACTTAACGATGCCTCACCTAAAAACCCTGCAAAGTCACCTTATACTTACTTTTGAATGACTCCTATGTATCTTGTAATTTTTCGTCATTTCTGTTCAATCAGTCTCAAGCACCGTTTTACGCACAAAAGCCTTGCCGCTCCCATTCAAACTCTACTCACTTGCTTCTGTTGCGTAAAAAAACTCAAAGCCAGCCTAATTGCACTCCTTTCTAATTGGAAAATCTCCGCCTACAGTCCACGCCAGCTAACTTCCCAGCCTTTGATGCTCGCGCCAGACGCCCCCTCACTCACTCATTCATTCAGTTTGCACAGCGCCGGCCGACTTGTGGCTTGAATGGCAAGTGGTGTGCAATCTGCTGCATACTTTCTGGCGGCGCTTATGAATGTTGCTGTGTCTGCACGCAAAGGTCACACACTGAGGCTGCAGTGAAAAGCATTTCATTCGCTTCGGTTGTAAACGGGTGTGTGTAGTGTGGTGAATGAATATGCAAGGCAGTACAATTTTGTTGGCATTCCAAGTGAACTGCGCATAGCCTACCTTTGTGAAGTGTATTGCACCTGCTATTGCCTGCTGTTGCCGCTGTTGCTTTTGAACAATTATTTCATTTGAGTAGTCGATTAACCCACCTGTAGCCATTAGGTTGCCGCAGAGCGCACGTTTGGAATTATCTAAAAGAAAAAGTAGCCAAAAGAATTGGCGCAATGTAAGGCAACAAACGCGTACGTACCCCAAATGTCCGACGGAATTCGAGGAGTCACGCTACTCAAATTCCTATTCACTACTGGACACAGCAAACAGTGGGTCAGCGATTGTTTGCACGAGCGATTGCAGTGCCTTAGACATAGCTGTATAATCGCGCCGACTGATTGGAAATGAAGCGGCAAAGTTCATATTGCAAGAGCATGCAATGGATGTGCGAGTTAGAGTTAGCCTATTGATTTGAATGCCGCTGCGCGCAGAAACTTTTTGTTTTGTGTTGTTGCTTGTGTTGCTTCCTGTAACCCGCGGAGCTAACTATTCTTCTTCAGCTAAATTTCATCGATTTGTTGGTATTCGCAATGAAGTGATGCTGGGCGACATTATTAACTTCCGCTTAGTGGCACTAAAGAGGCAATCAGAATGCGTGCGTTTCATACGCAGTGGACGTGCGCATGCATTTGAAATGGGTGTAGACTACATGGAGAGCGCCAGATTGGCTACATTTTCACCCAAAATCTACTCAACTGACAGTTTCACGTGTGTGCTTATTTCCAGCTGAGAGGCACCTTCACCTAAGTCATCTTGGTTGTCGCCAGAACGCGAAAAAGAACCTGTAAACATAACGGTTTGCTTTGTTCACTTTAATCTAAGCCAGATACGCAGATGTCTTATGAGTGCCCTCAGTTCTAAGTCATCTTCTAGTCTTCTTCTTGACACTGAGACTATTCCTCAAATCCACTTAATAACAAAAATATATCGACTAAAAGGGAAAATATACTTGTTTTTTTTTGCAAGAAAATCTTTATTTTCATCAAACATTTAACAAAACAAAAATAAAAAATTAATCTACAAAAGCTTAATGCTTTCATCGTACTATCGACTGAGCGGTGTCCCTGTTTCTAGGCTCTTTTTTTCATTCAGATTGGTTGTGATGTGCTGCACGAGCAACAGCTACTTACTTTACACACATACATACATACATAGTATTTAATGATTTTCTTAAGTTTCCATTTTATAATTAAGCTTAAAAAGTTGATAAAATTTTCTTAAAATTACAAAAATTTATAACTTTTTAGCAGCACTTCTTCGGCACTCAGATTCGAGCAGCGCGCATTCAGCAATTCAATGGCGGCGCGGAGCAGCAGCGACAACCTTGTACTTGAGCGGGCGTGCAGCGGCGCGTGTTGCCAAAGCTTGACGATATGCGGCCGCCTTTCGCTGGCGCTGACGCAGTGCAGCAGCGCGACGGGCAGCAACCAAACGAGCCTGCTGCTCGTCCAAGGGCGCAGGGAAGCTCTCAGCAGCTGGATCAGCGGCGGGCACATCATCGGCAGCCACAGGCAAATCAGCGGGCAATTCGTTGCCATCGACCTCGGGTGGGCCGTACACCTCATCGGGCTGGTTCGCCTCTGGTGGGCCATAAACCTCGTCGGGTATATTGTTTGCGGGTGCGCCCTCATCGAAAGGCACCGCGGGTTTCAGTTCATCGGCAGAGGGGTACGGGGTGACTGCCGGTGCCTCGGGCACGGCGTCGGCAACCTCCTCTTGGCGCGCAAGATAGCGGGTGCGCGGACGCTGGTAACGCGCAGCCGCAGGACGATAGTAGACGCGTTGGCCGCGTTGCTGAGGTTCCGCTTCGCTGCTGGCAATGCAGGCGATGAATGCTAGCGCGGCGCAGAGTACGAGAATTTGCAATTTAGTCATTTTGCCTTGTTTTGTTGCGAACACAAAAGTGGAGTGCGAAGAAGTTTTTATGATTCGTTTAATTTTTCGAGGATAATTTTTTTTTTTTCAAAATACAAAGTTTCGCGATAGTGTTAATTCGAATTGTGCAATTTAGGAAAGAATAGTCTGTGTGTGACTGACAGTGCGAACACTGGGAACTGACACCGAAAACCATTGGACACTTTGCTTTTATACGCTGCTCCGCCGCGGCGCTGTTGCCTCGAGCGCACGTCCATGCGCCAATCGCTTAACAATTTAGCGTACAGGAACTGTGTGGCGGTGCGGGCATCCTTATTTGGAGCAGCCGCCTATGGTAAAGTCGTCGCTTATCCACCTGCCTGACAGCATTTGAGAATTATGCTGATTTTATGAGAAGACGTGACGAACATTTGCTAGCAAGCCAGTCAGCCCAACTATAAAGTTCTTGATGTGAAGTTGGGAGCGCGCGTGGCGCGGAGGCGTTGTTAAAGCAAATAAATTCGTGTTAATTGACAGAATGAAAGCGAAAATGTTAATGTTTTTTGTTGTAGCTTTCTGGTCAACCAATCGAAAGATTAACTTTCCGTCAGCTGGGTGTCGATTGCTTGGCCAACGCTGCTGCTAGCTGTCTCTTGCCCGCTGTGCCCTATGCTAATTTTATAGTTCCGCTAGTGATTTCGGTGTTCGCTTGCTATTCCATTGGAATATGGAAATTCGGCTTTGCCGCAAAATGGGCAAAAGGCAATTAAAAACAATACTGTAGATGTACAAAGTAGGGAATTGATTGAAACGTGTGGTTTGTAGTAGAATGTGGTACGTGCCTATGCTTTGTTTTTTTTTTTTTAAATAATTTTTGAGCGCTAATTTTAGAGTTTTCATGTCTAAGAGAGCGGGTGTGAACAAAGTAATACAAAGCTAACGTCATGTGCCAAGGGGAAAAAATTCTAGATTGTAATTATAAATAACAAATTTATTTAATAATTGTTAAAGCTAAGGAAAGAGAGGCGACCAATCGGGGATTTTTTCGAATTTGAAGAGCGGCTACCAATTTGCTTGGCCACATAAGTTAAGTATTTCGTGTACGTGTATCCGGTTATTGAGCAAATGGATTGCATATTTTAACTTTTTTTTAAGTAATTAAAGTGTTGAGCACAGAACTGAATATAATAGGTATGGCCCGGATTTTTATACGCTAAAAAAACGAAATTATACGCATATAATGTGCACTAACAGATTTAAAATATGCACTAAAAATTTAAAAATATGCACTAAAAACAAAAAAAATTGCCAAAAAGACCTCTCGCATTTGTTTTGGTTAATTTTCATATTTTATTACAAGTTTATAATTGACACAAGGATATATTGCAATTTTTGGTACCACGAAAAACTCAAAATTAATTAAATATATCTAAAATTTTAAAATGTAGATGTATTCAAAAAAAAATTATGCACTTAAAGTAAAAATTAAAAATTTCATTTACAATAAATTAAATATACATACTTAGTTTCCATATTCTTTTTTACTTATTTGCTGTGTTCAGGGCTTTATTGGCAAACAAATAAATGGTTCCTTCAAATTTTAAAACTTAACGCTTTCCCTATTTGGCAGCTAAAATATTTTGTATAAGGAGAACGTTCTGTCACTGTTGATTGGGGCGCACTTAAAGCAAGCTAGTTCATTCGGATTATAGCGATTAAGCAGGGATCACACGATTTGTACTAAACTAAACTAGACTACTAAAACTAGTCTAGTGACAAGTGACTTCTGCTTAGCTTTTTCGAGTCTTTTCATTCTGCACGTCGTCGAGGCAGGGAGTGTAAAATAAATTCGTGGTTTGCTCAATAATCACAACCGAGTTGAAGTCCAAAAACCCAAAGTCAGTTGTACCGCTGGTAATAATTTGTGGTCAATGCAATATTTTATTTCAATCAATAAAAATTTTACCACACCAAACGTCGATCAAAGTTGGTAATCTAAATAAATCGCACCTGATATTGATCCCGAGTGCAATCAAGCGCATGTCTGGGTTTTCCCAGAAGAAGATAAGATTTTCCGGTAAGAAACAAATATTCTAAGTAAAATATAGTAATGCATTTAAATAGGTCTTGTGATTATTCGGTCCTGTAGGTTTAATTGGTTCAAAAGAAACGAACGACAGCGAGGAGCTTTTCAGAAAGCAGGGGAATAGATCTTTGCCGATTCTGCCATTCAGTTTATGAATAGATTGGGCAACAACAACAATTCGAATTCCCATGTGAAAACACACAGGTGGCGGAACTTTTAAAACCCGCAAATAAAAATAGTAAAAATCGGCGTCATTTAATTAAGGAGTGCTATTTAAAATCAAATTAATTGTTGTGAGATGGTCACTTTATGTTAGTTATTATCACTGCATTCATTGATAAGAATTAAAAGTCAAAATAGAGCGGCATTTGCTCATGCTTAAAGAAACATGTGTACATGTGCATGTACATACATATATCCACAATTAGTATATATCTATATGCATATGCATGTATGTATGTATCCCTGGAGAGCAAGTCAAAGATCCCAACAAAAGGGCATCCAGTAATTGTAATTAGTGTGGCCAGAAAACGTATTTTTTTTTTGTGAAAAGAAGAACAAAATGAATCAAAACTATTTTTTTTTTGCTAAATCAAATATCTTTGGTCCACGCTGCGATAAAATACCTAAGGACAAACGCTCTATTCTATGAGTATGTGTAAATATCCACATAAACAATTATAGATATCCGTTGAAGTTTTGGCTGATGTTGATGAACGAATTTACGTGACTTGATGTGATGATGCGATGTGATGTTAGCTGCGATTTTCAATTGAAATTTCAAATTTTCATTTACAAGTTCACACACAGAGAACTCATGTAGACTTGGTCCAAATCTACTTTCATTGTGTTAAAACTGTATATGAAGTTATTGTTGTTGTTGCTATTGCTTCCGCTTCAGCATCAGCAAACCCATTGTCGCTTGCTTATCATCTGTTTGCCAGTTCAGTGAACTAAACATTTAAACCACTATTGGGAAGTTATTGAAGTGCAGTGGAAGAATGAAGAGGTTTGGTGAATGCATTACAACTGTCGCAGGGCAAGTGAGTGTGGAGAAGAGAAAAGTACAGAGCGGAAGGGGATGGATTAGGAAGTAGGGGCACAGAAGACTGCGAGAATCTACGGACCTGCACAAATGCATCAAATGTGAATATTACAGTCAGTACATAGTTGTTGTATGGTAGAAATGCTGGCATTTCACCAGGGCTGCCAATTTAGCTCTTTTGCCGTCAAATCTGGCTTTTGGCGAAGTCCATTTAGCGGCAGGGAATGAGAAATTGTGGGAAGCGGGAAATCCAGCTTTTCGAGAAATTTTTTGACGGATTTTTAGCTTTATTCCTTATAGAATATAGTACATACATATGTATTTAGAATTACCAGATAATTTCGATACGATTGAAAAAGATAATCGACCCTATTATGGTTTCGACGTCGTTGCCAAAAAATATACCTCATTAGTGCAAAAAAATATGTGGTCAGCGTAGCTGGCGTTTGATTTCCCAAAAAAATTACACCGACGTCGAAAACCATGGATTAATATTTAACTTTCACTACCTTGGTCTAATACAGACCTGGAACTTTATTCAATCAGTTTAACTTGCTGAAAACTACTTTTATTATACCCGAGCGCACTTGTGCACAAGGGTATTATAACTTTGTTCACATAACGGTTGTTTGTAACAGGCAAAACGAATCGAGATAGATATAGACAAATGTATACATAAATGATCAGAATGAAAAGAGAAATCGATTAAGCGGTGACTGTCTGTCCGTCCGTCCGTCCGTCCGTCCGTCCGTCCGTCTGTGCACACGATAACTCGAGTAAAAATTGAGATATCTTAACGAAACTTGCTACGTGAACTTCTTTTGAGCGTAGGACGCATGGTATTGAAAATGGGCGAAATCGGACAGTAACCACGCCTACCTCCCATATAACGGTAATTTTAAGAAATACGAAAACTGCGATATTTTAGTAACTACTGAAGATAATTCACTCAAAATTGATACTTACAATGAGTTTCAGACGGAAAACATGAATGTTGTAAATTTTTGGAAAATGGGCGTAGCCACGCCCACTTATGGTTACATGTGTATATCTTGGTAACCGCTGCACCAATTTCTTCCAAACTTGGCACAGTTGTTGGCCTTAGTACAGCATACTAAATGGCTGAAAATTTTAAAAATCGGACAATAACCACGCCTACCTCCCATATAACGGTAATTTTCAGAAAAACGGAAACTGCGATATTTTAGTAACTACTGAAGATAATTCACTCGAAATTGATATTTGCAATGAGTTTTAGACGAAAAATAAGAATATTTAAAAATTTTTGCAAATGGGCGTAGCCACGCCCACTTATGGTTACATGTGTATATCTTGGTAACCGCTACACCAATTTCTTCCAAACTTGGCAAAGTTGTTGGTCCTGGTACAACATACCAAATGGCAGAAAATTTCTAAAATCGGACAATAACCACGCCCACATCCCATATAACGGTAATTTCGAGAAATACAAAATCTTCGATAAATCAGTAAATATTGAAGCTGATTTATTCAAAATTGATGGTTGCAACAATTCTTTCCCAAGAAATACGTTTATGACAAAATTTTGGAAAATGGGCGTAGCACCGCCCACTTGTGATCACATATATGTATCTCGCTAACCGTTCTAGCAATTTGTACCAAGCTCGGTATGGTTATTGTGCTTGCCACATAAAAGCAAACCGTTGAAAATTGTTGAAATCGGACTAAAATTGAGGCCGCTTTTCATATAACGGTAAATTTCAAAAATGCTTGAAATTTCAATATTTCGAAATTTAAGGACGCTAATTTACTTAAAATGTATACACCCCGGCTTATCATGTAGCGGTAGCTTTCGGAAAGGTGGAAAACATATATTTAATATTTGCGCCGGGTATTTAATGTTCGGCTCCGCCCGAACTTAGACTTTCTTACTTGTTTTTATTTTAATTTTTTTCTGATGAACTTCGATCCCAGCTGTATTATTCGATTACACAGTTTAACAATATTTGGTCGTATTTTATCTAGTGGGTTTTGTTAAAAATCTGGATTTTTTACTCGAAAATAGTTGGCAGCACTGCATTTCCTGCATTGCCACTGCAATATTCTCCATTCACAACCACGACGCACAGATCATAATTTATATTTGCAACAATTCCATTGAAATGCGTAAATGCGAAATATAAGTGCAACATTGCAGCACAACAACACTCTTAACCATCACAATTCAAAGCAAGTGTGCGTAGGTTTCGGAAAACAGCTACATACATATTCGTCAATTTTTGCTATGTGTTCAAGTGTGTACGCGCGCACTCCATTGAATGCACTCGAGCTGGGGAATTGTGGTGCAAAATCTTGTCACACAGCATTTCGTAGTGCATTTCGCATGCAGGGCCAGACATCTTTCAAGCGCATGCCATACAAATACATATTCCTCTTCGTTTGCGTCGCATTTCCTTTGCACAACTCCACGCTTCATCCGCTTTCACATTTTCACATTTCACATTTCACATTTTACATTGCACAGGTTGTACTCGTATGACGATGTGATTGCATATTTATTTCGTTGCAATTGTGCGCAATTTTTAAGATTGCTTGCCCAGCAGGAGCGTTGGCACTCTGTGGAGCTGCGGGGACCACACCAAGACTTTCGTTGTTAGAGTTTCCTTATGGCTGGCACTTGTCATCCGCTTTTCCTGATTTCTGAGCGCATAAAGGGTATACCTACATACATACATACATACATACATACATATATGTGGGAGTGCATGCAAGTGTGTGTGTGTGTGGATGCAATTGTGTGCGTCTGTGCGTTTTCGCAGCTGCATTTCACTGCATAAGAACTGACTTCATGTCTTTGTTTATTCTTACAAGTAGGTGCGAATTCAGATCGCGCATACACACGTAGTTACATACATAAGTGCACGTCTATATGATTTAGCTATGTTTGAGTGTGCGAGATTTACTGCTGTTTGTTGTCGCATTTGTTGAAGTTGACGTAGAAATATCAGTGCGCATTGTTCAATGTTGCTGCTCTCCGAATTCATATAATATACAAAATCACAATTCTTTGTAAAAAATAAATCGTATACTACTTTCTTCGCACGGTGGCATGCATACAAATAAAATGTATGTGGGGGAAGGCACATGGGTCATTCCATACAATATGTATTTACACCACAATTTGGTGAAATTGGTGGGTGAAATAACACAAACGGCAATAACGCAAATTTTTGTTATTTCCCAATTGAATGTGAAATAACACAAAAAAATAGGTGTCTACTTTTTTTTCAATCAAGCATGTAAAAAAATATATTTCACCCCAAAAAAAATATTGAGATGTGAATATTGTATGGAATGACCCACATGCATATGCATCATTGTAAGAGTAAAGTCGATGGCATTGCAAGCTGCTGTACCTATAGGTAACTGCGGTAACAATGCTTTTCCAAGGACATACCATAATATGTTTACTCAATTAAGCTACTAGAATCCTTGATATGTTCCTTCATATAATCTAACTGTATTTCACCAAGGGAACGATACCAGCTTTGGGACCTCTGTTGGAAGGGAAGTGCTGAACATTACCCTTATGTCGAGGAGTTTTCTGACTGGATAATGGATTGGCAGGTGTCCCAAGAACACTCATTTTCTGACCACCTCTACATTAGTTTTAAACTCACTTTTGATCCTGCTCTTTTAACGCCAATCTATTATTATTATTACTATAGTTTTTTGCATATTGGAAACCCTCTAGTCCAGTGATTCCCATGGGACCACGGGGGACTCGACGGTGTCTACGTTGGCGTGAAAAAATATGGGGGTCCATGAGTTGTCCACGAAAATTTATTTGATTTCGATAGTAAAGAACCAAAGTGGTTGCTTGATAGCCTCTTTATTTAAATCTAATTTTTTTGAGTGGTGTATAGTGCTCGTGACGCACTGCCGCACTTACCGTCACTATGTGTTTTCATAGGTAGGAACGCCTTAAAGGCCACCTGCAGACTAAAAAGAACCGAATGTTGGTATAACACTGAGTGGATCGCGGCGGAAATTGCTGGCGGCAAAGGTTTAAGCACTTGTGTATTTTCAATGCTACAGGATAGTACGCCACCATTACCTTTGTTGAATAGATTATATAATGTTGAGTACCCCGAGACTGAACGCTGGTTTGATTCCATCACTCAGACCGGACTCACACATTGTCGAATCTTCACTGATGGCTCCAACACTGACTCTGTGTCAAGATCTGGGGTCTTTTTCGAGATTAATGGGGAATGTGCTTCGGTCTTCCCGGCTGGGGTAATTGCAATCCTCAAAGCCATGGAACACGTGGTGGTAGGAAAACATTTTATTTTAATAAAATTGTTAAATGCATTGTATATCTCGGACTAAATAAAAATACACCATTACACACGCCTGGGATAAAACCTGAGTTTCTTGCACCGCCCACTTTTGTCACTTTGCCGTTCAGCCAAAAAGTTGGTCTGTGGCGAAGAGGCACTTACAACACCTATGCACAAGCGCACTCGCACCACAGATGCACAAACACACCAGAATACACACAAACACACAAATGACTTCTGCCCATTTGATATTTGTGCAGTTTAAACACTTCTACGATATCTTTTTACATACTTTTTTTGCTTTTGTTTTTGGTATTCACTTTGTCTCCTTCTTGCCAGTGGGGTTTTTCTCTTCTTGGCGGAGTTAGTAACTTTCATACACATTGGCCTCGCACGGCTTTCAGCAAGGTCACTGAAAATCAAAAGTAAACTAAAATCAACAACAATAGCAAAACTAGCTCAACAAGATTTCAAAGTTTTGGTAGAACATTTAACTGCCAAACTTTTGAACCTGTTCAACTGTGTATGTAGTAGGTATGTATGTACCCAGCCTGCAGAGAAACGTACTTTTTGCCGACTTTTTTCGTATTCCATCATCATGTTTGGTTTCCTGTATCTAACCATGAAAAAGTTTCTGTGAAGTCTATAATGAAATCGTTTTCAATGAAAAATTGAATCAGACAAATTTCAGGAAAACGGCCGCGCATCCGTTTCACCAGAGTGTCCAGATTTGGCGATTTCGCGCCAATTTAGTGATTTTTTTTTTTTGATATTTGCGCGTAAAAATTTAGTAATTCGCCATTGGCGATTTTTGGCGATTTTTTCCCTTCAAATAAATTTTTCCCAATTATAAAAATATACAAAACTTAGTTTTCCACGATAATTTTACAAAAGAGGCTAATGAACTGCGTGATATACTTGACTTAAGAAGCATATTGAAAAACTGTCAGAAATGTTTAATCACCCTAATCGAAGAACTGTTGAAATGATTACCTAGTCAATTAAATGCTTTTAAAAAAGCTTTGATTTTGTCAACAAATTAGCCATGTAATGGGTATGTATTTAACTGATGTTGTTTAACTGAACTGCGCTCTTGATTTAGATTAGCAAATGTGCCTGTAAATAAGCAAAGTTGTATGTTACTTTGTTAGCCTACCTAGCGGAAATATGCAATTCTCCGCTCCTGTTTGAAAGAATTTATTAAAAGCGAAAGTCGCTGACATTCCTAGATAGACTTGCTGTTCATTTTTTACACAAAAGCTGTATATTTCGTTAAGTGATTTTAACTCAGAAAACATATCGAGCTTAAATTTCAACAAATCAAAGCTTCTTATTAATATTTACTACAAATACTAATTTTTCACTCCCTACAAGTTTTAAGCACATTCCACCACCATTAAGAACCTCTTATGCTGTCCTTTCGCTGCTGCATTTTACATAAAAACTTACTTAATCTTCCGCCTTGTAAAACTTGATCACTTTTAAAATTATGTTTGCATTGCTACACATACACATACAAACATACATTAATGCACATAGAAATGTGTTTTCATGAAATTTATTTAAGCAATATTTAACATTCATTGGCTATAATAATTTCAAATTTTACGAGCTTCATTTCACGAAATTTATTATGTATAAGAATATATTCCATTTTCATGTCGGTGGCCATTCAGCATCCTGTATTAAGTAGAAAAGTTTATATGCGACGGTGCACATTAGGTCAAATGATTACTTTTTCTGTGCGAAATTAATAGCAGCTAAAATATTGCATTATTTTAATGTAAAAAGATGGCGAACGTTAAAACAAGTGTAAAGGCAGTAAATCAAATGTTAAACAAACTTGGCTTTCGTAAAACAGACTTTTCTGCTTTTTTGTATGTTCAAATGATGAGTATATGTGTTTAGGTAGTACTCAAAAACATTGTCCAATTAGCTTGGTTTTGACACAAGTTATTTTCTTACCATACTCAACCCCCTCCCCTTTAAAATGAGCTACATAATAAAATAAGTATGGTCACATGTACATAAATGGTTTCTTCTAGCGATTAGTTATGGCATTATCGAAATTCCTAAATTAAAAAAAGAAAAATATTTACTACATGTCTCGCAGGTATATCTTGAGGAGAGATTCCTAAAGCAGTTAGTCTTCATAAAACATTTCGTTTTCACTTGAGGTTTCAGTATTTCCAAATTCTCCACCGATATTATTTATATTCAGAATACAAATGCACATTTACCAAAAATTGCTGGTAACTTCCTGAAAAGAATACGAATGTTTATGAAACTAATTTGTTAAAAGAATGTTCAAAGCTCTATTCACTTTGAGTAAAAAAAAATCGAGATTACAGTCCGTAAGTTCTCTCAAGGTTTTGCCTTTTTGCGAAGGCGCTAGTGTATTTGTAACATAGCCTCGGCTACGCTACAGGAGATGAAATATAATCCAAATTGAGGCTGCTATTTTTGTTTGCTATCACATACTTCCATTTTTACTATTTATCACCATTGAAATGGATTATTTATCACCAAAAAATGTTGGAGATATTTTTGGAGATAGCTAAAAATTCGGAAAAAGGTTAGCTATCCTATTTTAGCACTTTAGCGATAGCGAAAGTTAGAATCCGGCTGATGGTCGACACAGTTGGCTTTTCGATTTCGAAAAGAACCTCATCAGCAAGAAACGCTTTGTTTTTAGATCTAAATATTTTAGCATCCTTTCCAAATTGTTTCCCATAATTTTCATATTTATTTGATAAATAATTGTAAAAAATACGCGTTTTTTTTTCTAAGAGTTTCATGGAACTTTCGCAAATATCAGCAGCGCCAAATTTTTTTTCAACATAGTTGACAACCGAAAAAGGCTTTTCTTTTTCCAATCAGCCAAACTTTAAACAACTTGCCTTTTGTGATAGCATGATAGCCCAGAAAAAAACCGTTTTTCTTGAAAACGGCTAAAAACGGCAAGTTAAGTAAAACAAATTCAACTCATTACATCTTATTTTATGCATTTCCGATTCCATTTTGTTTGCCGAAAGTTAACAAAATTGTAAAAGCTTACATAAAATCATAAATGGAAATAAATCAGAAAATTTTTGAGGTTATGCAAATAAGTCAGTTTATTTGCAAACAAATGATAAAAAGTAACTTTTTTAAATTGGGACATAGGTTCTCACTTAGATATAGTTTTGTTTCCCATTTAAAATTATCCTTTATTTATTCGAACTTTGCAAAAACAATGCACTTGAAATTTACAAAATAAACCGGTTGCGCAAACAACGTATCAGTAACGTTTTGAAAGTGTAAATTTGGTTTATTGCTGTATAACGGTGTTTTTTATTTTACAAAAACTAAGTGAAGTTTCTGTTATTTTGGAGTATTCCCTACAGAATGGCAACAAAAAATAATGTAAAACTGCCTTTACGAAATCGGACTTTCGCACAGCCAAATGTATCATTTGACCTAATGTGCGGTGGCGAAAATGCTGGGACGTTTCACTTGGGCAGCGAGATGAATATGTACCCTTTTATGTGTTTGTTTGTTTTTGGCTATTATTATTATTACTTCGAAAATTTTGGTAAATAAGACCAGCTTGTTAAACCCTTTTACGAGTAATACATAAATATATAGAAAGGAGCGATTAAAATTCATTTTATTACTTTCAATTATACAAGAATGAGCTTTGTTAGCAAATTTTGTTGGGAAATGAAAGTGAAGAAGATATTTATTGAGTCTAAGGAAGACTGACCAGCATACTTACATACATATGTATTTCAATTTTTAGTAAGTAAAAATGACAAATTCTCTAAGATTTGCAAAACAAAAGGCATTTCTAAGGCACTTTCGTACAACATTTAATAAAATTCTTATCTATAGTGCTAAGAAAAAAAAGCGATTAATGCGACAGAAGTTCTCTATCGTCAGCTACTTAAATGCTTTTAATGGCAATGAAACGCAAAATTTATTAAAAGTGTCATTTTAAATATGATTTTGAGATTCATCTCGGGTAGGTACTACCTACCGGCTAGTATTTTCAGCAAAAATGGTTGCCTATGTATATCGCCAGAAGATTGCTCTAGCTACATATATGCAGGTTTAAATGAATACAAGAAGAAAACCTAAATGCAGTCGTACTCAACTAATTATCTTAGACTTAAGTCAAATAGAGGCGGCTTACCCTCTTACATTGACCGAATTTTAATTTATTGCTGCCTAACAAGTTTTTCGTAGAATTTGTATAATACTAGTGCAATGTAGCGTCTAGCCTCCTCATTCGTTAACAATGAGCTATAGGAAGACCAGCATTTGTTGATCACACAGAAATGTGTGTAATAAAGTGGAGCACACAATCGAAGTACGCATTGGCCATGTGCCTGAGATAAGACACCCACATTTGCTAATTTTGCTCGTCATTTGTCATTTGCTGATACTGTTTTAATAATAAAGGGTTCCTCTTTGTGAGTGTTGGAAAAGTCAATTATGAAAATTGATACTTGTATGTATTATTTGCAAATTTTTATATGCATACGCTCTTTATTTGTGCTTTTCAGCCTAAATAGCACAAATTTGTAGTTGTATGGCGGTAGGATAACGATAACCCATGCCGAGTTTTACACCCTTATTCTAGAACCCGAGTTTTCGTAATTCGTGATTCGTAGCTACGTAGCGGAAAAATGTGCAGTATTGCCAGCTATCAGTTGTTTTTCGAAGTCAGCTGTATGAAGAAAAACAAAGTGGAAAATAATTAAAAAACACTCATCATGAGCTTGTTTATAGTACAAAAAAGTAAGTGCGCCTGGGCCACACTGGAGAAGTGAAAATTACGTTACATACATAACTATTTTAGTCTCATAACCAATATACATACATACATATGTACATATATACATACATCTGCTTTTGCTTAAGGTTATATTTTTTGTCTTTTTTCTATCTGGAATCCTACCTCTATCCCTGTTCGTTCTAATTACATTTATGTTATTCTGTTTTCCTTCATCTTCATTTTTATCTTTATACTCTATCGATAACAAAATCGCTATTAACGTCCATTAAAATATCGATAACAGAACCGATAAAAACATCGATAACAAACTCGATGAAAAATTCGATAAAAATTTTGATAGCAAAATCGATAATATTGGTAGCAAAATCTATTAGAAACTCGATAAAAATATCGACAAAAATATCCATAACAAATCGATAAAAATATTCATAACAAAATCCTTTAAAACACCGATAACAAAACCGATAATAATTATAAAAATTTTATGTATATTTATATGTTGAAGTTGAAATCAAAGGAGAAAAACGCCCCTGAAGATGCTAACAAATTTAGCGAAACGTCGAGTTAAATCGTGAAGAAGAGTGTTTTCTTGCACGTAAAAGTACTGATCAATAAGCCTATAAAATACCAAAAAGCAAAACTGATAGATATCGATAATAAAATCCATACCAAAATCGATAAATATCGATAACGAAAACGATAAATATCGATAACCTTCTTCTTCTTCTTATTTGGCGCTGTAACCGCCTAAGCGATTTTGGCCGAGTCCAAAACAGCACGCCAGTCATTTCTCTTCTGTGCTAACTGACGCCAATTGAAAATGCCAAGTGAAGCCAAGTCCTTCTCCACCTGGTCTTTCCAACGCAGAGGAGGCCTTCCTCTTCCTCTGTTCCCAGCATCGCGGCCCGCGTTGAATATTTTCAGAGCAGGAGCGTTTCTGTCCATCCGAACGACATGGCCAAGCCAGCGGAGCCGCTGAATTTTAATTCGCTGCACTATGTCTACATCGTTGTAAAGCTCATACAGCTCATCGTTAAATCGTCTGCGATATTCGCCATCACCAACGCGTAAAGGTCCGTAAATCTTTCGCAGAATCTTTCTCTCGAAAACTCCAAGAGCCGCCTCATCAGATGCTTTCATTGTCCATGCTTCCGCGCCATACACCAGCAAAGGCACGATGAGTGACTTATAGAGTGTGATCTTTGTACGACGAGAGAGGACTTTACTTCTCAATTGCCTACTCAGCCCAAAGTAGCACTTGTTGGCAAGAGTGATTCTCCGTTGGATTTCAAGGCTGACATTATTATTGGTGTTAATGCTGGTTCCCAAATAAACGAAGTCGTCTACTTTTTCAAACTTGTAACTGTCAACAGTGACGTGGGTGCCAAGACGCGTATGCTCTGACTGTTTGTGTGCTGACAGGAGATACTTCGTTTTGTCCTCGTTCACCACCAGACCCATTCGCTTTGCTTCTCTATCCAATCCCGAGAAGGCAGAACAGACGTAGCCCTTGTTTTTACCGATAATATCGATGTCGTCGGCATACGCCAGCAATTGTACGCTCTTATAAAGTATTGTGCCTGAGCGGTTCAGTTCTGCGGCTCTTATTATCTTCTCCAACATAAGATTAAAGAAATCACACGAAAGGGGGTCCCCTTGTCTGAAACCTCGTTTGGTATCAAACGGCTCGGAGAGGTCCTTCCCTATTCTGACGGAGCTGGTGGTATTGCTCAACGTCATTTTACACAGCCGTATTAGTTTCGCGGGGATACCAAATTCAGACATCACGGCATAAAGGCAACTTCTCTTCGTGCTGTCGAAAGCGGCTTTGAAATCGACAAATAGATGGTGTGTGTCGATCCTATTCTCGCGGGTCTTTTCCAAGATTTGGCGTATTGTGAATACCTGATCTATGGTGGATTTTCCAGGCCTAAAGCCACACTGATAAGGTCCAATCAGCTCGTTGAGGGTGGGCTTCAGTCTTTCGCACAATACGCTCGATAAGACCTTGTAACCTATGCTTAGAAGGCTAATTCCGCGGTAGTTGGCGCGTATGGCGGGGTCGCCTTTCTATCGATATCGATAACCTAATCGATAAAAATATCGATAACGAAAGTGATATAAATATCGATAAAAATATCCATTACAAAATCAAAAAAATAGCGATAACGAAAACGATAAAAATATCCATAACAAAATCGATAAATATCGATAACAAGATCGAGAAATGCCGGTAATAAAATCGATTAACATCGGTTGAAAAAATCGATAAATATCGATAACAAAATTTATAAATATCGATAACAAAATCGATATTATATCGAAAAGTTCCGAAAATACGGATTAAAATATTGATTATTTTATCGATAAGTCCCGAGAATCCCGAAAATCTCTGAAATCCCAAAATAGTTCCCAGATTCGGGTCTCTGAGTCTCTCTCTGTATCCTTTCATCTTTAATTACCTTTATTTTAATCTTTCTTCCCCTATCTTCATCTTTTATCGGTATCCTCATCCTCCTCTTTGTCTTTACTTTCATGTTTATCATTTTCTTCATCTTCATATTCCTCTTCACCTTTGATCTTATATGCATACATAAGAAAAGTGTTTAAATTTACCTTGGCCTTCAGTTTTGCTTTTGTCTTTACGCATCTTTGTTTTTGTTTTTATTTTTACCTTTGCCTTCCTCCTTTTCTTTTTATATGTGCATAATCACCTTTACTTTCATTCTTGTATTGGTCTTTTTCTAAGTGTTATTCTTTATCCTTTTATTAGCAAATTTTTGGTAAATTAATACCATATGCACACACATAAGAAGCACATGTTTCAGCCTGAACCACTTCCGTTGCACCATTTCCGTGTGCAATTTCCGTTGAATTTGGCCAATTTACCCCCAGTTGAAGTTTCACTTCAATTAGTTCATTTTACATAATTTGAGGAAACTTATGGATTCTGAAGCATTTGCAATTATATCAGCGAAGTAAGAGCCCGATATGGCAATGAATTCACAATGGCTGTTGGGCATACTAACCATTGACGCATCTATGTCAGCTTCTGGTTGAATTATTGAGCCACAAGCTATAACTGCTCCTAGGCTAGTTAACGCAATAAAAGCTTCTTCCAAGCCATTGAAAATATTCAATTCGTTAGGTCCACCCCACCTGGTTGCGCTTGCTTCTGCCTTCGGCCGCGCTTAGGGCCTTACTAATGAGAATTGACAAAATAACACAAATTTACTTCATTTCATTTCTCGTTGAGCAATAAGACCAACTTTTAAATTTGACAATTGAGTAATTAAGCAAAATAGTGCACATATCGAGCCCTAACCGCCAAAATAACGTAAGCGGCATTTTTTTCAAAATTTTATTTTTGATGCAGAAATATTCCTAGAGCATCTAGATGCATTTCTGCATCAAAAATAAAATTTCGAAAAAAATGTTGCTTACGTTATTTTGGCGGTTAGGGCTCGATATATATGCAGGTTACATTTGACAAAAATTAGTACATGAACAAGTTAAATGGACGGATTTGTAAGTATAAAATTTTGAAAGTGCACCCCCTAAGTATTTTTTTGAATATTACTTTCTTCATATGAATTATATCATATTTTTTGTTTAATTGTATTTTTGGAAAGAGCAAAGTTCTTTTTCCTTCTGTCAGTAAACTGTTTTTTTTTTTACAAATAGTATAAATAAGCAATGGGAAGTAAGGCAAAATTTATTTATTAATTTTAGTATTATTTCCCATTTAAATGTGAAATAAAGCAAAGCGGTATTGCCGTTTGTGTTACTTTATTGATGCTTGCAATAGTTCTTTACCAAGAAATACTTTTATGAAAAAAATTTTGAAATGCAGTGCAAAGTGCAAATGGAGAAGAAAATTGACTGCAACCTACCGAAATTTTAGAAACTTTTTCAATAAACATTTTTTTTCTTACATATGTATGTATGTATATCCATAATCTTGCGTTTCTCAAAAATGATAAATGAATTGTCATACAAGCCCACAGCCCTTTGTGCCTTACACTTCTAAACTTTTTCCCATTCACCCAACAGCAATACCCTTTACATTTGGCAGCTTTATTTGTTGAATGTTGTGGTCTTTGTTTTTGTATCATTACAAATTCATCGGCATTGCCACTGTTGCATTTTGTTGTTGCTTGGGTTTTTACGCTGTGGTTTTGAGAAATACCCAATAACTTGCTCAGTGTTGTGCTTTTTGTTGTAAATAGCTGTGAAATGAGTCGTATGCTGATGTTGTTCTGTGTCGTTTTTCATGTTGCTGTTATTATTTTTGTTATGATATTGCCGGCAAGCAAAGCTCATAGAGAGTGAATTGTAAATACGGCAAATCTGTTTCGATATTAATGTTGTGTCATCTCTGTTTTGATATCGATAGCAATTACTATTATTTTTGTTTTAGTAATATATTTAGTGAAACGATGATGCATTTGTGCCAGTTCATTTCATGGTCAAAAGCAGAGGTTCCCAAACTTTCTTTTGTCGTATTTTTTCAAAAATTTACTCTCTGGCCAAATGGTGAGATGTCTCATTACCAGGTACTCCTGAGTAACCTGACACCTAGAGTAAAGCAAGCTCGTTATGTTTACCACCATAATTTAGTCGATACTTGCATTGTCGAACTAGTTTGGAAGTAGTTAGAGGGCTGGCCAATGTCTTAAGTGCAGCTTTGTTGTTACTGCAGTCACGTAAACTCATTTCCCTCCACCTATGTTCGACCACGTATTCCATGGCTTTGAGGATTGCAATTACCGCAGCCTGGAACAACAACAGAAAAGGGAAGCTTATCCCCATTAATTTCGAAAAAGACCCCAGATCATGGCCCAGAGTCGTTTTGGAGCCATCAGTGAAGATTCGACCATGTGTGGGTCCGGTCTCACTGATGGAATTAAACCAGCATTCAGTCTCAAGGAACTCAACATTATAGAGTCTCTTCAACAAAGGTAATGGTGGCGTACTATCCTGTACCCACTCAGTGTTATACCAACATCCGGTTCCACTCAAAAAAATTAAAGTTAAATCAACAGGCTATCAAGAAACCATTTTGGTTCTTTACTATCGAAACCAGATAAATTTTCGTGGACCCCCATATATTTTTACGCCAACGTAGGCCCCGTCAAGTGTCCCGTGGACCCCTGGGGGTCCATCTGGACCACTTTCGGAATCACTGGTCAGAAGTGTGGTGACACTTTGTACGCATTTGAGTGAGCAAACTTGTGAGGTGAGTAACCTACTCCACCGGTTTCTGAGCGAGTGAGTGAAATATTTTCTGGTTTCGCATCTTAACATCTCTTTTGCTTATGACGACTGCTATAGACTGGACTTTGTATTTTAGGTAGATTTTTGTTGTTTAGTTATTAGCAGACACTAGGTCTGACTAAGTGACATCGCCTTTGGTGTGGATATATACATTTATGTATGTATTTAAGTGTGTATAAGCAACGGAAATCTTGGGAATTCCGACACGCGAGAAGAAGATTTTCCAGAAGACTTTGTTAATGGGCAAGCCGCCATAGTCGTCGTCAGAAATTTAAAAACAAAAAGATATAAGAGATGATAGGTTTAGTCACTGGTAAAATAAGTTAGTGATTCTCTATTTACTTCCGCTTTTATGGTATCAGAGTATTTGATTGGCTTTAAATCTCAATATTCAACTTCGAATTTCCCAATTGCACCGGGCATTCACATTCAATAAATACTCTGAAAAGATACAAGAAAATTGTAAAATTTCGAACATTCTGGTATAGAAAACATTTTTCAAAGCCATATTGGACAAAGGCAGTTGCTGCAGCCGAGGTTAGTAGTGCGTACTACCGTAGGGCCAGGATATGAATCAAAGCAAACCCCGGGAGTATTATAGAAAATATTTTTTCTAACCGGCGGACACCCCTCGGCAGGCATTAGTAAACTTCGGGCGTATTTCTGCCTACAATCCCAGGATTATCCAGCCAGACGCCTCCACACCATTCAAGCTTTGGTTGTGAGTTGATACAAGGCTGTGTCCGTGGACCTTCCAGTCCTGTGTGCATGCTGACGGGTGTGCAGGGGTGTATTCCTCAGAATGGTAGATCTAATGCGGTTGTCTATTATCTTCTCCATTGCTTTTTGCGCAAAAGAGGTTAAGCTTATTGGTCTAAACGACTTCGCTAGCGAGTAATCCCTTTTACCCACTTTCGGGATAAAGATTACTCGCGCCCGCCGCCACTAGTGTGGGACATACGCTTCCGCAAGACTGCTTATGTTCACAAGATGCGGTATTACACTCTCACTGCCCTGCTGTAACATCGCTGGGCTGGACCTCCAGCTCCGCCATCAGATTAGAGGTCTTTGAGAAGTGTGCTAGTATCAAGGCGGTTGCCCTCTCCAGCCTACTATGTATTAGTGTAGATGCGAGGCGGCAACGGGGTGGTGTTGGTTGATGTGGGCTACTGTCAAGGGTGGTGGGTGCCTCATAATTGCTCATCCAGGTCCAAGAGTCTTAGGTCGCTATCACTTCTCCTGTCGAACTCAAGCCTTGGCTGGTCCATACCCGCGAGCAGCTCCTGCTTAGGGGGAACTTGCTCCTGTATAAGAGCTGCTGTATCTCGCTCATTGGTGACTTATTCGTTGGAAAGTTGGGCTGGAGGTGTCGCCTCAGAGGACTGCGCGCACTCGTCTGATGTGGTTGATGTGGTTGACTATGAGGCTGCTTGACTAGGCGGATTTTCATCCACCTGCATAACTTCCTCGCCTCCCTCCTTCTCTTCCGCAGCCTTCAATCGCCAGGACGGCATGGTAACAAATCTGAACCTGTAGTTCAGCTTGTACCCCGCCCTTCGGACATTACTAAATAAGTCCTCATCAATGCCCACCTTCAGACGCAGACCAGTGTCCTCTATAGTGCTCGAGATGACGCGCCACGCTGGGGTATTGAGACCCCCGTTTTGCGCCCTTGAAGATTTGTAGCACGTCTCGGCAGGAAAATGGTTATATTGTGTATGGGTATCATCTCCCCGTTTCACGCAAAGAAGGGCCCACCAGGAGCTTGCATGGATGGAAGTACACCCCGCAGAAAGCAAGCGGATGTGTCTATCATTTTAACACCTCGTCCATCATGGCGTCCTGTAGGGTAGAGTGCTCATCCGGACTCTGTGCCTCCGTAGAGTAGTCTCTGGGCGGCAACGCAACCCTGATGCTCCTTACCGGATCAGAGTAGGTAGGCGTCTGCCCTTTTCCACCCCGCGAAGCTACTGGCTCGCGATGCCTACACCCGGGTCCCGATGTCGGAGCGGGTGTATACTCTCGCTGCTTCTTTGGGCCGGAGAATTCGGTGTTAATAGCTCGCTCTTCCGCTTATAAACGGGTGCGATCTCGCCAGTGCACCTATCGTGCCTACCACTCGTACCATGGTGCTGTTCGTCACTCCGCTTCTCAGCGGGCGCTGGTTCACGGCTCCCGCCGATGTTTCCGCACTTCTGCCCATCGGCGGTTGCAGTCTGTACGAGAGAGCCAACCTGTCTGGCCTGCTGCTGATACCCGCTCATCCGCGGGAGCGGTCGTTCTGCCATCGCGCTCAGGGTGTCTTTTGCTCGGCCATTGTGGAGCCGATCTAGCGAGAGCCAGCTCCTTAGCTATCTCGGGAGTTTTGCTTTGCTGAAGATACTTTACATAGGGCCTCACCCCGGAGCCGCTGAGACCCAACTCCCTGGAGTCGGTCAGCGAACCGGGTTTCCCTTTGGCAGTTTTGCTCTTCCGTCCTGGTGTCGTTCTATCTCCATTTCATAAAGTCGCGTGAGGTCGTCGAACCGGACAGAGTTGCAAACCAGATCCGCCCGCGCGAAGACTCGCTGTAGTACCTCCTTCTGTGTTTCGCATTTTCACTCGTGGTCCATGCCCACAATCTTCTTTCATATTTTCATGTACCTTTTCTTGTTTTTTCTGTTGCTGGAGTTGTTTGCTTATTGTTGCTTTTTGATTCCTTGTTTTTGTTGTTCCTCTTTAGTTGTCTTCATCTTGTTCGTATGACCACATGTCTGACTTGCCAGGCCGTGACATTGCGCCTTTCCGCAGTAAAGCCACCGTCACTCCTCGAGGCGGCCAGGTGTCGAGAAGGCGCCGTTAAAATACAGCCGGCTTACCCACCTGGCTGCCAACCGTGCAATGGGCACGGTGTCGCGTTATACCCTGGATTAGGAGGTGGCACTTCTTGCGCACTGTTCGCCAGCAGCCCTAAGCTGGAAAGGGGTAACGCAGAAGCTGCAAGCGTCCATATATACCCCTATTTTTTTTTATTTTAAAATCAAGAAATATTTAGAGGTCGCTCAAAGCGCCCAAAGTTTTCCATGTATTTTGTATGGGGAAAAAACAACTTTCCGTAGAAATGGTATAGAATTCTGAAAAATCAATATTTTTCTACCGGAAAACTCTGTTTCTCTGCTGCAGATTCCCAATAATAATACTCAATTGTTTATTTAACCATTTTTTCGTCGCAACTACAGTTTATATGTCCACCGAAAACCCACAAAAGCTCCGAAAACTTCAATGGGGGGACCAATAAAAAATCGTTAGTATTAACAAATTTTTAAATAAACAATTGGGTATTATTACTGAAAGTCCCCTGCAGATAACCATAGTTTTCCGATGGAAAAATATTGAGTTTCAAGAATTCTATACCACTTCTACGAAAAGTTGTTTTAACAGCACGGTCTTCCAAAAACCAGGACGGATGGTCGTCGTAAGTATAGTACAATACTGATATTGTAGTTTTTAAAAACTAACAGTAACTGGCACTCCTAGTTATTATTATTGAATTAGCTATAGGATCATCTAATGAACAATCGATAATTTATCAACAATTAAGAGTGCAAAATGACATAGGTTGCACAAACTTTAGAAAATATACAAGCTACTTTTCATGGCAGAAATACACTGTCAAGAAGCGACCGCTATTAGAATTATTATAATTATTTTATGTTGGATTGAACCGGGCTGTGGCAAAAATGTCACTTAAGTTGTGATAATAAAAATTATCAGTATTCTTCCGATCTGATACGAGGATTATCAACACGCTGATTAGCTAATTTGAGAGCTTATCCGAGATATGGCACCGTTTAATCAACCTGTTAGCCCAATTTGTTTACATTCAGTTCAATAACTGCTGGTCAACATGTCAAACAATCATTTGCATTCTAATTTATTTGAGAGCAACACATCGAGATGAATGAAATTGCAACGAAACTAGCAATTAATAAATCAGCGAACTCAGGCTAATACTAAACATAACTATGTACGTAAGTATGTTTGTATGGATTTTCGTATATTCGCATATACATATGTACATCCAGAGGAATAGATGAGCAGCTTTACTGATACCAAATCAATGTCAAAAGCAATTGAAGGCAATTTCATTTTCAAACAAGTTTAACCCGCTTAAATAACACATCACATAACCAGTACAAATGTATGTACATACATAGTTACTTGTAAGCCCAAAGCGCCGAAATTCGCCTCTACACTGAGCAAGGCCAGCAGCTTACGACTTATATGCGTTGCCAAGTTTGCGGCACGCTTGGCGGGACAGGTGCAAGAGAAATGGTATGCACGAGATAACTAAGAATTTCGTGCGTCAATGATGAGATGCTGTTGTCGACAACACGAGAACGCGAGAGAGTCGTGACGAGCAACAGCGATGACTCAACCAAGCGCTGATCTGAAGAGTGAGGCAAGCGATTTGGCGATAACTACACAGGCCTGCGCGCAGCTGTAGATATGGACAATGAAGCGAGTATAAAACCAATGGACGCTAAGTCAGAGTACGACAGTTGCACCAGAGAGATCAGAGCAAAACAAGTGAAAACGCGAAGAGGTGCTTGAAAGCCAGAAGAAGAACTGCAAAGCGAAAGTGAAACAGTGCCAAATATTGCTAACAAATTTAAAAGAAAAAAATTTACGAATTAGTGCATCATAAAATATAAATTCCATAATAAAATATTAACCCCAATTACTAAGCGAAATGCAAAAGTCCAGCATTAAACAACTCTGCACTTTCACCATCTACTCACTGCTGCTGCTGCTGTCACAACTGGCCCAAGCGCAGCGTCCCTCCTTCGCCGGCATCCGACCGCCTGGCCTTAACCAGAAGGACAAATACAATGTGAACTACAATGTAAATGCCAACGGCAGCAACACAGATATCGGCAATCGCTTTGGAAAGCCAGCAGATGAGCCACCAGCATTGCCCTTTGGCGCGACGCAGAAACCACCCGCCAGTTACATACCAATCGTGTTTCCCGAATCCAACTATCTGCCATTGGCCACACCGAACGCCACACCAGTGCCTGATTTGATTGCGAATCGTTTTGGTAGCGGTAGCGGTAGCGGCGACCCTGCAAATGCAAGTATAAATACAATTGCGAATGCCAATGCGAATGCTCTTGGCAGCAATGCAGTTGGCGTTGGTGGTGGTAGTGGTGGTGGTGTTGCGCCTACCCGCCTGCCCATCGATGCGAAAAATGATAGCGAGCTGGTGGCCATAATCAGCCGACTGCCAGCGGACCAGCGACCTTTCTGGTTTATCAATGCTGCAGCGATCGAGGCGCAAAGAAATGGATCGTTCGCGAATTTCGCCGGCGCAGTCGATTCGCGAGGAAGTTTCTTTGGTTGAGATGAAAGCTGTGCAGGGGTCTCACTTAAGGCCTCACTTATGAAGCATTATCTTTTTTTTTTTTTTTAATGTACATACATATATACCGTTTATATATATTTATTTGAGGTCATATAAATTTGTTTTTTTATTCCTATAATTGTATGAGTATTACGATATTTTGTAAGCAAAAAGTTATCATATGGGTTCACGAACCATTGAAAGGCGATTTGTTCATATTGAAAATTTACAGTCACAAATATGTATTTGTGTAAGTAAGCAAAAGCAAACAGAGTGGAATATACGCAACTGAAGCAAAAAAATAATAGTATCTGTAAAATAAATAAAAAATTCCACAAAGTGGAATATACAAAAAGTACCGCTGCTTGTTTTACTTATACCAAAACCAAAGTAAAGCTCTACCAACGAATTAACAAAGCAAAACAAAAAAGTAAGCCGAAACTGTGCGCCATTTAAAGAGTCTCAACCGCTTTATCTCGAACGAAGATTCCCACTTGATCTCTCAACAATTACCTGCGCTCTCGCTCTTTATACATATAGCAAAGGCCGTTCTCTGCTACGCCAAATAAGCGGCTTAAAATGTTACTCATTGTTTACTGGTTGTTAAACGATAGCTCAGATTAACTTATAATCCATTGTATGCTAATTACTATTGGCATCACAACAATGCAATAGCTTGAATTGTATGAATATTAATATTTTATAATTACTATCGTAAACTATGAAACACAAAGTAACAAGTGAAAGTTAAATTTCCAAACCGAAAATTCTTATTTTCGCAAATGAAAAATATACAGCTACGATACAGTGCATTTTGCAATAAATAAGGTCTGCTCGTCAGTGCTTTGGCAGAAGCCTTCTTCTTCTTCTTCTTCTTCTTCTTCTTCTTCTTCTTCTTCTTCT
>NW_023458559.1:54157435-54164655 GCF_013731165.1 Rhagoletis pomonella
TTCTTCTTCTTCTTCTTCTTCTTCTTCTTCTTCTTCTTCTTCTTCTTGTTTGGAGCTGTAACCGCCTAAGCGATTTTGGCTGAGTTCAACAAATCACGCCAGTCGTTTCTCCTCTGTGCCAATTGACGTCAATTGGAAATTCCAAGTGAAGCCACATACTCTGCACTTGGTCTTTTCAAGGGGTTTCAGTCTTTCACACAATACGCTCGAAAATACCTAGTAACCTTTTTCTTAGAAAGATGATCCCTCGTAGTTGGCGCAAATGGCGGAGTCACACTTAAATTGCAGTCGTCAGGCATGTCAGTTCATTTGACCATATTCTGCATACGAGTGGATGCATGCACCTTATCAACTCCTTGCCGCTCAGCTGGAAGGCTGTCAGCTCCAGCAGCTTTGTTGTTTTTCAAACGCGCTATTGCTATTCGTACCTCGTCATAGTCAGGTGGTGGAACATCGACTCCATCATCATCGACTGGGAGCTCGGGGTCGTCTTCTCCACCTCTTTCAGTACTGCTACCATTCAGTAGGGTGGAAAAGTGTTCCCTCCATAATTTAAATACGTTCACGTACGCCATTGATGTTCTTACATGAGTCCGCCCTGGTCTTGAAACCTTCCGTAAGTGGCCTAACTCTCTGGTAAAGTTTTCCGGAATTTTTCCTGTCGGCCAGCATTTCAAGCTCTTTGAACTCACGTATTTCGGCCTCTATCAAATACGTTCCGCCTCCCTCTCCAGCTCCCTATAACTGTTCCACATGGCTCGCAGCGTGGGATTCACCTTTTTATCTGCAGCATCTTGGCACTCCTGATCGTACTAGCTGTTCTTTTGGGCTCGCTGAAATCGACTCCTTCTTGGATGGCGGTACCTAATGAACGGTAAATGTGTTTTCACTGCTCGCATATGTCGGTTTGTTGAAAATCACTCTCTGAGAGCAGGTCTGAGAGTCGAGAAGCGAATGCATTGGCCGTCTGTTGTGACTGCAGCTGCGTAAGGCTTTCCTTGCACTTTTGGGCCCAAATTTTTTTCTGCATAGAGGGGGGTGCGTATCTTGGATGCAACAAGAAAGTGGTCCGATTGCTGAGACAGGGGTGTTTTCGCCTAATCCGGCATTAAAAAACAAATAGAAGTGTTTAACCGGTCAAAATATCGTGATTCTTTTAATTTATGTACCACTATATGTATGTGCATTAGGGTGTTCCAAAAACAGTAAAGGCGGAATCGTAATGCTCTCACCCCCTAAGATTGTTCTATTTCGAAAAAAGTATACCCCTATTTTTTTAATTTGAAATTAAAAAATATTTTGAGGTCGCTCGAAGCGCTCAAAATTTTCCCGCAAAAAAAGGAATTTAAAATTTTGACTGACGTGGAAAACTAGCTATAATATCGAACAGACTATAAAACAAATGTTATTTTAACTTAGCTTTCAGCATCTAAAGCAGTGTTTGCATTATTCAACTTTTCGTTCAACTTTCTGTTGACGGCCTTTCAACAAATCATCTACAATGAAATTGGTCGGCAGCCAGCTTTCATTCAACTTTTGATATAATCGCATGTGAATCTCTTCTTGGCTTATTAGTTTCTTAGATAAAAACTTAATCCTTCGCTCATGTGTAACTACCACAAACAAAACACAGCCCGCAGCAGCTACGAAAATTGCTATTACGTAAGATAAATAAACCACTTAACCTGAGGTTAAAATTAAAAGCATTTAAAAAAAATATAATTTTTTTCTACGACTATCATCCAAATACAAACCCCAAAAATACTTATGAACATTAGGGTGATTCAAAAAAAACTAAAGTGCGAATTTCCATGCTCTCACCCTCTGGATTGTTCTATACCGAAAAAATTATACCCCTGTTATTTTTCTATTGCTCTCACCCTCTGGATTGTTCTATACCGAAAAAATTATACCCCTGTTATTTTTCTATTGTGAAATCATTTTGAATCAATTTGGAGGTCGCTCGAAGCCCGCAAAGTTTTCCGTGTATTATTCATATTTCCATATACATATTTTATGTATATTTCCATATATATTCATTAAAAAAAACTTTGTTTAGCTTCAAGAGTAATACCTAATTGTTTATTTAACTACTTTTAAAATTTGAACTATTCTTTATAGCTCCCCTAAAAACACCCCAAAAAAAAAATGAAATGGTGGGACCCATAAAAATGTTAGTATTTGAAAATGGTAAAATTAACAATTGGGTGTTAATAATTGAAGTCTTCTGAAGAGAAGAAGAGTTTTCCTGTAGAAAAATATTGATATTCAAGTATTATATACCATTTCCAAGAAAAATAGTTTTTTCCCATATAAAATACATGGAAAACTTTGGGTGCTTTGACTGAGCTCTAAATATTGATTTTTTGATTTCGAAATAAAAAAGTATATATATTTGTTTCTATATATAACAATTCCAGGAGTGAGCGCATTATAACTGGGACTTTACTTTTTCCCCACATCAATTTTTGGACCACCTTAATGCATGTACATACACATGCCCTCTGTCCTGCCATAACAATAAAACGTAGATAAATAGCTAAGTGCCTGAAGCTGACCCACACACAAGTTTAATACTTGGTAGTAACTCGCAGAAGAATTACGTAGAAGCTGGTGCAGCAGTTGAAGATGAGTGGACAAAGGCATGCGTCTACATACATATTGTAGCATGTACATATTAATAGCGTAGTATCAATAAAGACGCTGGCCAAAGAAAACTGCGCAAGTAAGTAAACACGCATACTCACATACCTACATATATGTATCACATACATATCCAGTAGCCGGAACTGAAAGCACTGAAACGGAACATTGCAATGCCATCACAGGACATCGAGAACTCGGCTTCTCTGGTCGATAGCAGCTAAGACAAACATCAATGACAACCAACAGCAAAAGCAAAGTTAATTTCCAGCAATAACACTCAACACAATTTCTTATGTCATCAAATAAATTTCTTACTGCTGTCACTGCTTTTGCCACATGCTAACGCCAACGCCAACGCCAACGCATTGATGATAAAGGCCCGTTTACATACAACTTTGGCGTTGCGTTGGCGTTGGCGTCACTTCGACAGCTGACTATGAGTACATGCATTTATATGAAAGTCTCCATATAACCAAAGTTGGGCAACGCCGATGCCAACACAACGCAGAAATATGGCCAACTCTCAACTTTTCGCGTGCGTCGTGCGTCAGCTGTTCTAAATAATCAAAATTATGTGATTTAATTTTCATTTTTAATCAAATGCGGGCAAGAAATATGGTTTTTAATGCAATTATTGATGTAAAATTTTGATTTATCTGCCGCTAGTGTGTTAATTTAGTGACCAAAGTATTCTCTGCTACGCGTTCATTGTAGCAAGCACGGGCGTAACTCGCGCTGCTGTCAAAGCGACGCCAGCGCCAACGCGACGCCAAAGTTGTATGTGGACGGGCCTTAATGATGATGCCACTTGCCACTTCTTGAGCGAGCGATGGCCGAGCGTGTTGACTTTGTCGCCGGCGCAGCATGAACGCATGTGTTTATCTAACTACACATACATATGTATACACGTGTACATACATACGTCTCTCGTATCTAAAGCACTCTTGACGTTATTAGCCACCGATTGGCATTGTTATTGGCCGCCGCCGCCGCCTAAACTCATCGCTCCAGTAAATAATGTCAATAATCGTAAAAATTTTGCCCATCGCATATTGAATGTTTAAACGGCGACACATCAGCGACAGTGGCGCAGGTCCAAGCAGCTGAGGCTAACTGTTCGCCTATGGGTAGAGCACACATGAAGCTTGAATGCGACATAAAATGCAGTTGACCGTAAAAAATTTGTGACAGCAATGCTGAAATTAAAAATTTATATCAGCACAAAATCAACAACAAATATTGAGCGAAGGACAACACAACAAAAGGCAAGAAGGACTATGAAGGGAAGAGCGGTATATTAAAATAGATTTCATTCATGCATTAAATGGAAACAAATGCGAAACACCATTGATAAAAAAAATTCTAACAAAATCAACAGTAATTTTTAGAGACTTGAAACATACACCCTGCTATACTAAAATTTAGTGAGCTTCAAAACTGCTTACTCTTTTTTATTTGTTCTAAAACATGGAATTGAAAAGTTGAAAGTTTTTGGTATTTCTTGAAATTTCCCCGGGTTCTACATACATACATATATGAAAAATAAAATAAAATTATTTTGCTGATTTTTGCTGTTGAGTGAAGTACGTATGTTTTTATAAAAAAAATAAGAAAAATTTGGTATGCAAAATATAAATATATATATTTGACGCTGACTGTATAATAAGCGAAGGGATTTTTGGTCCAGGTTAACTCATCTGCACCGTTCGTTCCATTTGAGGTGTCAAATTAAAGGGATTGAGCTGTAGATGAATTAGGTCTATCGATAATATCGATTTAACTAGGTGTGTATATATATTATACGATAAGGCATTTTTGCGAAGGTTTTTCGAATTCAAAAAATTGGAAGTCAAATTAAATACCTTGGCCTCTAGATGTGCGATACAATTTTATTTTAATTAAATTTAGAACTTTTTTTATCGGTACAGGTGATTCACTAAGAAACTGCTACTGGGACATAAAATATAAAAATAATAGCTCAACGAATTGATAACCTTCTCCTTTTTGTGAAGTCGGCTAAAAAAAACTGACCAATTTACTATTTTATTAAACAAGAAAGCAAATGAAAAAATACTATTACTCAATGCCGAAAATTTTCTTATCACGCTCATTTGTCATGCCAACCAAGCCGCTGGCAAATATGGTGAATATTTCATTTCAACAAAAGTCATGCCATCATTTCATTCGACAAACAAAAATAATTTTCTGTTGCTCATTTCGTGTTTCCGGCATTTCATTCTGGCGTAGCCAGCTCAGTGCTCGAGTAGCTGTTGACACGCCATGGTGCATTGAGAGCGCTGCATTTGCCTTATAATCTGTTTGTTGTTGCTCTTGCCAAACATTCGCTGTTGCCAATTTTGCTTTCATTGTTGTTGTTGTTGCTATTTCATTAACGTTGGTCATAATCAGCCTCATTTTTATTTTTATATATGCGAAGAGCCGCAACCACAGCTACCATCCATCCAGCAGCGCTTGTTGTACGCCTAAAGGCGTGCTACATTAGTCTCATCGTCCCCAAAAGCCAAAGCGCCACCGCTGAGATATGCAAATCGTCCAACAGATCAGTGTGCTTCTCTACACTCTGTCTTATGTCTGTATTTTTTTTACATTTATTTGAAGTGACAATGGAGCATTTTTCACTCGTACATTCCTGCATTTCTATACTCCTTGCGTTGCTTCTCTCTCACCACACCAACCTGTGGAATTTGTAGTTACCCAGAAAGATGAAAAAATAATAAACGATAGCAGGATAAAATTTCAAATCCAGTTATGTATGTTTCTCGGTGATGTTTGCTGCCTCTGCTTCATCTCTCTCTGTTGCATTTTGCAACTTTCCACAGTCGTATTATTGCGCTTTGCTCCTTCGGGCACTCAGGCCTTATCACTGGCGTCAGAAGGTGACAAGTGGCAAAATATGGCTCACAATCAGTCACATTAAGGACAATGAGAATGTGCGCATAAATGCATATACATATATGTATGGGTCAGTGTTGGTATTTGAGATTTTTAAATTGTACTAAATTAACGACAAAACCTGTAACTTTTTGAGCTTAATTATACTTTTCACCATTTCTGGCAATACCATTTTTTTTTGTCTACTACTGTGACTTTACATAGCATCTTTCAGTTCATTGTACAGCTTCGGTTGGTGCAGACTTAATTTAACGTAACTTATCATTGAGATCTGTTCAACTAGCCCATAAAGTCAAAGCCAGGTATGACAGAAAGTCCCACAAAAATTCATTAAGTTTACAGTTCAGAATTTATTCAAGGTGGTGTTGATGGCGAATTAAATTTTCGCCGCGGTACTACTGAATGTCAAAATTATGTGTTTGTTGTAAACAAGGCGAATTCATTTTACAACAAACACATAATTTTGACATTAAGACGTACCTCGGCGAAAATCTAAATTCGCCATCAACACCACCTTGTATAAATTCGCCTTGAGTTGAACTTTAGTATAACTACACAAATAAATTCTTAAATTATATCCACATTTTAAAAAATACACCCTGCGATAAAATTCTACGGTTATACAGTTTGAGATATTTAATTTTTTCAAATTAATTTTTTTTATGAAAGTGTTTATAGCTCATTGAAGTAAAAAGTCAACAACGGTGATACGCATTTTCTTCCATATAAAATAAGATGCCAACATTCCTTATATGGAAGAAGTTGCGCAACACCGTCAACAAAAAAAAAACCGCCAAAAACCAATGGTATTTTTTGAAATTTAAAACTTGCACCTTTTAATGAATTAATGGCATTCAAAAATGTTTACCCAAAAAATTCCTACAAATTCTGAATATAATATATTATTTTCATTCTTTGAATGACTTATACTTTTATAAAAAAAAAATAATAATTGAAAAAAATATAAAAAATAGCCCAACCCGGGTAACATTATAATTTTGTCGCGGGAAATATGAAGACAATAACTAATAGTATTTTTGATGTTGAAATTGTACTTAAAATCAGTAAATTGTACTTTTGTACTTTTCAAAACTGATAATTTTACTGAAAAAAAGTACAATTGTACTTAAAATATCAACACTGATATGGGTACCTTTGTGTCGAGTATATATGTAGATATGTATGTACCGCCATGTGGCGCTGTATGCAACAATGGTGCAAGAAAATTCTAAAGAAATATCTCAGAAAATTTACGAAAAACAGAATGTCGTGAAGTAAGTCAGGAATGTCGCCGAAGTCATTGTTGCCACAGCTGGCTTAGCTCGACAATGTCGGCAAAAGACAAACTGCTAGTGTTAGAGTTACACAAGAGAGGTGACTGGCTGGCGGTGGGACGGGTTAGCGGTCTGTAGACCTTCAAGGCAAAAGGATATTCTTCTGCTGTACTGATTACTGTCAGTTTGACGCAATAAAAGCACTCCTTGCAAAGTGAAAAATGCATCGGTGGTGGCAAATAATAACAGCAAGAACACAAGGCAGCAATGCGGTGGGCCGCTGCGGTTAACTGCGGTAGCAAAACTAATGCGAAAGCGAATAGTTTAAGTGCTCGGGAAAGGGGAAAATAATTGGAAGATTGTGGGGGTATTGTTATACCATTGCTG
>NW_023458559.1:54164665-54176709 GCF_013731165.1 Rhagoletis pomonella
AGCTATGGCCAATACCAGTAATAGGAAAGCGCTCTTGTGGAACATCGTTTTTTTTTTGTTCGGTGTAGCTCTTATAACGAGTGGAAAATATTCGTTGAAATGATTGCTGCTGCTGCTGCTGCCTAATGCCATCTGATTTTGTCTATCATCTGCACTAACATTTTATACTATCAAAAATTATTGTCGTCTCGTCTTCAGTATGTTGTTTGTTCACCATTTTCAATTAAATTTATATTCCCACTATTTTTCGCTCAAAGTTTCATTACTATTAGTTCCTAATTTGCGCTGCTGACCCTCTCCTAGTATATTTTTAAATTTAATTAGTCACCTGCTTACTTGGTTCACTTGTTGATTAAACGCAAGTCGCATATAAATGAATTCGGGCATTCCCTTTGAGTTTTGTACGCACTTCTATATTTAAAGTCTGTAACACGTAGTTTCATTCATTTATTTACTGGTTAAATGGCCCAAAATTTGTTTAAGGTTTTAGGCGCCATGTAAGGCGGTTGTAGGGTCAATTTTACCAAATTTAGAAAACAATACGTCCATTTAATGAAAATACATATGTATGAAGTTCTCATTTTCGTTGTTGGTGTTTCCGACAGGGTAGGAGCATGATCCAATTTGGAACGATTTTCCGTCATCTCTTGTCAGTTTTGGTTTTTAAAACCCTTTGATTTGCATCTATTCCAATCATGAAATCAGGCTCTAAAGAGACGCCGTATTGAAAGTTAAGGCCTGTTAAACTATTCAAATTTTCCCTTCACTGTCTGTGTTTTCTTGTGCTTTAACTCGCTCAGTACCATAAGCCAACACATTATTTAAAAAAACCCCATGATTTGAATTGTAAGTTGTAATTCATCGAGGGATAAAAATGTAATTCTGATATCAAGTAAAAAAGTTGTATGTAAAAAGTTAATTTTCTCCTGTGAAATTTCATTAATTTCAACAAAAGTGATTTCTAAACAAAAAAAAAAAATCAAGAAAAAAAATATTCAAACTCGTACTTTTTTCGTAAAAATAGGAGCGTGTTCTTCAAAATTTACTTTGCTCAAAAATAGTTTTTTGCCCCCAGAAATACATTTTTTCAGAATAAAAATTTTCTTTTTTATGTAATATAATTCCTATAAATATTATTTCCCGGTGGCCGCTGTGCTGTAGTGGTAAGCAGTGCGCGCTTCCACTCCGCAGCGCTTGGGTTCAAGCCCTGGTCAAAGCAACATCGCAAAAAAAAAATGTAGAAAGGCTTTTTCTTAACAGCGGTCGCCCCTCGGCAGGCAATGGCAAACCTCCGAGTCTATTTCTGCCATGAAAAACAACTTCTCATTAAAATACAATCGCCGTTCGGAGTCGGCGTAAAACTGTAGGTCCCTCCGCTTTGTGTGACAACTTCTTTACTTCATTAAAAATCCATTTTTTCTCATAATTTTTTTCGTAAAAAAATCTTTTGACAATATTTATGGTTTCCCCTTACATAATATTTTTTAACAAACAAAACAAAAAAAAATGATTCGTAATATTAAATTTTACCATTATTTTTTACCAAAAGAGTCTTTAAAAACATATGTTTTCTCTTCAAATTATATTTTCCGAAAAAATACTTACTATTTATTCTAAAATTTGTATCCTTAATATTATTTTTTTTTAGTTTTATTCCAAAATTATGTGGTCTTGAAGATTTTTTTTCTTGAAAGATAACTTTGTAAAAACTAGTTTTTTTTCTAAAAAAAAAAACTGCAATCAAAAAAATTTCATACATATTTTAAAAATTTTTCTAATTTTCTTAAAAATATTTTTTTTTTTAAATTCATGATAAAAATTGCGAAATAAATTTGAGGCACATTTTAAAAACGGCAAATAAAAATAAAACTTCTAAAAACATACAGAATTTCCATTTGAGACGAGCAACTTTTAAGGAAATATGCATGGACCTGAAAGGGTTAAGCAAAAAAACACTGCTTGCTGCAATAACATAGCGCAAATAAACACATAAAAGTTTCTGTTTACATACTACGCATCCGCATTTGGGCACTCACGATTAGGCATTGGCCCTTGACATAGCAGTCAAACGAGCGGAACAACCTCATCATTATTGTCACGTACGCACAATAAATAGCCTAACAGCGTCTGATGAGTCGACGCGCTGCCACTGCAGGCATTCACCCACAACCTAGTACGCCACCTCCAATGAAACTATCCTCGTTGCATCAAATTTGGTTGTAGGCCTAGCAATTGTGCGTGTAATTGAGTGGAACTGACTGCGCTTAGAACTATTTTTTTTATTAATAAAGCTCATGAAATCAAATTTATTGCGCCAAAGTATAAAAGCTGAAAAGCGTTGACACTTCCATTGCATTCTTACGATCAAATCCAAGTGGCAAAGTGTAGCCAGGCAGCAGCAGTAGCAGAAACTCAACCAGTCAACTTCTTCGCAACAAAATGTTCAAGTACACCACCGTCTTGGCCTTAATATTCGCCACCACTTTGGCAACAACTCAGGCTGAGCCACCACGTTTCCGTGCAGCGCTTCGACGGGCACCCAATCGCTTTCTGGCACGCCAAGAGGCTGAGGTGACCGATAGTGCTGCACCAGAGGTCGCGCCACCTGCAGCGGAGGCAGATCAGCCAGCGCCCTATCCGCCAGCTGGCGTCACGCCAGCGATTCCCTTCGATTTGCCAACGGAGACAGAGGCACCTGCGCCGGATGAAGTTTATGGCCCACCAGAGGAGGAGCCAACACCCGATCCCACCTATGGGCCACCAGAGGAAACTACCACTTTGCCTGCGCCTACCGCCGCCCCCGCTGATGGTGATTTAGTATCGCAAAACTTGGTGCAGCCGCGTCAAAGAGTTGCATTGGCCAAGCAACGCGGTCTGGTGCGCTCGCAGCCGCTCTTGTTGCAAGCTGTGCCCTCTGCGGGTGCGGCCGGTGTTGTGGAGCTGGTGCGCGCGGAACCGGGAGTTATTTACATTTTGAAATAAGCATTGGAGGAGGAAGTGGGAGAGGAGCAGTAAAGATACGACGATTAACGGGTGGCGTAGTACGATATCATTCTTTTTGCAATTGTTTTCTACTTTTTGAAGTGTGTTAAGTTTATTAATTTTATAAAAAAAAAACGATAAAAATATAATAAAAATCTATTTCTTTACAAATGTGAAGCTTTTCTAGTGTACCCGCATTTTATCAGAAATTTTAGTTATAAACTCATTTTGCTTCTTAAGAATTTTCTTTCATTTATAATTAGCAATCGCTACGCCAATTCGCCAATAATGCAGCCGTTTGCTAACTGCATGGAACTTTCCACAAATCTTTCTTCGAGCTCACATCTCAGGAATATTAACAAGCAGCCAGCCAAGCTTTGCAGCCAACAACTAAACTTTCAGATACGCGGTAATCGCGTTAGCTAATCTATTTAATTGGTAAAAGTACATATTAACGTTAATGAAGCTACAAATGATGGCAAGACAATTATGCTGGAAATTTTGTTGAAGTAATTCATTTCATTGTACTTAAAACATTATTTCCTCTTCAATTGAATAAAAATTTTCCTTTTACCTTTTTCGCAGGTAAATCCGATATTTTTGTTTTTTTTTGCGCACTGATAAAAACTGAATTGTTATTTGCGAGACGTATTCCAGAATTTTCGAGAGTTTATGCGAAATTCTTTTTTGGGAGCTTTTCGGTGTTTTGCAGAAGTTTGGAGCTTTTCGGGATACGGAATATTGTATTTACATTTACATACGTAAACGCCCGAGTATCATTCGATTGGGAACCTTTTTTTCCTAGATTTCTAAATCCCATTGAACTATTGTAACTTTGTTTTTAATTTTTAGTTAAAGCTAAAATTTATGCGAAAATTTTTTAGAATTTATTTAAATTTTTCACAAAGAATGGAGCTTTGATTTTACGAGCTTCATTATAGCCACTCCTATCTACGTACCTATTTGCATAAAATGATAGCCATTTTCGTTGTTCGGACTAAACCCAAAAACCACTGAATAGAGTTGCGTCAGATTGTCGGAGGTTATCTTACATACATATAAGGTCCTATAACATGCCAGTTATGATAAAGTTGCCACAATTGTGCTTTTTTTGGTCCATTTTTAAACCGAAAAGTACATTGACACCACATAGACCTTTTTGGGAACTTAAAAAAATTTAAACAAATATATTCGAGTTTTGCGAACAAATTAAACTAATTAAAAACGAACTGAACTAGCCGTTGTTTGCAAACATTTTAAAAATGGCTCAAGGTATATTGTCTATTCTACAATCCTCCGCAAATGTTGGAAGCGTCTTTTCTTTTCAGAATCTGATAAAAACTAAACGTAGAAATAGATTACAGGTAAAAACCATAGGTTCTTTAATAAACGCAAAATACTGGAGGTTATCGTCGCACCCTTATGGCCGCCTGGGTATCTGAAAGTATAACTATAAACGTGCCTTAAAACTCTTCTAAAGGTTCAGTCTGGCATAAATTAAGGTCGCTAGTACCTCAACCGGAAAGACCGTGAACCAAGTATCAAGTGTAATAGAAAGTTTGGATCCAGGTGGAAAGACACTCCTACTCTGCCCGCCATCTTTAATCCATCTGTTTACCAGTGTACATATATGGGGTCTAGTTCTGGTAAACCATTTGACCAGACATCTCGGTTTGAAATTTTGAACTGAAATTCTCTTCCAAAGCAGATTTCCTTTGGCATAGCGTCGGAGAGGTCGCAGATTTCGAGACCTGGTATTGTGCTCAAAACACCTTAGTGTTGCGTCGTGTTTTTAAAAGTACTGTCAGAATTTTGCATATGCAAATTCCTCGAGTCTGTTGATGCCTAGACAGAAATGTGGAGCGGGGTGGAACCTAGGAACGAGTCTACGGCCGCGGTTGGACACGCTGTCATTGCTTCTGCCACCGACAGTAGGACCCTGCTTTGAAGTTTGTCCAGACGTGAAACGGCAGTTTTTTGCAGCTTCAAGTCGAATGTCCGAGTGTGCATTTGATTTCAACTGCTTTAAAATGCATTTAGCTCAAGGCTGAAATAGTTAATTCACACACGGTTAATAATTTGGGTTTTAATTTTAAACTTTTTGGACTACATATATGACCAAACTAAATTCAGTTTCAAATACAAACCTTCTAAGTAAAAAAAAGAGAGCACATATGTTGGGCTTAGAATTTAAACAGTTCGGTTTAAATTTTAAACCCAAACATTTCCATAATTAAGAATAAAAAAATCTTAAATTTCATGCTCCGTCTGATGGGAATTGCACCCGGTCAGCCTTGGTAGCAACCAATTGGACAAAAATTTAAACCAGAATATATTGAACATTGCCTAAAACTATTGGCTGGCTTAAAAAATAGAGTATAAAATATTAAAAAAGGCAGTAGTCCCAGCGCGGTTTAAAAATTAGACCCAAATGTTTGACCGTAGCAGTTAAAAGATTAAACAACTATTATTGAACTATGCATTTGCAAAGACATGTATCAAAAGTGTAAGCATTTGGTTTATCTCAATGAGGCTGCTGGGTAATTATACATCAATTTCAAATTAGTTGCTGAAATAGAAATAGAAATAAACTATTTTTTGCGGAGGTAATTGTGTGAGCTACGCCATACTGGGCAGTTTTCGCACCTTTTCTACTTCCTGCTGAATAACAAGTTTCCAACAGTTGTTATTAATTTTTAACTATTTAATGAACTGTAAATTTAACGATTAAATACTTCGAACAAACTTCGTCAAAATTTACCAAAGGTATATTTTGTGTGGTGCTACGACATGAAACAATAAAGAGAGGTATACACTAGACACACAAACATATCTACCTACATACATATTTCCCTTGAACTTGAAAAATGTCTAACCTTGCTACTACTTTTCAGGCAAAAGTTTTCAGTCAAGTATATTTAACATTTCTATACTTACTGACATACTATATGTATAATACCTACATACACACTTATTGTATCCAAGCACTATTTAACTATTTGTTAGTTGCTCTTCAAATATTCATTGCACGTACAACGGTAGCATCTATGTATGTACCTACCAATGTACTTGCATATTATGACAATAGCAATAAAAGAGCTTCATATGCAAGCGGTTTAATGCATATTGAAAGGTTTAAAGTTCAATAAAATAAGAAAACTTTATTAGTTTAATCACTTTTCCATTAAACTAATAAAGTTGCTAAGTTTTGAAGAAAAAAAAACAATATTCGAAATTAGAAGGCAAATTGGGAAAGTGGAACAATATGGCACAGCTTTGAATAACTTTTAAAAGATTTACTAACGTAAACGTATGTGTACATTAGGGTGGTCTAAAAACAGTAAAGTCGGAATTTTAATGCTCTCTATATCGAAAAAAGAATACCCTTGTTTTTTTATGTTGAAATCAAAATATATTTAAAATTTTGGAAAATCAATATTTTTCAATCTGAAATCTCTGGTTCTCTTCAAGAGTCTCGCAACCATTTTTTAATACTAACAATTTTTTATTGGTCCCTCCATTGCATTTTTTGTGGATATTGTGGGTTTTTGGCGGACCTATATATTATAGTTGCGATGAAAAAATGGTGAAATAAACAATTGAGTATTATTACTGGGCTTTTTTTTCTAGAGAAACAGAGTTTTCCGATAGAAAAATATTGATTTTTAAGAATTGTATACCATTTATACGAAAAGTTGTTTTTTCTCCATATAAAATACATGGAATACTTTGAGCGCTTTGAGCGAGCTCTATATATTTTTTGATTTCAAAATAAAACAGTAGGGATCCATTTTTTTCGGTATAGAACAATCGTAGAGGGTGGGAGCATAAAAAATCCGACTTTACTTTTTCATATGCATTTTGTTGCACGGTGTAAAACTGCTGACGAAAGTAACGCTGTGGCACAGGCGAATAATTGCTTCTAAGTACTTATATGTTTTTCTTTTAGAAAACAAAAAAAAAACGATTATGTTGGTCACGCCCGTCACATGTCACACCCGTCACAATTCAAAGTTTGACAAATTTTAATAAATTCGGTCAGGGCTGCTCCCATTACTTTTCTACTAATTTACAATATATCATATATGTGTTTGTGATATCCGATGATAAAGCTAATCTTAAAGATATGTTGCTCGAGCGATGGAAAAACTAAGCTATGCTGTCACGGATACAAAGAAACCATTACTTCAATTGTCAGGGTAAAAGCAGTATCTCATAAGGTTTGACAGGTAACAGCCTCACTGAAAGTGCAGTACTATTTAAAAATACGGTACTTTCTCAGTGACTCAGACAGACAATGGAGATGACGAGTCAGATCAAGGCTTATTCCGTCTTTAGCTGGCAGAATCTTTTATGTGTTTGTAAAATCCGATTTTATTTTTATTTTTTGAGAAATAAAGTTAGTTTAGTTGTCTAAAAATGTGTATTTGTGTATTCACGTTCAACTTGTCACACCCGTCAATAAGTCAAATCACACCCGTCACAGTTCAATTTGGAAAATATCGTTGCTCCCTACCGTGGAAGACTAGCACGTTCGCGTCGAAGAAGAGTAGAACATTTAAGATTTTCATTATTTGCGTGGAAGAGTAGCACACACTGTTGCAAACTTAGTTCTTTTCTTAATTCGAAACGCGAAATTTTTCGATTTCGATATCGATAATAATATTATATTTAACAATATTTATAAGTTTATCGATATCAAGGTCGATGAATATAAATATAAAGAAAGTTCGGCAATAGTCCCAAAATCTAGAAGTAATACAGAAAGTCCCGAAGTGGTTTCGAACATAACGATATAGTCTCGAGAATCCCAAAACCTCGAAAATTCCGCCATTTTTCGTAGAACTGAAAGTTGGAAAATATTGAAAATCGTATTTGGGTTGCATAAAAAAGCATTATTTAGTGAAAAATTCCGAATCAAATTGATTCGCTCTGCAAATCAAATCACAAATAAATCGTAGGTATTCTTTCCTTGGTGGACGAATTAAATCACAAATAAAAATTATTTTATATTTGGTTAATGAATCAAATCACAATGAAATTTTATTTTTCATTTGGTCGGCAAATCGAATCACAAAACCAATTTATTTAGGATTTGATGCAACTTTCAATTCAGAAACAAATTTAATCGCAAATTTGACTACATAATTGAAAATTACACAACCTTGACTACACACGCGAATAATTAAATTTGCTAGTCTTCGACGCGAATGATGAAATGTGCTACTCTTCGTAGGGACCAACGATATAGTATAATAATAATAATTTCCAATAGATGTAAGAAACTTTGGTGTAAATGTTGAAAATATTTATTTAAAAATACAACAAACTATTGAAAATCATAAGCAGAAGACATAATTAGCATAAACAATAATCAATTTTTCATATCGACACCTGTAAAACTTTATCTCATTACAGTAAATAAATGCTAGCATAGGAAAAATCCGCCTTAGCTAAATGCAGCGCCACCATTAAATATTCTCTGCATAGTTCAGCCGCTCATAAAATCAATATTTCATAAACCTTGTCACAAACATTTATGACACATTTAAGTACATATAAATTAGTAGCCATTTTATGATATTTTTTCATTACAGTGAGCCTTAAAGTTACTCGTAAAATTTGCACCCCACAAGTTGCCAGTATATGTATGTATGTATGTTCGCCAGTAAAATGTTTATCATGTAGTCAGCCACAATTTCGGCTATATCGCGGCCAATGATGGACAGTTGAATGCCTATTTTGAATTTTGTATGACATTCATCTGACATTCGTATGACATATGTAGACAAGCGAATGGGCAATTTGGCGACGTGCCTGTGGTCAAAATACCAAACGCAAAACGCCGCACAAACTATTCGAGTGGAATAACAACAAACGAAACAAAAACAAAACAAGTATCTAATAATTACGCGACTGTACTTAGCAGCAGCGGTAGCTACATACATGTTAGCAACTCAAGCGTAGGACCAATAGAACTCCACTCACCAGCAGGCTGGCCATGATTTTCGCTCTGTAAAATAATAAAAGCTAAGTTACGCTACCGACAGGAACTGAAATTGAAAAATAGCAAAAGCAAAAAAAATGAACATCGGAAATTCAAAAAAATTAATATGCATTGCAGTGTGCGCCAAGCGTCAACTTGACTAATGCCCATAAGGGGCGCATAAAGAATTTGGGTAGTCAAAAATGCTGACGAATTCACTTTGTCAGCGATCGGAAATGAGCTTTGAATGATTTTTTTCAAAAACATCAAAATTAGTTGTGAGCTGCACACCAAATCGTAACGTAGGAGCGCTTCAAAAAAGTGCAACGATTTGATTAAGTAGTAAAAATAATGAAAACCTTTTGCTGTATATTACTGTTAGTAGCGCTACTGGCGCCCATCCATGGCAGCGCAGTGGCAGAACGTACGCATTTAAAGGCCAAATACTTGCGTGCGCGCCAGCTTGCGCCGTATCCAGCGGCCGGCCTACGACCGCAAGTGCCTTTCGTACTGCCAACTGTGCAGGGAACCGAAGCCGCAATACTGGAAACAACCACAGACATGCCGGTGAAGGTGGAAAGTGAAGAAGCTATCGATGAAGATTTGGCAGAAGACTTGGATCCGATTGCGGCTGATGCAGCGGAGGATGACACTGAGCCATTGCCAGAGCCTGAGGCGCGAATGAAGGCGAAGGATGAGGTAGCAAAAACGGGCGCCGAGGAAGCGGAATGGGACGAAAATGCAGACATTATACCGCAGCGGAAAGCAGGACCATCACCAAGCAAGCGTTTCTGGTTTTTCAGAAGATGAATTGCGAAGCGCAACATATTTTTGTATGCTTTAAATTAATTTAGTTTATATTGATAAATAAAATGTGCGAGTGTCTTTAAGCTCACTGGAAAATTAAGGCTTAAATTTTTACAGTGAACAAAAATAATTGCTAGTGTTGTTGGGGCACCATCATGTGGGCAGTTCGTAATAGTGGTATTTGCTAAAGGCAAACAAGTAAACTTTGTGCTAACATTTTCTTTATTTGCTGCTTTTGTAACAGAGTATGCACACAAGCACGCTCACTACATTCATATGTTTATAAATTTGTACTCTGCAGCATTTTTCTACCATCGACTGTTTGCAGATTTGTATGCGTAATTACCGCTGCAACCGCAAAAATATTTACACAGCCTGGGTAAACAATAAATTTATGTTTGTTGCTCTGTACATAAATATGTGTGTGTGTGTGTGTGTACTGGTTACTTGTAAATATGCAGATGGACAGACACAGCTTGCAACTAAGCAATTAAGCTCGAACAAATATGGACCAGGCATTTTTGTGTGCGTAATTGATTGTTTATCCTCTGTGGTGAGTTCACACAAAAGCTATTACATTTTGCTGTAAAAACGAGAGGTAAGCGAGCAATCTCAAAGATCATACATACATACATATCTGTTCCCTAATTTGCCGATGCATTTGCATATGTACATATATATATCTATTGTACAAATATACCGGTCACTTTGCTTTTCAAAAATTCTCACAGCGGGCAGCGGTTGATTTTAAAACTACAAGCGATTATATCATAAAACTAAACTCTAAAAATAAATCACAATCAGGCATAGTCAGTGACAGCAATGTTTACATAACCTATACACACACACACACATGCATATGCGAAGGACGCATTGAGTTTCATTCAATTTTCCATGCGACAAAACAATTCGCCAAGCAAATGCATATGCGCATAGGCAATAAAATTTTCCTCTAAATACATACCACACACGTATATACATGTATGTGTGTAGGTGCACATGTTCGTATATATGTATATATGTATGCATGCCTAACAATTTGAAAAATGCCGTAGACGCTAACTATATGCAAATTTTATTGAATTTTAGCTAAACAAGTTAACTCGACTTAGTGCTTTTTTTCTATTACGCATAAAAATTACTTCGTATGTTAATGAGATATTAAACCTTTTTTGGGGCTCCACGTTAATCGATTTTTCAATTAAATATAAATTTTGTCCTTGAAAATCAATATTTATTTCAATTACATAACTTAGAATTATAATTCCTAAATTCAGTCAGCGTCAAAAATATCAATACCCTGATGTTTGAACGATTTCCTTTACTTATATTTTCTACAGCAATTATTTTTTATATGTATAATTTATTCTACTGCAAAAACCAGCAGAATAAATTTATTCAATTTCACATAGAACTCGGGAAAATTCAAGAAGTACCGAAAATGCAATGCAATTTTTTTTTCTTAAAATCAAAATTTTAAGTATGCAATTTTGTAGCCCATTAAATTTTAGTATATAAGGTGAAAGTGTCAAGCCACTATAAACTACCGTTGATTTTTGAGAATTTTCTTTTGTCCAAGCTGCTCGCATTTTCTTCCATATAACGCATGAACTAAATTGATTTTTTTATGGAAGAAAATGCACGACACCCTCGACAAAAAAAAATATCAAAAATCAATGGTAATTTTTATAGGCTTAAATTGAAAAGTTCAAAACTTTGATAACAATTTTTTGGTATTTCTTTAATTTTCCTGAGTGTTATATGAAATTGAAAAATTTATTCTACTGGATTTTGCTGTTAAACTAACTACCTACCTAAAAATAAGAAACAATTTGATGTGGTAAATATAAATAAAGAAACGTCAGTGTTTTAATATTTTTGCCATGACTGTATGTAGTTTTATGAATATTCCAGTAAAATATATACAAACATAAATGTACATTTATAATGCTGTATGCACAATAGGATGGTCCAAAAATGCATGTGAAATTTTTATCCTCTTTCCCATTTTTATTATACCTTTCATGAGCATGAAATGGTATTATAACTTTGGTCCGATGTTTGTAAGTACCAGAACAAAAAGAGATAGACCCATGAAAATGTATACTTATATGATCAGAACGTCGAGCTGAGTTGATTTAGCCATGTCCGTCTGTCCGTCTGTCCGTCTGTCTGTCTGTTTGTATGCAATCTAGTCTCTCAGTTTTCGAGATATCCGGATCAAATTTGGTAGGTGGGTGTATTTTTATAATGTATTAATCATTTGTCG
>NW_023458559.1:54211709-54213140 GCF_013731165.1 Rhagoletis pomonella
GTGGTGTGTTATGCTTCATATGTTATGTTATTTATTCTTATGTTATGGTTATGTTATGTTATGCCAAGTACTAAGCTAAACTCCCCTCCACTTAACCCATTCCAACTAATGTTATTTTAGCTCATTCAACTTACATAAACTATCCTTAATTTTATCGGTTGAATTTCAACCGCTGGGCGAACACTAGTTCATATAAAATAATAATAATAGTTTGGCGCTTACACATATATGCTTTTCCTCCAATTTGTGGCGGTCCCCTTGATGTTGTCACACAAAGGGGAGGGACCTACAGTTTTACGCCGACTCCGAATGGCGAGTGTATTTTTATGAGAAGCTGTTTTTCATGGCAGGAATAGACTCGGAGGTTTGCCATTGCCTGTCGAGGGCCGACCGCTGTTAAGAAAAAACCCCTTTTTCTGCATTTTTTTCACTCATTCATTTTTTCCGTTTCATTTTTTTGCTCACTCACTAAGGGCCTAAAAAAATTTTTTGGTGACTTTAAAATTGAAGCACATTCATGTGCTATTTAACATTTCATCAGATAATTTGTTCCGCTTTTTACATGAAACACCAGTTACAACTGAAAAGATTCTTTCTTACTCCGCGCTTGAATTGGTTAACGTAAGAAAATTTTCGAAATTGTCCTTATACTTTTTAACAATTATATACCATTTCACTCCACATCACATCTTCAGAACGATTAATTACGTAAGAATGTCGAATATTCTTGAATTTTGATCAATTATGCAACAATAACTGCGTCAAAAGAAAATCCCTTATTTATATGAAGTGTCTCTTTTTTCCCTTTTAATAATTTTTGATGCAAAATATCCCTCAAATAGGGAAATTACCCACAATCTGGCATCACTGGTTAGGCTCCGTGCAGTGAAAAAGCGAGAAAGCTCGGCGAGATAACCGTTTACTTTCGAGCACAAGTCATCAATTCCATTCCCAGACGTCATGATCAAGCAATCGTCAGCATAAGAGACTATCGAAACTCCCTCTGGTGGTTGAAGGAGCTTTAAAATGTAAAAGTTAAACAGTAATGTGGAAAGGACACCACCCTGTGGAGCCCCCTGTTTTATTTTCCTCGGTTTGCTCGATTTGTCTCTAAAAGTTAGTGACAAGTGACGACCACTCAGATAATTGGCCGACCACCGTTTGAGTCCCTGTGGGAGAGAGAAGGCCTCAGTGTCTTAGACAGGTTCAGCGCTACTAGAATGGTTCTCTCACAGGGGAGCTTTCGGTTAAAGCCACGAGTTATCTGGGTATTTATGGCATTAATTGCCGTTGTTGTGCTGTGCACTTTACGGCATCCATGCTGATACTTCGCTGGGGGCAGGTGGTTTTTAAAATACGAAAGTAGCAAGGGAAAAGGAGTATTATCGGACGAAACGACTCTCCTTTGTTGGCTGGTTTCCCTTTTTGAGC
>NW_023458559.1:54213240-54214689 GCF_013731165.1 Rhagoletis pomonella
CCATGAAATTTCGCGCTGTTTTCACTCATTATCAACAGAAGACTTACAGTGAAAATAACAAAGATCGGGTCACTATAACCTGCAGCCCCCATACAACTGATTGTTCAGATATGAGGTCTTTTATCATAACTCCTCCATTTATGCAGCTAGGAACATGAAATTTCGCACCATTTTCACTCATTATTAACAGAATACTTACAGTGAAAATAACAAGGATCGGATGACTACAACATATATCTTCCATACATCTGATTGCTCAGATATGGGATTTTACTGTAAAGCTCCTTTATTTGAACAGCTAAAACCGATAAATTTCGTAAGATATTTTATAAATAATAAAACAAAGTCTACTGAGAAAATCGTCAAAATCTATGCTGTATAAGCTTTATCTCCTATACCACTGATTGTTCAGATACCAGTTTTTGCCATATATCTCCTTTATGTACGAAACTAAACCCAATAAATTGTGTTACCGGTTTACATACCGATCACATAGCGGTGAAAATCACTTAGATTGGTGTCATATAAAGTATATCTTCCATACCTCTGATTGTTTAGATGCGATTTTTTATATAAGTATGTATCTCCTCTATCGATGTATGCAGATGTACTCAAAAGCAGTAATCTGTCAAAGTAAAATTTGCAGATGTTCATGAAAGGTATGAAGCCTTCGGCATAGCCGAAGACAGCGCTGCTCTTACTTGTTTTTATTTTGAAATCAAGCAATAATTAAAGGTCGCTCAATGCGCTTTGAGCTTTCCAAGTATTTAATATGGGAAAAAACTAATTTTCATTTAAATGGTATAGAATTATTGAAAATCATTATTTTTCGATCGGAAAATTGTGTGTTTCTTCAGGAGACTCCCAATAATAATACCCAATTATTTATTTAACCGTTTTTTCATAGTAACTTTGTTTTATAGGTCCGCCAAAAACCCCATTAAATGCAATGGTGGCCAATAAAAAAATTATAGTACTAAAAAAAGGTTAAATAAATAATTGGGTATTATTATTGCGAGTCTCCTGAAGGGAAGCACAGTCTTCCGATCGAAGAATATTGATTTTCAAGAACTCTATACCATTTCTACGAAAATTAGTTTTTTCCCCAATTTAAAATACATGGAGAAGCTTTGAGCGACCTCCAAATATTTTTTGATTTAAAAATTAAAAATAGGGGTATATTTTTTTCAATAGAGAGAGCATTAAAATTCCGAGTTTACTTTTTTTGACCACCCCAATGCTCAGGCTCTTCTGTTTGCATATGCTTTTATTCTTAATTTTGATTTTTTAAATTTGCTTTTAAAAGGAATGCGTGCGTGTGAGTGTGCACTGTGTCAAATTTGCGCATTTGATTCAGCCAAGCGCACAAAATAATTAAACGAAAAAATTATTACGCTTGCTTTTTCGGCATGTTTGATTTGAAAATACATATTTAAGTTTTTGCAATCA
>NW_023458559.1:54214789-54218531 GCF_013731165.1 Rhagoletis pomonella
CATGAACTAAATCTATTTTTATATGGAAGAAAATGCACAACACCCTCGACATAAAAAAAATATCAAAAATCAATGGCAATTTTTATAGGCTTGAATTGAAAAGTTGAAAACTTTGATGACAATTTTTTGGTATTTCTTTAATTTTCCTGAGTGTTATATGAAATTGAAAAATTTATTCTACTGGTTTTTGCTGTTGAGTCCGCAGTCGATGATGATCGAGTAGCCGTCCCACCGCCTGACTAAGACGAGGTGCGAATAGCGATGACGCGGATGAAAAGCAACAAAGCCCGCCAGCCGAGCTATTCAAGTACGGTGGTGAGGAGCTGATGAGGTGCATGCATCAGCTTGTATGCAGATTATGGTCAGATGAACGTATGCCCGACGACTGGAATTTAAGTGTGCTCTGCCCAATCCACAAGAACGGCGACCCCGCGATACGCGCCAACTACCGCGGAATCAGCCTTCTAAGCATAGGTTATAAGGTATTATCGAGTGTATTGTGCGAAAGACTGAAGCCCACCGTCAACGAACTGATTGGACCTTATCAGTGCGGCTTTAGGCCTGGAAAATCCAACATAGATCAGGTATTCACTATACGCCAAATCTTGGAACAGACCCGCGAGAATAGGATCAAAACACACCATCTATTTGTCGATTTCAAAGCCGCTTTCGACAGCACGAAGAGAAGTTGCCTCTACGCCGCGACGTCTGAATTTGGTATCCCCGCGAAACTAATACGGCTGTGTAAAATGACGTTCAGCAATACCACCAGCTCCGTCAGAATAGGGAAGGACCTCTCCAAGCTGTTTGATACCAAACGAGGTTTCAGACAAGGGGTCTCCCTTTCGTGTGATATCTTTAATCTGATGTTGGAGAAGATAATAAGAGCCGCAGAACTGAACCGCTCAGGCACAATACTTAACAAGAGCGTACAATTGCTGGCGTATGCGGACGATATCGATATTATCGGTAAAAACAAGCGGCACAGAAGAGAAACGACTGGCGTGTTGTTTTGGACTCGGCCAAAATCGCTTAGGCGGTTACAGCGCCAATAAAAAAGAAGAAGAAGAAGAGGTTTCTGCTGTTGAACTAACTACCTACCTAAAAATAAGAAACAATTTGATGTGGTAAATATAAATAAAGAAACGTCAGTGTATTAATATTTTTGCCATGACTGTATTTAATTTTATGAATATTCCAGTAAAATATATACACACATATATGTACATATATAATGCTGTATGCACAATAGGATGGTCCAAAAATGCATGTGAAATTTTTATCCTCTAAGATTGTTCTATGCCAAAAAATATAGCCCTCTTTTATTTGAAATCAATAAATAATTAAAGGTCGCTCAATGCGCTTTAAGATTTCCAAGTATTTTATGTGGGAAAAATCAATATTTTTCGATCGGAAAATTCTGTATCACTTCAGGAGACTCCCAATAATAATAGCGAATTATTTATTAAACCATTTTTTCATAGTAACTATATTTTATTTTGGGGGACACCCCATAAAATGCAATGGGGCCAATAAAAAAATTATAGTACTAAAAAATGGTTAAATAAATAATTGGGTATTATTATTGGGAGTCTCCTGAAGTGAAACACAGTTTTCCGATCGAAAAATATTGATTTTCAAGAATTCTATACCATTTCTACGAAAATTTGTTTTTTCGCCATATAAAATACATGGAGAACCTTGATTGCTTTGAGCGACCTCCAAATATTTTCCGATTTAAAAATTAAAAATAGGGGTATATTTTTTCAATAGAGAGAGCATCAAAATTCCGAGTCTACTTTTTTGGACCACCCCAATGCTCAGGCTCTTCTGTTTGCATATGCTTTTATTCTTAATTTCGATTTTTTAAATTTGATTTTAAAAGGAATGCGTGCATGTGAGTGTGCACTGTGTCAAATCTGCGCATTTGATTCAGCCAAGCGCACAAAATAATTAAACGAAAAAAATATTACGCTTGCTTTTTCGGCATGTTTGATTTGAAAATACATATCTAAGTTTTTGCAATCATTGCTTTAAAGCACAATTGTGTTTAAATTTATTGCTTATGAATTTTTTGTCGTTTAAATTCTGCATTTATAATAAAAAGTGTTTTATTACTCTTTCATTGAAATATAACTTTTTCGACACTTGTTTTGAAATATTTTTAGCTTTAGCTACTTAAAATTGCCGATTACCTGTATGCGGTAAGTTGGGTGTCTCGCTAATACGATCGCAAATGTCACTCATACGACGTGTATGGCATAATTTATTATTGCTAACTTTTTCTATGAGACATATGTCTCTCTAAATAGCAGAGTTGGACACTTTAGTTTTTTTGAGTGAACCGTTTATATAGTTCAATTGGCGAATACATTTACATATCGACACCTGAATGGCAGATCGACGCTCTATATCAGAAAACTTTTCAAGAGCGCCCTATTTCAGAATTTCGTTGAAGAATGCCCTTTTATAGAATTTAATTGAAAACGCCCTATGAGTACTGGAACTTGGTATGGAGATATATGAAATCAATAATATACTCATGGAAAAATGCGGGTTCTTGGAAAGGGGCCCGTGGCACCTCCAATACAGACCAAATTTTTTATACTACCACCTGTTAAAAAATTAACTTCAGTTCAAGGTATTTTATAAGTTAAATGAATTATTACAAAATGTACGTCGATCAAGTCGTAGTATCCCACAAACGGTGATTGTTAGAGACAAAAGTGTCATAACGGTTTTTGGAGATAATTTCATGATCTACACTTTTGTCTAATCTATCGTTATGATAAACTGTTTAGCTGAAAATGGCAAAAATCAATTTATGCGACTTTTGACCTTGAATAATTTTTTTTTACAGATCTTGGATCGATCAGGATTTTTCAAATTCCATTTATAATAACGTTCATAACATTCGTACCAATTGCGAGTTACTGCAGCCTTCAAAAACTAACTTGACCGGACTAGTAAGAAACAATTTTAAAGATATGGTATAGGTAGAGTAGCAATTAAAAAATATTAGATACACGGGTTATAATTTACTTCAATTAGGTTGACAAGTGATAATTTATGGAAAAAAATTGTGCTACTGTGTTGAAAGAAAATTATTTTTTTTAAAGTCCCCATCTCAAAACAATTTCCTATATGTATATGGTGGTTAGAATTTCCTAAAAAAAAACGATAAAACAAAAACAGCCGTGCGAAAACCCAAGTCTATATCTGTTGAAAGTGCTGGTCTAAGTATACTGCTTTGCCTTTTCCTTGGCTAAATAGACACTTTCAAACTATAATTCACATGAATTATGTATCAACTGAGAAACCCCGGTTGGCTTCAAATTTTATATTTGTAAATAATTATGTGCGCACCGACACAACTCGCTGCGATAGCAAAACTGAAACTGAGACAAACAAGTCTGGGCATGTCATAGCACACACATTTCTTTCCCTATCTAGCGCAGTGTTTGAAATGCCATAGCTGTGACCAGGGCCGTAGCCAGGATTTTTTTTCGGGAGCTCTGACAAATTTTTTTTTAGTTTGACCTTTATTTCAACATACTTTGATTAAAAGAAAAATACTGATAAAAATAAAATTTTTTATAAAAACAGGGTTGAAATCTTGAAATTCCTGCCCGTATTTTGTTCGTAAGTCAAATAAGAGTGGCATTGTGCTACTACTAGCACGGCCGGGTAATCACAGCCAATATATGTACAGTAGTCGAAAAAATTATAGCCGCACCGAATT
>NW_023458559.1:54218631-54220132 GCF_013731165.1 Rhagoletis pomonella
AATTCGGTGCGGCTATAATTTTTTCGACTACTGTACATATATTGGCTATGATTACCCGGCCGTGCTAGTAGTAGCACAATGCCACTCATATTTGACTTACGAACAAAATACGGGCAGGAATTTCAAGATTTCAACCCTGTTTTTATGAAAAATTTTATTTTTATCAGTATTTTTCTTTTAATCAAAGTATGTTGAAATAAAGGTCAAACTAAAAAAAAATTTGTCAGAGCTCCCGAAAAAAAAATCCTGGCTACGGACCTGGTCACAGCTATGGCATTTCCAACACTGCGCTAGATAGGGAAAGAAATGTGTGTGCTATGACATGCCCAGACTTGTTTGTCTCAGTTTCAGTATTGCTATTTTCTACACAGTAGCACAATTTTTTTCCATAAATTATCACTTGTCAACCTAATTGAAGAAAATTATAACCCGTGTATCTAATATTTTTTAATTGCTACTCTATCTACACCATATCTTTAAAATTGTTTCTTACTAGTCCGGTCAAGTTAGTTTTTGAAGGCTGCAGTACCTCGCAATTGGTACGAATGTTATGAACGTTATTATAAATGGAATTTGAAAAATCCTGATCGATCCAAGATCTGTAAAAAAAAAAATTATTCAAGGTCAAAAGTCGCATAAATTGATTTTTGCCATTTTCAGCTAAACAGTAAGGTTTATCATAACGATAGGTTAGACAAAAGTGTAGATCATGAAATTATCTCCAAAAACCGTTATGACACTTTTGTTTCTAACAATCACCATTTGTGGGATACTACGACTTGATCGACGTATGTACATTTTGTAATAATTCATTTAACTTATAAAATACCTTGAACTGAAGTTAATTTTTTAACAGGTGGTAGTATAAAAAATTTGGTCTGTATTGGAGGTGCCACGGGCCCCTTTCCAAGAACCCGCATTTTTCCATGAGTATATTATTGATTTCATATATCTCCATACCAAGTTCCAGTACTCATAGGGCGTTTTCAATTAAATTCTATAAAATGGCATTCTTCAACGAAATTCTGAAATAGGGCGCTCTTGAAAAGTTTTCTGATATAGAGCGTCGATCTGCCATTCAGGTGTCGATATGTAAATGTATTCGGAAATTGAACTCTATAAACGGTTCACTCAAAAAAAATAAAGTGCCCAACTCAGTTATTTAGAGAGACATGTGTGTCTAACTACCTCATAGAAAAAGTTAGCAATAATAAATTATGCCATACACGTCGTATGAGTGACATTTGCGATCGTATTAGCGAGACACCCCCAACTTACCGCATACAGGTAATCGGCAATTTTAAGTAGCTAAAGCTAAAAATATTTCAAAACAAGTGTCGAAAAAGTTATATTTCAATGAAAGAGTAATAAAACACTTTTTATTATAAATGCAGAATTTAAACGACAAAAAATTCATAAGCAATAAATTTAAACACAATTTTGCTTTAAAGCTATGATTGCAAAAACTTAAATATGTATTTTCAAATCAAACATGCCGAAA
>NW_023458559.1:54220232-54224015 GCF_013731165.1 Rhagoletis pomonella
TTTCGGCATGTTTGATTTGAAAATACATATTTAAGTTTTTGCAATCACTGCTTTAAAGCAATTGTGTTTAAATTTATTGCTTATGAATTTTTTGTCGTTTAAATTCTGCATTTATAATAAAAAATGTTTTATTACTCTTTCATTGAAATATAACTTTTTCGACACTTGTTTTGAAATATTTTTAGCTTTAGCTACTTAAAATTGCCGATTACCTGTAAATATGCGGTAAGTTGGGTGTCTCGCTAATACGATCGCAAATGTCACTCATACGACGTGTATGGCATAATTTATTATTGCTAACTTTTTCTATGAGGTAGTTAGACACATAACACATAACATAACAGAGCTGGGCACTTTAATTTTTTTTTGAGTGAGCCGTAAATATAGTTCAATTGCCGAATACATTTACATATCGACTCCTGAATGGTAGATCGACGCTCTATATCAGAAAACTTTTCCAGAACACCCTATTTTAGAATCCGGCTAAAAAAACGCGCTATCTCAGCTGCCGATCCAAAAACGCCCTATCTCAACATATTTTCAATATATAGGGGCTTTTAAAGACAAATTCTGAGATATGGCGTTTTTCAATCAAATTCTAATAGATTCTTCTTAAAGATTTCGGGAACTTTGGTTTTGTAGGGTACGTATATATATGTTAGTACATGTGTAATAAACATGATTTCAAGGTAGTATCAGTAGAGCAGCTGATTTGATTATTTTCAAATTATTTGGTATCGAAAATTTCAAATATTGCCGGATGTGCCGGATAGAGATTTTGCCGGACAACCGGATTCTGGTACCATGTAAAAACTAAGAGCCGAATTCGGACTTAGCCTCTGAGTAGGGTTGCCATGTATTAAAAAGTCAAAAGATTTTCGCCGTTCGTTGGATTACAAAATTAGATAACAAATGAAGGCGCTTAGCCTTCGCATGTACAAAAGCGTTCACTTTTTGAATAGGGTTGCCACCTATTTAAAAATTACTATCTTCTATACATAGTATAAAGGAAGCCGAGATATTTCGACCACGTTAATCTCAAAAACTACTGATCGGATTTAGACGAGATTTTTTAAGTAAAATCTATATCGATAGGAATATGTATTACCTTTAGTACTTTCAATTCCTATAGGGTTGCCACCTGCCTAAAAAATTATAAGATCCGCTTTGTTCGTTGGATTACAAAAAATAAGGTGTCAAATGAAAGGACTCGGCTTTTGGATGTTCAATAATGTATTACTTTTTGAGTAGAGTTGTCACTTTTTAAAAATTATAAGCTCTCGGTTTGTAAAAACCGTCCGTAAAAACTGAGGTATCAAGTGAAAGGATATGATCTCTGCATGTGCAATAAGTTTTTATTTTTTGTTTGAGTGGGGCTGCCACCTATTAAAAAATTATGTATTTATAATACGCGAGCGCATTTTTTTAATGACGTTAGATTTGTGCAGTTCATTAGATTAACAAAAATGAGGTGTCAAAGGAAAAACTTGACGTTCCGATTTGCAGTAAGGTTTTATTTTTCGAAGAGGGTTGCAACTTTCGCGCATACAAGGCCGGCTAATTATGTATAAAGCACAACATTTAAGTATGTAGAACTTACTGTTGAATTGTATCATTTTTTGTGGAAGGTGTTGCTCTCCATAAAAAAAAATAAAAAAATTGTCGAGCACACTTTCTATGGAAAAAAATGCTAACGAAAAATTGCCAAAAATCAACACACTTCACACTTGCACTTTCGTATACTTTAATTTCATGGGCTACAAAACTACAAACTCTAAAACATTCTAACAGAATATAATTAAAAAATTTCAAATTTTGAAAAACATTTGTTAAAACTCGTATAGAAAAGTTAGAAATTTTTAAAGAACTCAAAATTTTTACTTTCTAAGGCAAGGTTATTCCTTACTCAATGATATCTTGGAAAAATCAAAAGGTATTTTTCGGTTCTTGCGACCATGGAAATGGATTCCTTGAGGCAATAAGAGTATAAATATATTTTTCAAACTTTCAAAAAATCTCATTGGATATGCTTTTTCCGACAAAACAAATTTATAACCCTCTATTTTTGAAAGTTATTTGAAAGGCCTCGGTGATCTTTTTATACAATATAACAATTTTCCGTGAATTTCTCTTCTCAAAAGCGTTAAATTACTTCTAACTTGTTTGGCATTCTGGGTTGTAACTTTTGAAAAATAATTACTGCTATATAAAAATTTTATGCTTTAGGCACATTTTCTCCACTAGGTTTTAAAAAGTATCTTGCCTTCAAATTTTTTTTCTGAAAAAATGCGTTTGGGAAAATGGACCGAATTGTTGGAAATACCATCTCGCACTTAATTTCACATAATTCACCACAATTCAACAAGTTTCTTTGTCATTTGATTTCAATCTAACATACCGCCGACACACGCTCATATACATATATATATGTATATGCATGTGCATAAATACATGCAAATACGTTATACAAATAGGCTCATTAATTACTTAATAAACAGTTGTCAATTTTCATTTAATATGGATACGGTAAAAACAACAACAAAAGTAAGCAATTGTTTGTGGCAAGACTCGACAGCAAAGCCACAATCGCCAAACATATTTGACATTTAACACAGGTTAAATGCCACTCAAATTGATACACTTTCATAATAAAAAAAATAACAAAAACAAAAAATTTTATGAATAAAACTGATTAAAAGTTAAAAAGGAGTAGGCGCAGTAATCTCAACGAATCGGTATATGATATGCATACAATAAAACTAAAGGAAAACATATATGTACATATTATTAACTACATATTCCGTTAATAGTATTTGCGTGGCATTTGCTTTTGATGAGCTTTACGCTTTTCCGCTTATGACATTAATGAATTTGATTTCATTTTTTGTTTGTTATCCAGTTGTCGTATTAGGAGTATATTTATGGCATTTTAGTATTAAATAAGTACATTGCTATTAAGTGTATGCCCATTAGAGCGCTTTCACATGCATACATTTCCATTAGTCGTTATTTATGTTGGAAAATCTAAAAATCAATTTGACCCACTGCGTACACAAAACATACATACATAAATTTTAATGCAACCTTTATACATAAAGTGAGCTTTTAAATTACAGCTTACATGAGAAAATGGAAAAACTATCGTTAGTGCATAAAAAATATCGATGCTAATATAAATAAAAAAAAACTATCGATAGCGCTATCGTTAGTTTGACAACTATAGTATTTATAATTATGTATCGGTGTGCGTGGCCATCACCGCACGAACGAATCTTTTCAAAAGTCATAACTACTTAATACAATAACAACAGTAATGTGTGCAGATTTTCCCATTCAACGCCACTACGCTGCCAAATTTTGACACTTATTGGAAATATTTCGCCAGCGCCTTTATTAATTGCCAATACGTGCTACACGAGCGCGTATTGACATTGCAATACTAAATGTACATACATATATTAGTCAGTTCGCACATAAAAGGCCCACGCAACCACCTTACGCTACCCAATTTTCCTACTGCCCACTCCCTCGAGCACCATTATGAAACTGCAATTTATTGTATTAAAATACGTTAGGCGTTTTATTGCTAATTAAAATATTTAGAAAACATAATTAGTATTGCAATTATATTTTGCAGATGTTCTACATACATACATACATATACACAGCCGTCGCTCTGTGCGGCCAGTGCTTCAATGGCTCGATTTGGTCGGCCTGGCGTATACGCAACATATTTCATATTCGCATAATTTGCAGAGCTGGAAATCACCTAATTCGCTATTT
>NW_023458559.1:54224115-54227553 GCF_013731165.1 Rhagoletis pomonella
TATTTTAATTAGCAATAAAACGCCTAACGTATTTTAATACAATAAATGGCAGTTTAATAATGGTGCTCGAGGGAGTGGGGAGTAGGAAAATTGGGAAGCGTAAAGTGGTTGCGTGGGCCTTTTATGTGCGAACCTACTAATATATGTATGTACATTTAGTATTGCAATGTCAATACGCGCTCGTGTAGCACGTATTGGCAATTAATAAAGGCGCTGGCAAAATATTTCCAATAAGTGTCAAAATTTGGCAGCGTAGTGGCGGTGAATGGGAAAATCTGAACACATTACTGCTGTTATTGTATTAAGTAGTTATGACTTTTGAAAAGATTCGTTCGTGCGGTGATGGCCACGCACATCGATACATAACAATAAATACTATAGTTGTCAAACTAACGATAGTGCTATCGATAATATCGATAGTTTTTTATTTCTATTACCATCGATATTTTTTTTCCACTAACGATAGTTTCTCCCTGCAAAGATCCGTTTTTTCATGTAAGCTGTAAGCTTAAAGCTCACTTTATATATAAAGGTTGCATTAAAATTTATGATTGTGCCTTAAGTAAAGCATTTTATTATCCATTTTAAATTGGTTTAGAACCAAGAAATATACATACGTCAAAAACCGATACTAGAAATGCTTAACTTTGCATATACTTAGCTTTATTTTTTATCCATCCTTTAAATATAAAGCGAGCTATAAAGTTAAAGGTTACTTCAGAAGACGGTCCTAAGCATGCTCCGCATTTTCTACCATACAAGGTGTATATGAACCTATGTTAGAACATTTTTGTATGTGCAATGAAATTAAATGATTAAAAATCAACCGGATTTCAAACTTGCAGTTTGTGATATTAAAATTTGGCTATAAAACTGCATACCAAACATTTTTTCTAGAATTTCTAATTAAAATGCTTGCAATTTAATTAAACTGTTGATTTTATAAATTGGCTACGCTTTTTTCTTAATTAATGAACCCTAAATATACAAGAGAAAGTAGGTTGAAATGTCACGCGTTTGTATCGATTCTTCGCAGTCTGTATGCATGTCATTTAAACATAAGACTAAATTATTTTTTTATTAATGCAATACCAAGCCTACAATTTCTAAGTTACTCTAAAATACAATTCATAACAACAAAAATTCAACAAATACTTGAAAATTGTATTAAATAAATGTTGATTTAATTTCGATGGTACTATCGATAGTATCAATAGTGAGGACTGCAGCTATCGAAATGGCGTCACTATCGATAGTTTGACAACTCTAATAAATACTTATGTATGTAAGTTTTGTGTACGCAGTGGGTCAAATTGATTTTTAGATTTTCCAACATAAATAACGATTAATGAAAATGTATGCATGTGAATGCGCTCTAATGGGCATACACTTAATAGCAATGTTCTTATTTAATACTAAAATGCCATAAATATACTCCTAATGCGACAACTGGATAACAAACAAAAAATTAAATCCAATTCATTAATGTCATAAGCGGAAAAGCGTAAAGCTCATCAAAAGCAAATGCCACACAAATACTATTAACGGAATATGTATTTAGTTAATAATATGTATATGTTTCCCTTTCGTTTTATTGTATGCATATCATATAGCGATTCGCTGAGATTACTGCGCCTACTCATTTTTTTAACTTTTAATCAGTTTTATTCACACAATTTTTTGTTTTTGTTATTTTTTTTTATTATGAAAGTGTATCAATTTGAGTGGCATTTAACCTATGTTAAATGCCAAGTATGTTTGGCGATTGTGGCTTCGCTGTCGAGTTTTGCCACAAACAATTGATTGCTTTTGTTATTGTTTTTACCGTATCCATATTAAATGAAAATTGACAACTGTTTATTAAGTAATTAATGAGCCTATTTGTATAACGTATTTGCATGTATTTATGTACATACATATATATTTGTATATTTTTTGTGCAACTTGATATTTGTGTTTCTGCAAAACAGTATATGAATATTAGTACCCTTGACACTTACATGGTCTCTTACTTGCACCGGAATGCATCTGCAAATCGTTACACCCTAATAAACGAATGACAAAACTGTCTACCTTTGGCTGACGAAGATGAACGATTGCCATAAGCGATCGGATACAGATAACAGATCAATTAAGCACCAGAGGTTATAAGTGACATAGCACGTTTTGCAGTATCACCGACGATATTCAGTTTTTAATTTATGTACATATATCAATTAATGTAAGTATCGACGGTTGAGCGTGTGTCGGCGGTGTGTTAGATTGAAATCAAATGACAAAGAAACTTGTTGATTTGTGGTGAATTATGTGAAATTAAGTGCGAGGTGGTATTTGTCCTAAAGTAAAAGAAAAACACTTTGGTCCGTTTTCCCAAACGCATTTTTTCAGAAAAAAATTTGAAGGCAAGATACTTTTTAAAACCTAGTGGAGAAAATGTGCCTAAAGCATAAAATTTTTATATAACAGTAATTATTTTTCAAAAGTTACAACCCAGAATGCAAAACAAGTTAGAAGTATGTTAACGCTTTTGAGATGGAAAATTCACGGAAAATTGTTTCACTGTATAAAAAGATCACTAAGTTCTTCAAATGACTTTCAAAAATAGAGGGTTATAAATTTGTTTCCCTTTTTTTGACGGAAAACCCGTATCCAATGAAATTTTTTGAAAGTTTTAAAAATATATTTATACTCTTATTGCCTCAATTAATCCATTTCCATGGTCGCAAGAACCTAAAAATACATTTTAATTTTTCCAAGTTCTCATTGAATAAGGAATAACCTGGCTTTATAAAGTAACATTTTTGAGTTCTTTCAAAATTTCAAACTTTTTTAAATGAATTTTAACAAATATTTTTCAAAATTTGAAACTTAATCAGATTTTGTTAGAATTTTTTTTGAGTTTGTAGTTTTGTAGCCCATAAAATTAAAGTATACTAAAGTGCAAGTGTGAAGCGTGTTGATTTTTGTCAATTTTTCGTTTGCGCTTTTTTTCCATAGAAAGTGTGCTCGACAATTTTTTCATATTTTTTTTTGTATGGAGATAATGAGCAACACCTTTCACAAAAAATGATACAAAGCAACAGTAAGTGCTACATACTTAAAAGTTGCGCTTTATACTTAATTAGCCGGCCTCGTATGCGCGAGACTTCGCCACCCGCTGAATGTGTAGATATTAAATAAGATGCGATTGACAACTAAACAGGTTGCAACCCTACTAAAAAATAATATATGATTGCGCATCTGGCGGCCAAGCGCTTTCATTTGACACCTCATTTCTTGTAATCTTACGAACAGCCCACATTTTTTAATTTTTCGTACAGGTTGCAACCCTCTTCGAAAACTAAAACCTTACTGCAAATCTGAAGGTCAAGCCTTTTCCTTTGACACCTCATTTTTTTTAAATCTAATGAAGTGTGGAAATCGAATGCAGGTGGCAGC
>NW_023458559.1:54227653-54228778 GCF_013731165.1 Rhagoletis pomonella
GAGGGTGTTGTGCATTTTCTTCCATATAAAAATAGATTTAGTTCATGACGGAAAAACCGTATGCAATTAAATTTTTTAAAAGTTTTAAAAACATATTGATACTCTTATTGAATCAAGGATTCCATTTCCATGGTCGCAAGAACCGAAAAATACATTTTAATTTTGCCAAGATCTCATTGAATAAGGAATAACCTTGCCTTAGAAAGTAAAATTTTTGAATTCTTTCAAAATTTCAAACTTTTTTATACGAATTTTAACAAATGTTTTTCAAAATTTGAAACTTAATCAGATTTTGTTAGAATTTTTTTTTTTAGTTTGTAGTTTTGTAGCCCATGAAATTAAAGTATACTAAAGTGCACGTGTGAAGTGTGTTGATTTTTGGCAATTTTTCGTTTGCGCTTTTTTTCCATAAAAAGTGTGCTCGACAATTTTTTTATTTTTTTTTTTGTATGGAGATAATGAGCAACACCTTCCACAAAAAATGATACAAATCAACGGTAAGTGCTAGATACTTAAAAGTTGCGCGTCATACTTAATTAGCCAGCCTCGTATGCGCGAGGCTTCGCCACCCGCTAAATGTGTAGATATTAAATAAGATGCGATTGACAACTAAACAGGTTGCAACCCTATTAAAAAATAATATATGATTGCGCATCTGGCGGCCAAGCCCTTTCATTTGACACCTCATTTCTTGTAATCTTACGAACAGCCCACATTTTTTAATTTTTCGTACAGGTTGCAACCCTCTTCGAAAACTAAAACCTTACTGCAAATCTGAAGGTCAAGCCTTTTCCTTTGACACCTCATTTTTTTTTTAAATCTAATGAAGTGTGGAAATCGAATGCAGGTGGCAGCCCCACTCAAACAAAAAAAAAAACTTATTGCACATGCAGAGATCATATCCTTTCACTTGATACCTCAGTTTTTACGGACGGTTTTTACAAACGGAGAGCTTATAATTTTTAAAAAGTGACAACTCAACTCAAAAAGTAATACGTACGGATGTTGGTAAAGAACGAACTATAAAAAACTAACCGAAATTAAATAACAACAAAAATATTATTTTAAAACTAGTCAAAATTCGGTGCGGCTATAATTTTTTCGACTACTGTACATATATTGGCT
>NW_023458559.1:54228878-54230060 GCF_013731165.1 Rhagoletis pomonella
GTAAGTCTTCTGTTGATAATGAGTGAAAACAGCGCGAAATTTCATGGTCCTAGCTACATAAATGGATGAATTATAACGAAAAATCTCATATCTGAACAATCAGTTGTATGGGAGCTATAGGTTATAGTTACCCGATCTTTTTAATTTTCGCGGTAAGTTTTCTGTAGATAATTATTGAAAACAGTGCGGAATTTCATGTTCCTAGCTATATAAATGGAGGAGTTATAACGCAAAATTTTATATCTGAACAATCCGTTGTATGGGAGCTATAGGTTATAGTGACCCGATCTTTGTAATTTTCACTATAAACATTCTGTTGATAATGGGTGCAAGTATTGCAAAATTTCATGTTCGTAGCTGCATAAATGGCGAAGTTATAATGAAAAATCTTATATCTGAACAATCAGTTGTATGGGAGCTATATGTTATAGTGGTCCGATTCTTCCGGTTCCGACAAATGATTAATACATTATAAAAATACACCCACCTACCAAATTTCATCCGGATACCTCGAAAACTGAGAGACTAGATTGCATACAAACAGACAGACAGACGGACAGACGGACAGACGGACAGACGGACATGGCTAAATCAACTCAGCTCGACGTTCTGATCATATAAGTATACATTTTCATGGGTCTATCTCTTTTTGTTCTGGTACTTACAAACATCGGACCAAAGTTATAATACCATTTCATGCTCATGAAAGGTATAAAAACCATTATGACTTCTTTCGAGTGACAATGAAAAAATGAGCAATTTCGGTACTTTTTCGCCTAAATAAACGTTTTAAGGCTAAAACTGTTCTACTACTTGATTTATATTTTACTGTACCTGTTTCTGCAACGCCTGTATATTCACATACAGACACATACATTTGAACATTTGGAAAACATTATGGCGATAATAAATTACTTATAAATTCTGACACGCACCCCATTTTATTGGTATACCAAAAAAGTTAAAATATCTATGCATTTAAAATGCTCGTTTAATCTGTGTATGGAATATTTCTTTAATATCTATCATAATGATTTCTGTCCCCATTTCACATAAACTCTTTCATGTTAATAATTTTCAAACTCTGCTGCATAGAAATTCAATTTAAACCATTTAGTTTTAATATTATAGCATCAAATAGCGAATTAGGTGATTTCCAGCTCTGCAAATTATGCGAATATG
>NW_023458559.1:54230160-54240125 GCF_013731165.1 Rhagoletis pomonella
CATATTCGCATAATTTGCAGAGCTGGAAATCACCTAATTCGCTATTTAATGCTATAATATAAAAACGAAATGGTTTAAAATTGAATTTCTATGCAGCAGAGTTTCAAAATTATTAACGTGAAAGAGTTTATGCAAAGTGGGGGCAGAAATCATTATGATAGATATTAAAGAAATATTCCATACCCAGATTAAACTAGGATTTTAAATGCATAGATATTTTAAATTTTAACAATAAAATTGGGTGCGTGTCAGAATTTATAAGTAATATATTATCGCCATATATTTTCCAAATGTTCAAATGTATGTGTCTGTATGTGAATATACAGGAGTTCCAGAAACAGGTACAGTAAAAAATAAATCAAGTATTAGAACAGTTTTAGCCTTAAAACGTTTATTTAGGCGAAAAAGTACCGAAATTGCTCATTTTTTTCATTGCCACTCGAAAAATCATAATGTTTTTTTTTTTAAATAACTTTGGGAAGTTTTCAAATAGAATGTTCATATTAGACGAAATGGATTTGGCATCAAATACAACATATCTGTGAAGTTTCAAGAATGTGCCACAAAATTCAAAAAAAAATGGCAACGTGCAGAATATCTGTCGGAAGTATTTTACATAAAAAATTTACTAAGTATAGCCTGGTTTGTAGATGCAGTTAAAGAAAATACATGAAATGGCACGATTTTTTTAAATTCAAAAAAATTTAAATATTTCAAAAACGGTGACACTTTTACCTGAAAATTTTTTGTTTATCAGAGAGCTCAAAGTTTGGCAGAGCCTAAAGTTTGGCACGCTACTTCTTGGACACCCTGCATAAGTAAAATGTTTAAATTTACCTTGATCTTCATTTTTGCATTTGATTTTACCTTTGCCTTTATCCTCTTTATCAATATAATAAAATAGCTTATTTTCAGTGTATTATATTATGAATGTGCACACTCTCTTCTTTGTCATAAATGATCGCACATGTGTACGTGCATATATGTCGTGTAAAGAAATGCCTAACGCTTTGCTTCCACTTATGTACGTCCACATATATTTTTCAGTTTTCAATAACCCAAAAATTAAGACACTTAAAAATAAAATTCCCTGCCAAAGTGTCTTTGCCCAAAGGAAATTTAAGCAGTTGATAAATAGCCCACAACAGAAAACACAAAAAGATCGCACAGAGTGATTTGCCGCGGTGAGAAAGACTCTTTGCTTGAGAGACGAGTGTTTGTTTCAGTGGTAAACACCATACAAAACAAGTGGTTAGGGTTATTTTCGATCTCTGGTAAAAATATTCCACGCCAATATTTAACTTTTTTAAAATTATATGACTTTTAAATTAAGGCGTACGAATAAACGTGGTAACTAGCTGACTGTGTATGGTGCTACGGGGCGCATACGTTACATACACAACTACGGTTATATGAGCACGAGCATTTATTTCTACTTTTTTTAGTATATATTTTTTAAGTTTTCATTTAAATTCAATTTCGCAATGGAATCTTGTTCTTTACCCAAATCGGAAGATAATGCATTGTCTAGCAAAACTGTGCCACCATTTTCGACCAAAAACACGTTTTCGTCGAAAAATTTAACAACTCATGTGATTTCATTTCATTGCATTTCCTTTATTATAAAATATAACATTAGCACAATAAGATCCCAATGATCTTTTATTTCTAGCTTTCAAGTATTCAGAAATACCGCATCCCAAATGCAGCGATTTCCATTCAGATATATGATCGTATTTGGCTAACCCAAAAATATACCACGTAACGTGATTGAATACCACATCAATTTTATGAGCAGACTGTGAGTCCAGCTTACTGTAGATTAATTCCGCGTAACATATTATAGGCAATATTAATTGAATGGCGAGTTTACGCCTAATGCACACCGGTGTAAAAGTAGCAGACATTCTTAAATTCCGCAGAGTACAATATACTTTGCCGACAACGGTATCAAGTAATATGATCAACGCAGGTTAAATTAGTGTTTATAAAAAAACCAAGGCTAGTTACTTTTGACGCAAACTTAAGGGACTTATCACCAATGTACAAAGACGGCGTCACATTACATTTAATATTTCTTTTACATACTGGTAAAATAAATAATTTTGCACTATTAAGACATAGACCGTTTCGCACAGACCATGAAGATGTAGACGATAAATCATATTGAAATCCGCGCACAAGTTAACCACATCGTCATGAGCCCCTGACAAATAAATTTGAATGGCATCCGCATAAACATACATTTTTGCATGTTGACAAGTATGAAATATGTTATTATTGAACATGCTCAATAGTAATGGACCCATAATAGAGCCTTGGGGTACATCCGTTGTTAGCAGCCTAAGTTCACTCTGCATGCTAGACACAGCAGGCAAGATGATGTAGAGCCTACTCAAAACACTCTTGACGTCAGCCATAGAAAACGTAGGAGGCATTTAACCCCGACTACATGACTTCAGGATAGGACGCTCAACTATAGGAGAAACTAGTGAAGTAGTCGAGGCGGTACATAAAGCCGAAGAAGCGTGCCACCAGGCACAGCCAATAGCGCTGTTAGTCACACTGGTCATAAAGGACGCCTTCAAATCGGCTAGATGGCACAACATTTTGGGAGCCTTGGAACGGTTATTCAAGGTTCCAACATACTTACCACATATGTTTTGGGACTACCTCTGAGACCGTTGGCTGTTGTACGATACAACGCAAGGTCAGGGAAATAGACGTATAATTGGCGGATCTGCACAGGGGTCTGTACATGGCCCGGACCTCTGGAACGCCACGTATGAAAGTCTGCTGCGCTTGGAAATGCCGGAGAGCGCCTTCCTTGTCGCCTTCGCAGGAGACGTGGCCGCCGTCATAACAAAAAGAAACAACCAGTTGAAACAGCTCAAACTGAACCAGGTTATGCGTAGTGTCAGTTGATGGATGAGCAATCACGGTCTGCAATTGGCTACGGTCAAAACAGAGATCGTAAATAGTGCTCACCAATAAATGGATCACAACAATTATAAACATGATGGTCGGACCTCAGCTCGTGACAACTTGTAGATCTACAAAAGGCACACGAGCAACGAATCCAGCCGTGGCAATGAAACTGAAACGCGAGCACAAAACGCCGATGGCCGACCTTCAAACATGGTTGAAAAGACCGCACGGGGAAGTCGATTTCTATCCGACACAATTGATCATAGGTCATGGTTACTTCCGATAATACCTCCATAGAACTTCATAGGTGGGCTCACCTTTCTATCGCTACCGTAAAAACGTCGAACAAAAAAAGCCTATCGATACAACTATCGGTAACAAAATTCTTTTTTCGATAAATGTATCGAAGTTGGAAATAAAAAATCTTTTTTCATATTTTATTTTCGCTATATTCGAATATTATTATTTTTGATAGTACTCGGTAACTAATTTTTTTTTATAAATTTAAGGATTTTTTATTTACACACTCGTATTTGCATATATGTAAGTATGTATCATGTTTACTTAAACAGCAATATCAACGGATCTATCGATGAAAATTTTTTTCTATAAGGTTATCGAATTTATGGAAAGTAGAAACAATTTTTTGTGATTTGTAGTCGATACGTTAACCGAAAATTATCGATGAATTTATCGATTTGACTGTCGTAGTAGTAATTACAGCATAATTATCTTACTAACCTATGTACGAGTATATCAGAAATTATACTTAGACAAAGTCTTTAGTCTTTGAATGGCCATAAATAATATAAGGAAGTAACTGGCGTTAAAAAGGCATGCCTGTAAAGTTTCTTGAAATTGTAATCCCTGGATTGTAGTCCACTCTCCGCCCTACAATGATACTTGCAAATCTAGCTTTAATACAAAAAAACACCGAAACAGATTAGTCAATTCGTATAGGCAAATCTATATTCAGCGAACAAATTTTTTTATGGAACTGTTAACGTGAACAGAGAAAAACATTATTTTTTCGCTGCCTATGCACAGCCAGTGACCGCAAGCTTACATTCTAAAAATAATTCAGCAGCTAACTCGACATATGTATCTATGTACATACTTCCATTTTTTTTTTTAATTTTCTTCCACACATTTAAAATTTCATTTGAATTTTTAAATTTTGCTTTTTGCTTGTAACTCTCAATGGTAATTAATTTGTTATTGATGCGGATTTTTTGCTTCTTATTTTGTTTGTTATTTGTTTTTTTTTTTTTGTTTTGTTTGTTAACGTTTTTGCTTACATTTTATTTTTTATTTATTTTTTTTCAATGTCAAAAAGTTGTGATCAATTATTTAATTTGTAGTGCTATTTTACTGGCGCGAGTTGCACGTTGCAAGCACTTGTTTTGCTGTCTCGCGGTTAGCGGCGTTCAGTTGCTGTGATTGTACATTTTATTTGTGATTACACTGATTACCCAGCCGCGTCTATATGGCGTTAGTGTTGCTTTGTTGTTGCTTTTTAATTTAATTGAAAATAATGTCAGCGTAAATTCTCGTGCGCACTTAAAACCACAGGGGCGGGGATTTTTAATTGATTTCTGCATATTTTTTATTTTTGCGGAGTTTAAAATTCACTAAGAGTTTTGTTGCTAAAATTCCGACGCGTTTGGTTATAAACACTTTAAAATTAAAACATTTGAGATTTTTTGCTGTACCAGCGTGTAAAAAAATAAAACATACACAAAAGCAAAATAAGTAATAAATTGTTATTTGATCCCGCGCACACCCGGGCGTATGCGTGATTTTTCATTAAATTTTAGTGATATTTAATAAACGAATTGAGATTTTTTGTTTTTTCCCCTGAAGAGTTTTAGCTCATTAAAGGAAATATTTTGAAAAAATACACATAAAATCACTTAATTTCAATTTTCTAATTTGTTAATATTCAGCAGCATTTTGATATTAGATAACGTAAGTAGATGATTGCTTCTTCTTTATTCATTTATTCCTAAGTGACAAAAGCCATTAACCAACACAGGCAACATGTTTCGGGTTAACATAATTTTGGCAAACTCAGATTTCCCACATGCCACAGCAGCCACTACTCGTCTGCTGTTCTCAACATCATCAGCATCATCAACAAGAACAACAACAAAGATTTAGTAGATGCCATTAAAAATTGTTTAACAGCTGTGCTAATAGACAATAATGACAGCAACAGGAAAACAAGAACAACAAATGCAGCAGCAGTTAAAACTATAAAAACAAGAACAACAAATGCAGCAGCAGTTAAAACTATAAAAGACATCAAAGAAAGTATAATAAACAGAACAAAAGCAGCACTTAAGAGAGGTTTCGTGTGTGTGTGTGTGTGTTTAGACATTTAGTGTAGAATAGCTAACTACACCTAATAGGTGCAGGCATACGTGAGTGAGTTTATATGCGTTTATGTATTAGTAAGTAAGATGTGAAAAATTAAGAGAACAAAATAATTAACAAGCGAGCAGTTCAGTTTAGCTGAAAGCGAACAGCTGTGTTGGACATAAGCGGCCACCACTGTTGCCAACTTGGTGCTTTTCGCACTAAATTTAGTGTTTTATTTATTCAAAACGCGAAAATTATTGAGCTTGATGCTTGGTGCGTTTTTTGGTGCTTTTTTTTGTACTTTGAAGACACCAAATCTGTAAATCAGAAAACAATCGAAGCTAAATTAATAGCAACCGTAAATATTTTAGCAACTTTACAAAAATAGAAACAAAATCATGGCACAATGGCAATCGTAAGCGAGCATATGTTTGCCAACAAATTTTTGAAACAAAAAGATTTTCGCCACTATGCGCTCAAATAAGGCGCATTAAAAAGGGAAATCAAAATTTCGTTGTGTTTCAGGTGTCAAGAGGTCGGAAAGTTCACGAGATCTTAAGATACTGCAGAAACTTGTTTTTTTGTTTTTGCTTTCGTTCGACAGGAATTGTAGAAAAAATTATGCAAAACAAAGAAAAATTTAACATATTTATAAACAGTTAGGAAAAAATTTATAAAACTTTCTTGAAGCTAAGCGAAGCGGCAACGGTGGACACAGCTGCAAATAAGAAAATAAGAACAAGAATGTTATCGCCGTTTGGACGAAAATATTTGAATTTATAGAAAACAGAAAAAATTCGACCGCCGTGCAAAAAACATTGATTTCTATTAATTCAAATCAGCATCCCTACAAACATATTTTTATGCATATAGTCCATTAAATACTCCGATAAAAATTTGGTGATTTTTTCGAAAATAAACCGTGATTTGTTTGGGTTTTAGGGCTTTTTCAAATTAAAAACTTGGCAACACTGGCGGCCACATACCAGTCTGAGAGGGAGAAAAAGGTGCAGCAAACGTACCATCGGATCGTTAAATTTAGAAATAAGGATATGGCACACAGCGACTATGTACTGGAATGCAGCAAACAAATGTAGAGAAATCAAAGGGCAGGCAGCTCAAAGAGGCGAGCAACTGCATTTTATTTAAACTTCGCCCAAAGCGTGCACTGTCAAGCTTACACGCACTAATAGTATACGCGCGGAAAAAATGAATGTGCAACTACACCGTGAAACGGACTTCCGCCTGATTAGTTGGAAAATGGCTTACTTTGAGAAGGTACGGAACCTAGATAGGTAGCTAAAACAAGATTGGCAAAATCAAAATTTTAAAGTGTCTAGAAATATTAGATTGAGTGATTCTTTTAAATTATCCAAACTTTTTGCTTCTTTTAATATGAAAAAATGTTTGTCAAATTTTTTTATTACCGAAATTTTATGTCTAATTTTTAAATATCCACGATTTTATGTAAAATTTTTAAATCACCAAAAATTATTTTTCAGTTTTCAGATTACCAAATATTTTTGTCTAAGTTTTCTAATGACCAAAATTGTATTTCCAATTTTTAAATTACTAAGTGATGTCCAGTTTTTGAAAACAAATAGTTATGTCCAACTTCTACAAGACCAAAAATATTTGTCCAGTTTTTAAAAACCCAAAAATTAATGTCCAGTTTTTGCTTTACCAAATATTTAAGCTCATTTTTTAATGAAAAGACAAATATACCCAGTTTTAAAATGGCCATAATTGTATGTCCAATTTTTAAATTACCAAATATTGTCAAGCAGTTTTTCAATTAAGAAAAATGATAGCGCAAACAATTATGTCTATTTCTCAAATTTTATATATGAAACTAGTTCATGTATAAGACTATCAACGTTTTTAGTTGAAAGAGTACATTGCAAAAAAGCCATTGTGTTGCCGTAAATGGCGGCTGCTCGTCGCTTAGATGCAACATCTGCAACAACTTGACACCGCTTCAGTCATGGCCAGAAACAAAGGCAGCAGACAGCGCACTAATAACAGCACTTGTATTGGCTACAACAGCAAGAACAACAATTAAAAATTAACGCAACATTAACAATAAAGTAAAAGCGCCAAACATGCCACGAGTGCAGCGAATGTCCTGCACTCTGAAAAATGTTTCTGACTACTCATATGTGGCAGGAAGCACGCAAGTAGCTATACATACATACTACGTACTTATGTATGTACGCAACTCAGTGTGAGTGTGAAATGCCTTAACCCAGCAAAAACTTTTAACTTTATGGGAAGTACATATTTTTGTATCAATGGAGTAACGCAGTACAAGTCACCTTACGACAATTTTCGGTTATCCATTGCATAAAATGTCAACGCCAATGACATGCAAATGTTCAAATAGTGCATTCTGTAAACGAAAAGGGGAAGCACTTTTCAAGAGTAAATGGATTATTTTAACATGTGCATGTCATTGGCTGTAACCGAATAAATGTAAAATTTCTTGCCATTGTATTACTTGTTATGCAATGGATAAGCGAAAATTGTCGTAAGGTGACTTGTATTGCGTTACGCCATTGATACAAAAATAAGTACTTCCCAAAAAGTTAAAAGTTTTTGCTGGGAAGGTTAGATGCGCGGCTACATACATACATATGTATGTAACTATATATGTAAGTGTGTGTGGTATGGCAGCCAGCAACTCGGCTCGAGTGTGTGACACTGGAATAAATGAAAGGCAGCCAACTTCATTACATGCTTGGTTTATTCAAAACAGTCAACGTAAATTACTTTACAACAACAATGCATACAGCCAGACGCACACATGAGTATACCGCGAGCGATGCGATGCGATGCCCTGACTCATGTCAAATATGTACATTAACAACTACATATGAAAACAACAAGAGCAACAACAATGCGCACAACAGCAATAAAGGTGTTGGGTGCAGCGTTGCCGAATTGAAGATTTCGTCGTCATTTTGCCGTTTTTTTTATCTCAATGACGTTTTGACGATTTTCCCCCCATAATGACGATTTTTTATTTTAGTTTTTCCACTAAGTTACTTATGTATGTATGTAAAAAATGTGTTACAGGAAAACGTAATCCAAAATGCAACCATGCATTTATCCAGTTTTGTTCTACAACCGTGCTTTCAGTTATATTAAATTTTTTCTAGTATTGTAACAAAATCTTTAATTTGCATTACTGACACTGATTTGAAAGAGACAGAAAGGTAGGAGTGCGAATTTATTCTGTCAAAATTATCTATCAGTTAATAAATGCTAATATTATACTAAGGGTCTTCACATCCACTTTGCTAGTTTTGTTAAATTGCTAGTTGACACTCGGTAATTTTATTAGTTTTCTTTTATTAGTCTGGTAAACTATGTTTATCAACAGCGGATTCGTAGCTTTTTTCCTAAAAAAAAAAAATAACAGAAAATTTAAGGAATTTTACTTACTCATATGCGTTATGCCTTTCGGCAGCGAGCGGATTTAAAATTGAATAAATATCGAACAGCTGATTGCAGTTTACCAACTACCAGAAAAATGATCAAGCTTCCTTCACGATAATTCTGTAACCGGTACACCGATAATAAAATATTTTTACACAAACAAAATACATTGGAAAAAATTATCGAACACCGGTGGAGTTCAACTATTTAAAAGCAATTGTCCTTTAAATTGCAATTTTAATTTGTCGTTAACAAATGCAAATCCACTTTTAATAACCCATATGCAATGTGGGTTCCATTTGGTTTTGTAATGTGTGGTCATATTTATTGGGCCGTACGCATAAAACCTAAGCAACAAAAATTTGACGTCTTTTTGGCCGAAATGACAATTTTTTTAGGGCAAAGTGACGATATTCCAACGAAAGCTTTCGGCAACGCTGGTTGGGTGAACAAAAACGCAGTATTACAACAACAACATTTAGCAGCGACAGCAGCCGGAATTACAAAGGACTACAAGACTGCTATGGAGAATCGCTGTTAGTTGTTAGCTGTGCACCGAGCAAAGCATGAAATAAGCATAAAATAAGTACAAGAATGGGACATGTTGAGCAAAAGCAGAAACAAGCACCCTTTTCATTCATTCACTCATTCATTCATTCATTACTAGCAAGCAAGCTTTTGCTTGGGCAGTAAAATCCCACGCAGGCTAGTAACTACATACTATATATGTACATATATATGCAGCGCATGTATTTCACTTCTAAATATAAGTATATACATAAGTTCATATACATATGCTTGTAATAAATTTTATGTGCCACATCCTTTAAATGAATGGACTTTTCACATATCTACATAGATGTTAAAATTCCTTTACAAATGACTGGAGTACAAGTAAGCATACTCACACACACACACATAAGCACATGCACATATGGCTGTTGCCATGACTTATGACTAGTCATTACGGAGGGATTAGCCAAGTACATGGCATGAAAAAAATAGCCGCCGATGAAGTTCGCACTCACACACTTACTTTTATTATTCCATCAACTTCAAAGCACTCTAAAGACAAACTAAAATTTGCTAAGTATTTTCTCACTGTGTAACATCCAACAACATATCTATGTTAGTATGTATGTATTTGCATCTGCTTTTTGTTGTCCTGTGTCGTGTTATTTTTTGGCATTAAAATAAGTATGTCAGAGTCTTCGTTATTATGCCGCCTTCAAGTGACC
>NW_023458559.1:54240225-54247991 GCF_013731165.1 Rhagoletis pomonella
GGTCACTTGAAGGCGGCATAATAACGAAGACTCTGACATACTTATTTGAATGCCAAAAAATAACACGACACAGGACAACAAAAAGCAGCTGCAAATACATACATACTAACATAGATGTGTTGTTGGATGTTACACAGTGAGAAAATGCCTAGCATACTGAAAAAATATTTAGTTTGTCTTTAGAGTGCTTTGGAGTTGATGGAATAATAAAAGTAAGTGTGTGAGTGCGAACTTCATCGGCGGCAAAATTTTTTCATGCCATGTACTTGGCTAATCCCTCCGTAATGACTAGTCATAAGTCATGGCAACACATGGTGTGTGTGTGTGAGTATGCTTACTTGTACTCCAGTCATTTGTCAAGGAATTTTAACATCTATGTAGATATGTGAAAAGTCCATTCATTTAAAGGATGTGGCACATAAAATTTATTACAAGCATATGTATATGAATCTATGTATATACATATATTTAGAAGTGAAATACATGCGCTGCATATATATGTAGTTACTAGCCTGCGTGGGATTTTACTGCCCAAGCAAAAGCTTGCTTGCTAGTAATGAATGAATGAATGAATGAGTGAATGAATGAAAAGGGTGCTTGTTTCTGCTTCTGCTCAACATGTCCCATTCTTGTACTTATTTTATGCTTATTTCATGGTTTGCTCGGTGCACAGCTAACAACTAACAGCGATTCTCCATTGCAGTCTTGTAGTCCTTTGTAATTCCGGCTGCTGTCGCTGCTAAATGTTGTTGTTGTAATACTGCGTTTTTGTTCACCCAACCAGCGTTGCCGAAAGCTTTCGCTGCAAAATCATCACTTTACCCTAAAAAAATTGTCATTTCGGCCAAAAATACGTCGAATTTTTGTTTATTGTATTTTTTTAACAAAATAAAAAATACAAACGAAATTGCATATAATGTGTCGTATGCATAAAAACCAAGCAATTGCGTTTTCTTAAAATTGCATACTTTAACTAAAATTTATTTGAACGAATTGAGCGAAAGGTCTGAAATTTTAAGAAAAAGCATTTGCTTAGGTTTTGTGCATGCGGTCCAATAAATAAGACGGCACATTACAAAACCAAATGGAACCCGCATTGCATATGGGTTATTACAAGTGGATTTGCAATTGTTAACGACAAATTAAAATTACAATTTAAAGGCAAATTGCTTTTAAATAGTTAAACTCCACTGGTTTGAAGTTTTTGATCCAGTACCCGGTGTTCGATAATTTTTTCCAATGTATTTTGTTTGTGTAAAAATATTTTATAATCGGTGTACCGGTTACGGAATTATCATGAAGGAAGCTTGATCATTTTCTGGTAGTTGGTAAACTGCAATCAATTCAATTCAATTATTAATCCGACGAATCCGCTGTTGATAAACATAGTTTACCAGACTAATAAAAGAAAACTAGTAAAATTACCGAGTGTTAACTAGCAATTTACCAAAACTACCAAAGTGGATGTGAAGACCCTTAGCATTTATTAACGGATATATGATTTTGAATGAACAAATTCGCTCTCCTACCTTTCTGTCTCTTCCAAATCAGTGTCTGTAGTACAAATTAAAGCTTTTGTTACAATTCTAGAAAAAATTTAATATAACTGAAAGCACGGTTGTAAAATAAAATTGGATAAAGCTTGGTTGTATTTTGGATTACGTTTTCCTGTAACTAATTTTTTACATACACACATAAGTAATTATTATTAGTATTATAAGTAATTTAGTGGAAAAACTAAAATAAAAAATCGTCATTACGGGGGAAAAATTGTCAAAACGTCATTGAGCTAAAAAAAAACGTCAAAATGACGACGAAATGGTCGATTCGGCAACGCTGCACTCAACACCTTGATTGCTGTTGTGCGCATTGTTGTTGCTCTTGTTGTTTTGATATGTAGTTGCTAATGTACATATTTGACATGAGTCAGGGCATCGCAATTCATCGCATCGCATCGCATCGCATCGCTCGCGGTATACTCATGTGTGCGCCTGGCTGTGTGCATTGTTGTTGTAAAGTAATTTACGCTGACTGTTTTGAATAAACCAAGCATGTAATGAAGTTGGCTGCCTTTCATTTATTCCAGTGTCACACACTCGAGCCGAGTTGTAGGCTACCATACCACACACACTTACATATGTATATAGTTACATACATATGTATGTATGTAGCCGCGCATCTAACCTTCCCAGCAAGAAACTTTTACATTTATTCGGTTAGCGCCAATGACATGCACATGTTAAATAAATGCATTTACTCTCGAAAAGTGCTTGGCCTTTTCGTTTACAGAATGCACTATTTGAACATTTGCATGTCATTGGCGTTACATTTTATGCAATGGATAATCGAAAATTGTCGTAAGGCGACTTGTACTGCGTTACTCCATTGATACAAAAATATGTATGTACTTCCCAAAAAGTTAAAAGTTTTTGCTGGGTTAGGGTATTTAACACTCACACTAAGTATGTACATATGTATGTATAGGTACTTGCGTGCTTCCTGCCACATATGAGTACTCAGAAACATTTTTCAGAGTAGTGCAGGACATTCGCTGCACTCGTGCCATGTTTGGCGCTTATACTTTATTGTTAATGTTGCGTTAATTTTTAATTGTTGTTATTGCTGTTGTAGCCAATAACAACTGCTGTTATTAGTGCGCTGTCTGCTGGCTTTGTTTCTGGCCATGACTGAAGCGGTGTCAAGTTGTTGCAGATGTTGTATGTAAGCGACGAGCAGCCACTATTTACGGCAACACAATAGCGAAACGAATATGCGCGTGGCTTTGTTGCAATGTACTCTTTCAACTAAAAACGTTGATAGTCTTATACATGAACTAGTTTCATATATAAAAGTTGAGAACTAGACATAATTGTTTGCGCTATCATTTTTCTTAATTGAAAAACTGCTTGACAATATTTGGTAATTTAAAAATTGGACATAAAATTTTGACCATTTTAAAACTGGGTATATTTGTCTTTTCATTTAAAAAATGAGCTTAAATATTTGGTAATCCAAAAACTTGAAATTAATTTTTGGTCTTGTAGAAGTTGGACATAATTATTTATTCCAAAAACTGGACATGACTTAGTAATTTAAAAATTGGAAATAAAATTTTGGTCATTAGAAAACTGCGCGTCAATAATTGGTCATTTATAAACATAACATTTCTTTTTGGTTGATTAAAAATTAAACATATTTCTTTTGTCATTTAAAAGCGGAGCATAAATATTTGGCAATCTAAAAAGTGGGAACTATTTTTTGGACATTTAAAAGCTGGACATATTTCATCATTTAAAAACTGGTAGTTAATAAATGGTCAATTAAAACTTGGACAACAATTTTTAGTAATTTGAAATCTGTTGCTTATTTAAGAACTGGGCATAACTTTTGTTTTCATTTAAAAACTGAGCATAAATATTTGATTATCTAAAAACTGAAAATTTTTTAGTAGTATAAAAATAAAGATTTTTTTTCTATAAAACCTTGGCATGCATGTTTGTTGTAATCAAATAACTTGACATTAATTTTTGGTCACTAAAAGAATGGGATATAATTTTTTTTTTTTTTTATTTAAAACTTAGACAAAAATATTTGGTAATCTGAAAACTAAAAATTATTTTTGTTGATTTAAAATTTTTACATAAAATCTTGGTTGTTTAAAAATTAGACATAAAATTTCGGTAATAAAAAAATTTTACAAAAATTTCTTCATATTAAAAGAAGCAAACCAGTTTGGATAATTTAAAAGAATCACTCAATTTAATATTTCTAGACATTTTAAAATTTTGATTTTGACAATCTTGTTTTAGCTACCTATCTAGGTTCTGTACCTTCTCAAAGTAAGCCATTTTCCAACTAATCAGGCGGAAGTCCGCTTCACGGTGTAGTCGCACATTCATTTTTGTCCGCGCGTATACTATTAGTACATGTAAGCTTGACAGTGCACACTTTGAGCGAAGTTCAAATAAAATGCAGTTGCTCACCTCTTTGAGCTGCCTGCCCTTTGATTTCTCTACATTTGTTTGCTGCATTCCAGTACATAGTCGCTATGTGCCATATACTTATTTCTAAATTTAACGATCCGATGGTACATTTGCTGCACCTTTTTCTCTCTCTATCTCAGACTGGTATGTGGCCGCCAGTGTTGCCAAGTTTTGAATTTGAAAAAGCACTAAAACCCAAAAAAAAAAATCACGGGTTTTTTTTCGAAAAAAGCACCAAAATTTGTATCGGAGTATTTAATGGACTATATGCATAAAAATTTGTTTGTAGAGATGCTGATTTGAATTACTAAAAAATTAATGTTTCTTGTACGGCGGTCGAATTTATTCTGTTTTCTATAAATTCAAATATTTTCGTCCAAGCGGCGATAACATTCTTGTTCTTATTAATTTTTAATTTGCAGCTGTGTCCACCACTAACACTAAATTTAGTGCCGAAAGCATCAAGTTGGCAACAGTGGTGACCGCTTATGTCCAACACAGCTGTTCGCTTTCAGCTAAACTGAACTGCTCGCTTGTTAATTATTTTGTTCTCTTAATTTTTCACATCTTACTTACTAATACATAAACGCATACAAACTCACTCACGTACGTATGCCTGCACCTATTAGGTGTAGTTAGCTCTTCTACACTAAATGTCTAAACACACACAAACACACACACGAAACCCCTCTTAAGTGCTGCTTTTGTTCTGTTTATTATACTTTCTTTGATGTCCTTTATAGTTTTAACTTCTGCTGCATTTGTTGTTCTTGTTTTCCTGTTGCTGTCATTATTGTCTATTATCACAGCTGTTAAACAATTTTTAATGGCATCTACTAAATCTTTGTTGTTGTTGTTGTCGTTGTTGATGCTGCTGATGATGTTGAGAACAGCAGACGAGTAGTGGCTGCTGTGGCATGTGGGAAATCTGAGTTTGCCAAAATTATGTTAACCCGAAACATGTTGCCTGTGTTGGTTAATGGCTTTTGTCACTTAGGAATAAATGAATAAAGAAGAAGCAATCATCTACTTAAGTTATCTAATATCACAATGCTGCTGAATATTAACAAATTAGAAAATTGAAATTATGCATTTGCATATCTACTATATCACAATCGCTAAATGATTTTATCAGTATTTTTTCAAAATATGTATTTCCTTTAATGAGCTAAAACTCTTCAGGGGAAAAAAACAAAAAATCTCAATTCGTTTATTGAATATCACTAAAATTTAATGGAAAATCACTCATACGCCCGGGTGTGCGCGGAATCAAACACCAATTTATTACTTATTTTGCTTTTGTGTATGTTTTATTTTTTCACACGCTAGTGCAGCAAAAAATCTCAAATGTTTTAATTTTAAAGTGTTTATTACCAAACGCGTCGGAATTTTAGCAACAAAACTCTTAGTGAATTTTAAACTCCGCAAAAATAAAAAAAAAATACAGAAATCAATTAAAAATCCCCGCCCCTGTGGTTTTGAGTGCGCACGAGAATTTCCGCTGACATTATTTTCAATTAAATTAAAAGGCAACAACAAAGCTACACTAACGCCATGTAGGCGCGGCTGGGTAATCAGTGTAATCACAAATAAAATGTACAATCACAGCAACTGAACGCCGCTAACCGCGAGACAACAAAACAAGTGCTTGCAACGTGCCACACGCGCCAGTAAAATAGCACTACAAATTAAATAATTGATCACTACTTTTTAACATTGAAAAAAAAAATATATTAAAATAAAATGTAAGCAAAAACGTTAACAAAAAAAAGCACAAATAACAAAAAAAATAAAAAGCAAAAAATACGCATCAATAACAAATTAATTACCATTGAGAGTTACAAGCAAAAAGCAAAATTTAAAAATTCAAATGAAGTTTTAAATGTGTGGAAGTAAATTTAAAAAATAAATGGAAGTATGTACAGTATATTTTGCTTAGTTGCACATCCTTCTTTGCAAGAAAAACTTGTGCACTTAACCGAAAAAGGCACTTAAGCGAATTTTCTTTACTACTTCAATGAGGAAGGTATCCAAATCCCTATGAAACCAAATAATGGAGAAGCACTTACCACGTAGAAATTACTGCAAGCGAAATTTTTACCGAATAGTATATAATTATCTATATAACTACATAAATTTATAGCCATTTTCGTTGTTCTGCGAAATGAACAAAATAAATAAAAAGTTGTAAAATTAGGTAATTGTAGGGCCAGTGCAGGTAAACGTAATACTTTCTTTGATAATTGATACTAGTCGCATAATTTTTAAGGCACGTATCGCCAATGTGCAGGTATGCTAAATGCATCTATCGGAGCAGTTTCCTTATAAATGTTAAAAATAATGCCTCTGATGCGCATTTTAGGGTAGGTATCTTAAATGTGCACTTAAGCATAGAGGCAGCAAAGCAAAATATACTGTACATAGATACGTCGAGTTAGCTGCTGAATTATTTTTAGAGTGTAAGCTTGCGGTCACTGGCTGTGCATAGACAGCAGAAAAATAATGTTTTAAAGATTTTCTGTGTTCACGTTAACAGTTCTAAAAAAAAATGTTCGCTGTATATAAATAGATTTGCCTATAGGAATTGACTAATCTGTTTCGGTGTTTTTTTTTTTTTGTATTAAAGCTAGATTTGCAAGTATCACTGTAGGGCAGAAAGAGGACTACAATCCAGGGATTACAATTTCAAGAAACTTTACAGGCATGCCTTCTTAACGCCAGTTACTTCCTTATACTATTTATGGCCATTCAAAGACCAAAGACTTTGTCGAAGTATAATTTCTGATATACTCGTACATAGGTTAGTAAGATAATTATACTACTACGACAGTCAAATCGATAAATTAATCGATAGCTATCGTTTAACGTATCGACTATAAATCACAAAAAATTGTTTCTACTTTCCATAGATTTGATAACCTTATAAACAAAATTTTCATGGATAGATCTGTTGATATTTTTTTTTTTTAATTTTGTGGCACATTCTCGAAACTTCATAGATATGTTGCATTTGATGCCAAAGTCCATTTCGTCTAATATGAACATACTATTTGAAAACTTCCCAAAGTTATTTAAAAACAAGTAAGAGGAGCGCTGTCTTCGGCTATGCCGAAGGCTTCATACCTTTCATGAACATCTACAAATTTTACTTTGACAGATTACTGCTTTTGAATACATCTGCATACATCGATAGAGGAGTTCCATACCTATATAAAAAATCGCATCTGAACAATCAGAGGTATTGAAGATATACCTTATATTAGCACCAATCTAAGTGATTTTCACTGCTATGTGATCGGTATGTAAACCGGTAACACAATTTATTGGGTTTAGTTTCCTACATAAAGAAGATGTATCGCAAAAACTGGTATCTGAACAATCAGTGCTATAGGAGATAAAGCTTATACAGCATAGATTTTGACGATTTTCCCAGTAGACTTTGTATTATTATTTATAAAATATCTTACGAAATTTATCGCTTTTAGCTATTCAAATAAAGAAGTTTTACAGTAAAATCCCATATCTGAACAATCAGATGTATGGAAGATATATATTGTAGTCATCCGATCCTTGTTATTTTCACTGAAAGTATTCTGTTAATAATGAGTGAAAATGGTGCGAAATTTCATGTTCGTAGCTGCATAAATGGAGGAGTTATGATAAAAGACCTCATATCTGAACAATCAGTTGTATGGGGGCTGCAGGTTATAGTGACCCGATCTTTATTATTTTCGAGGTAAGTCTTCTGTTGATAATGAGTGAAAACAGCGCGAAATTTCATGG
>NW_023458559.1:54248091-54261940 GCF_013731165.1 Rhagoletis pomonella
TCTTCATCTTCATCTTCATCTTCATCTTCATCGTCATCTTCATCTTCGTCGTCTTGGTTTTCATCTTTATCTTTTCCTTTATCCTGATCTAAATATGTCCATTCTTTTCTTCATTTCCATATTCACCCCCACCATTGTTATTAGGTTAGGTATTTAAATTTTCCTTCCTCTTTGTCTTTATATCTAGGTTTATTTACTTTTATTTTAATTTCTGTATTTATCACTTTCTTCTTCTCCATACTCCACTTTACCTTCTTCCATGTTTGAGTCTAATCTATTCATGTACATACAATACATACATTTTATTCCTGAACTGCTGCTTAGCACGTTTCTTTAATTCGCTATCAATATTAAAGCATACATTTAGGAGGCATTTCCGCCCCAACCATGTACATGTATGGCATTGGTATTGGTGCGACTTTTGAATTGATTTTTTCGCTCTATTTTAAACTGATTTGAAATTTTAAAAATTGCCTGCACCTCAGCATCAAAATACCTTTCTAATGATATATAACTGTTTATACCTTAGAAGTATAGTTTAGCCGTAAAAGGGGTGTAAAGGAAACATGATTGCCTATTTATATATATGATTTTACTTCTTTACTACTGAAACATGTATATGTTTAAATTCGTTGGGAATTTTGTGGGATAAATTTTCAAGATGTGGGTAATTGAGGGATTTTTTCCCCATTTCCGTGGGATATTTAACAGAGAATGTCTGGCATCACTGAGCCTAACCCTCTCCCCCACAAAATCCTCGGCCACAGTTTTTACCACCTGTACGAAGGAGGCCAGGCTACAACTGGGAATTCACGTCGATGATACACCAATTTCGACGGTGAACAACCCGAAGATACTCGGAGTAATATTCGATAGTCTGCTCTCCTTCTCGCCACATACAACCGAAATTGTCAACAGAGTCCAAAGCCGCAACAAGGTCTTCAAGTCGCTAGCCAGCAACGCCTGGGGCAAGACAAAGAAACGTTGCTGGCAACGTAAAAGGCAATTGGCCGGCCGTTTCTGAACTGCGCCGCGCCCGTTTTGTCACCGGGGACTAGGAGGATGCAGTGGATGAAGCTGCAGACTTGCCAGAACACGGCACTCAGGACAGCAACGGGAGGCCTTTTGATGTCGCCGCAACACCACATGCACGAGGAGGCCCACATGCTCCCTGTTAAGGAGCATAACACAATGATCTGCAATTAGTTTCTGGTTGGGAGCCACAGATGTGGTCAACCAAACAGACAGCTCCTTGCAGTAGAGCCTTCGCCTAGGCACATGAGGAGGCATCTCTAGGAACTGACGGACGAAGTCCAGAGGTTCATCAAACAACCTCTGGATCCGACAGCTTATCGACAGGCCTTGAATGGCATTCACAGAGAGGCAGTCTCGAGTTATGTAGACTCCCGACCTGTGGATGCTGTTCTGGGCATACAACCACCAGACGTGGATGAGACAGAACATCGTCTGCCTCGGTAGACTCGGACCACAATAGCCCAATTGCGCCCTCGTTACTGCAGCAGGTTGAACTCATACCTGAGCAGATTAAACGAAGATGTTCTCAACGAATTCCCGGCATGCAGAGAGTCGCCCCATGACTCACAGCATCTCTTCCTATGCCCTCTTAATCCCAACTCGCTAACGCCCCTGTGTCTATGGACAGACCCCGTCGAGGTTGCACGCTTCCTGAGGCTACCGTTAGTAGAGCTTGATGACAACGATTGAGGGACTAACCGAACTGAGCGGGGTTGCTGTAGCCGCTACAACAACAACAAAGAATAAACGAAATAACAGCGGCCATGTAGGAAAGCCAACCCCACCTCTAACCATAGGGTTACGGCGACCACTTTTCGTATTTTATCCAGTTCTGCATCTAACCGTTTTGACTCTTGCAACTCTTTTCAACATGCTCGTGAACATTGCATCGAAACTTACCCCAGCAGTTTTTTGTATGTCTAGAGAGAGGTACAAATTCAGAGTTTCATCGAGGTTCGTACAGTGATTCAAACAAGTGACCAGGTGTTGATTTTTTAAAAATAAGTATTCACAATGTGTTTCAAGCTATTTTTTTTTGTTATTTTTCTATAAATATACCGCCCAGCTGTGATTATTGACTTGTTGAAATTTTATTTTATAAGAAGTTCATACTTTTATGGAAAGAAGTGCAAAAATCAGTCACAAAAAAATTTAAAAAAAAAATCAACGGGAATTTTTAGCCGTTTGAAACTGTGATTTATATGGTTTTGGTTAAAGAAAAATAACAAAAAAAAAAGCTCGAAAAACCAACTCGTGGTCACTTGTTTGAGTCACCGTATGCACATAAATCCGAATGCTTAGCCAAAAGTAGCAATTCGATGCCCAGGCTATAGGCTGCTAATATCTTGAGCGATTTTAGTTGTTTACGAGGAAAAAATAGAAATAGTTTTCGTTATTAAATTTTTAACTTCTTAATAGTATTTATACAGGTTATTTTTAGCAGCGGCTACAACAAATTAACAAACCATAAGGAATACAACGAAAGCTACGTAAAATTAACACATGTTCATACATGCCTATGTACATGTTATATAAACAACAATGCACCCACTCTGCCCAGTGAATCAGAGCAGGGATTTTGCTTAACTTAATGACGAATATGTAGAATCAATTTGGCTGGTTGTATTTGTGTTTGTGATTGAGGTTGTGGTCGTGGGCGAGTTAGTTTAGCTGGCTTCGGTAGCGGACCCGAACCCGGCCGGCGTAGCTTAGCTGGTGCTGGACGCCGTCTGGGACGAAAAGCCACTAACCGTTCTGTACGTGGCAGCGTAAAAACGGTTTGTGGGAAGATGACGCGTGGATCGATGATCGATGCGGTTTGTGGTACATCCACGGCAGCTGGTGGTGGTCCATATTCCTCAGCAGGTGTGCCAGGTGGGCCATAAGTAGACGCAGGAGCAGCTGGTGGTGGTCCGTAGGATGGTTCTGGTTCAGGAAGGGGTTCCTCAGCCGGTGGTCCGTAAGTTTGGTCTGGTGGCCCGTATGTTTGATCTGGTGGACCGTATGTCTGGTCCGGTGGCCCATAAGTCTCATCTGGTGGACCGTATGTCTGGTCTGGTGGCCCATAAGTCCCTTCGGGCGGGCCATAATTTGGCTCTGGTAACTCAAATGCTGGCTCTGGTTTGAAACCTGATGGTGGATAAGGTGCTGGATCTGCTGGCGCTGAGGGTGCTGATTCTTGTCGCGCCAAAAATGGCAATGGCCGATTGTTGGCCGGTCCTGGGAATCGCAAACGTGAACGTGGCGGCTCCGCATGGCACAAAGCGGCTATCAAGAAGCCAACTGCGGCGAGAGTGTAAAATATTTTGGACATTATTTCCAAACCACCGGATCCTTTCGATTAATTAGTGACTATGCTGCTGCCGCTGTTCTGCTGTCCAAGACCGTTAGAAGTGAACTACTGTTGAGTTCGCATCAGCGTGTCTATTAAATAGACGCCAACGAACACTGCCTTTCGGCTGGCTTTCCTTGACTAGAGTCGCTGTGACGTTGGAAAAACGGTTGTTATGAACGCATTACGGCTTTGTTACTGACCTCCGGCACGGTGCTTCGGTGCGTGTAAGTGTTAGGGCTAAATGTTTGGTATTAACTCATTTCTTTGGGCTTTAGGTACATGCTTATGCCTTAAGTGGTGTGTGTAGCTATATACGCATTATTTAAACTTGTAGATGTAACAAAATAAAGCAAAAACCCAAAATTTCCAATGAGTCCATTGCGTCTGCTCGCCAGCGGTCACTCATGCTGTATGACAAATTTGGCGTTGCTGCTCGACGTGATTGTGGTGTTAAATTGATTTTACAGCTGACCACGTCCGCTTTGGCTGGTCGCTTCTGCTTCGTGTGAGCTGCTGTCGAAGAATAGAACGTGTTAGCAACTAAAATTAAGAATGTGATTGTAAACTATAAAAATTGCGTAATGGCTATTAAGTACTAATGGACAATATTATTACAGTGATTGCTGTGACATAATTTCGGCTGTTGATGCTTTATATAAAATTACAAGTCCATACACATGCATATACATATGTTATCAACAATTTATTAAAAACTTTTAATTTGGTGAAATTATTGATTATATACTCGACAAAGTTTGTCCAACGAATATGAGGTCCAGATTGTCAAACAAATAAAACTTGTTAATTCAATTAAAAGCAAATTATCAATTAAAAGCAAATTATAATTAGGATTCTTGCTTGGAGGTCTTAATTAGTAATATCCTAAATTAACTCGAGTATTCTTTAGAGAAAACTTCTGATGCCTTTTCCTTCCTTCACTCGATTTAACATTTTAAATTTCTTTCACACGATAGCTCCTGTTTATAGTTGTATTTACTTACTCGTATCTTTTACGCTTTGTTATATATTTTTGTAAACACACTTTTACCGTTAATATTTGCGTTACTCACAGCATACAATGCACCTCTGTATGAGAAAACAAACACACGCACACACAGGCACGCACGCGCGCAATTGGAAGCGCAGACTAATCCATCAAAGTGAACTACACCTTTGTAACTCACCTCATAAATACTCTGGACATGTGTATGACCAACAACTCTTTTCTTGTCGTAGTAATAATATGTATTAAGTAGTTCCACTCCGTTGCGGGCAACATTTCCAACGTCAATTGGCTTGTAAGGGCGTATCCTCCCACATCCTGCTGCACTCCATGGCTGCTGCTCTGTCTGTCGGCTGTCTGTTTAGTTTGTAGTGCAAGTTGTACTACAATCTTGTTTGGCTGTAGCTGCTCCTCTTGTTAATTTTGTTGTTGTTACCGCTGTTGTAACGTGTTGTATGGCGCTTGTTGCGATATTTTCCGCATATCCTTCTGCATACTGCGCAAGTGTTTGTGAACAAGCACCGATACCGACACCGCTACCGACACCGACACCGACACCGCTACCAACGCCACCCACATCAGACCTCTGGGGCTTCTCAAAGCTCTGACAGCTTTGCCTAGTCGGCCAAGTAGACGATGATGTTGTTGGCTAATGTTGAATTTATTTGCCGCTTTATAGTGCATTATTCACCGATTTTTAGTAACGGCGCTTCCTTTTGCCTTTGTTGATGTGTGCCACGTTGCATCGTGCATTTTGCTAAGAATGGCAATTGTCTGGAAGCGAAAGGAGAAAAACTGTTATTTGATTGTTTGTATTGAATTTCTTGAGTTAGGTTGTAAGCTCAATGGAGTTGTGGCTAATGCAATGCTTTCGACACAAACAATTTGTAGGGTTGCTGTAATAAAACGACTATAGAAAGAGCTAACGTATGAAAGCCGGATATTTTACAGAGAAAAATACTAAGAACTAAAAAACACTTCATGTCGGTTGTGTGCAAAATTCATCTTTCATCTGATTGTGTGCTGAGAAATATTAACGTTGATATTTTTCTACTTTTCATGCAATCCTTTTTCACTCTTTACTGCAGCTGAAGAGAATTTTTATTGCATTTTAAGTAAAAATACCTTATTCGAAGGACATACTACACATGTATGTATGTGTGTATGTATGTATGCATATATGACGAACTTAATATTCTTAAGTAGACTTATGAACGCGCAGCAAATACTTGCGATTCATGTATCATCTATGTATGTACGTATGTATGTGTTTATACGCAACATTAGCTTCCTTACAATCACACTAATGCCCTCATCCTTGGCCACATAAAGTATTAGCTGAAAGGAATTTTTATGATTGTTGTGCACATTTGATGGATTGGCTGGTTGAAATTCGAGTGCAAGCAAATGTAAACGATTTAGCAGACGTTTTTTTTTAAGTGTAGTGAATGAATGAATACATCGCACGTTTTATAATAAAGAGATGTAACTCAAAATTTACGTTTTTGGAGATTTCATTAGGCAATTCATTAGCTTGATGAGTAGAATATGTTCAGTCTAACAGATAACCAAACTTCCCAAATATGGCGAAGATATGCATCTTTGCATCTGTCTTTTTGTATACTAACTGTATGAATTAATAAAACTTTGATTGCATTTTCGCAAAAACTTGAAATTTGGAAATACTTCGTTATATCTATTATTAAACGTGCGAAATATGTACATATATGAATACACAATAAAAGGCACAGGCTATAGGCCAGTATGCAGCTTTCAAGAAAACAGTCAAGAAAAAAATTGCCATTATTTCGTGTGAGTGTCCAGGGAATTTGGGCTACTGATACGTCACAGCCTGTTGCCACACTCTTTCCTCAAGAAATAAGGGAACGGGCATATATTTCTGTTGCCAACATCGGTTGCCTTGAGATCGGGCGAGTAGTTTTTGAGATACGTATATATCATATAAGTGGGCGTGGCAGCGCCATTTTCCTAAAATTTCTTGAAAAACACTTTTTTGTGAAAGAGCAATTGCTTATATCAATTTTAAATAAATATTGATGAAGTCCTTAGCCACACTGCTTAAAAAATCTATAATTCCGGTTCGTACACATAATGTAAATTCAAGGCCGTATTTAAGAAAAGTCGCCTAAATTTGGCACTTTTTATCAGATTGTAATCAACTATATACTCTGAAATTGTTGAAATTATCGATGATCAAAGCTAAACAAATATGGGTATTTTTTTAATTTACCCGATAAAAAATCCCAACAAGCCTAAATAGTCCGACAATAGATTATTATATACCCATTTAAAGGCCTATATGTTCTCTTCTCACACAATATTCGATATTTGAAATGGAGTCAAAAATAGTGGTTCAAAAACTGGTAAATCTACAAAATCCTATGTTCTGACCTAAATCGACAGGTCGCGACCTCTACTTGACTTGATTTGCATTAACAAAATCGGTTCATAAATACGGCTTTTATAAATAACTCGACTCCAGCACCACCTAGCGGGTCAATTTTTCCATCATGGAAGTAGCACACGTTTTGCATATGACCGAAATCGGTTTATAAATAATTCTTCCCCAGGGCCACGAATTTTCTGGTAGCCTATAATAGGATCATATATGCAAGTTTATATCTTTGAAAATTTGACCGCAATCGATCTAATAGTTTTTTAGTTAAGTCCGAACAACGAAAACGACTATTATTTTATATGTATAGATTGAAATAATTGACCTACCTTACTTTACTGGGGTGACAGCCCTCAGTTTTTTCCGAAAGCCCTTTTACGGGTATAGTACGCTGCTTGGCCCTTCTTTGATCGTTCCTCGACGTTGCGACTCCACGTAAGTTTAGGGTCAAGGAGAATTCATTTGTATTTCACCTCGGAGAAAAGGTTCACACCTGCCTCGTCCAGCTTTGGTACGGAGAATTCCGGAATTTTTGGTTTCCTTGTGAACAAGAAAAGTTCGATTTTAGAAGAGTGTACTCCAAGCCCATGTGGTTTAGCTCAGTTTCAACACTGCTCAGCTCACTAATTGTTGGCAAGACATCAGTATAGCCAAGTTATTAGCGTAGGCAACTACCTTTGCTCACCTGACGTGAAAGCTTTCTAATAGTTTATTTAGCACCAAAATGCACAGCAGGGGTGATAAGATAAGGGTGGATTGTCTGCCTGGTGACAAGCAACTAGCAAGTTTGCCATTTTGGCGTTTGAGAGGTAGCCGCACCCTGAAATATTCTGCAGAAATGGCTTCTTCCTGCGTGTCTTTAGCGCAATCCTTGCGAGGGCTGGACCCTCGAACAGGAAGTGTTCGACTGCAGACTGCGGAAAGATTGTAGACATCTTTTTTGCTCTTTCCTAAGAAAGCTTTGGTTTTGAGTGTGTCGTAGGGCACCTAGAACTGCCGGGTAATCCTGCCAGTTCCACCTCTGCTTGGTCTTCGAGTGAAAAATTTCGGTAATTTTTGTCTTAATATTCCTCGCCGAGGCGCCCATATCCACCGCGTGGGACAGAACAAGTGTGGAGCCGCGCGCGGGTTAAACCCCCTATTTAGTTACAGTTTTTCAAAAAACTATGCAACAATAAATTTCATGAAATTTTCCTCACACACAATAATGTGACTCGACTTTGAGATACATGTTAAGGCGCTTATGTTCGCTTATCCTACTACCGATGTGCCGTTAGCTACTAATACGTATGAAAGAAGAAACAAAAATAAATCTAAACCACATTCTCATCGACGCAATATCTACATTAAAGAACTTTGCCTTGCCTTTATTTCTGCTTAGTCCGAAACTTTCATCATGCCTTCAGCAATTTTACCGCTAATTGAATACAACCTTGATCATTTGGCCGTTTATGCTATTCAGAGTAGGGAAGGATATTCGCTTGCCGCTGAATATATACAATATATTATATTTGTTATTTCGGTCATTCATTCCGTTAACGCTTGCCATTTCTGGTGTGTTTATGTTGCACACCGTAAGTGAATTGGCAAAATCTTTGCTAAGTTGGTCACGTATTTAATGTCGGTTTCACACACTTCAACACGTGCGACTTTTATGCCTTTCATCTTGGCCGAAAATGACCAACAGAGCATTCAGAATTTGAACGGTGTATGGGAGTGAGTCTGTAAGGTGGAATTGATTGGGGAAGGCTGCTTGGAGTGAGTGCCTGCGGAATTGTGAAACGAAGGCGGTTGCTGTACGTTATTTGGCCCACACGCCCTAGGCATAGTGCTTAGATGTACTATGTATACCTCCTTAGAGGACGGCCAGTAAGCAGTGTTGCCATAAGTCAAGATTTATCTTGAAAATGAAGATTTTTCTTCAAAAAAATACTTTTTAAAAAGCAAAATTTTACACTGAAAAAATCTTCAAAATGAAGAATTTTGTGTATGATGTAAAATTTTTAAAGTTTAAGTTAAAATTGTTAAATTATTTATATTATCCTTGCTAGATCATTGTAAGCAGCAAATGAAGGAAGAAGAATAATTCAATACGCAATCTGCCTTCTTCCCTCGCACCGAAAAACATATACTCTAGTGCAGAGTTAGAGAGTGGAGGAAAAGAACAAACGGCCTTTTGTATCCCCTCTCGTTTAAATGACAACTATGGAAATTTGCAAGTAAACTGCCATTTTAGCTGATGAGTCTACGTGAATAAATGTATAACGGAGGAAAAAGGAGCGGTAAGCTTTATAAAATAATATCCATGTAAAAATATCAATAAAAAATCGAATTAAAAAGCTCAAAATTGATATGGAACTTTGTCGAATTTTCTTAATTTTTATACAAAAATTGAAGTCTGGACGTACATGGTTTTTGATAGATAACGAGCTATTTTTTCATAAAAAAGAACAAGTAATTTTTAAACAAAAAACACAAGTCACTTCATAACTCATATAAATATTGATCGTCAATTTCTTCATGATCCAATGACCGGGTCTAAACCAAATTAGTATGAGGTACCACCTTTCCGATAAAAAGGAATTATCGAAATCAGTTCAAGTGGTCCAAAGTTATGCGGTAACATATATACAAACAAAAAAATATTCGCACGAATTGATAAACTCTTCCTTTTTGGAAGTCGGTCAAAATTTGCAAAACGTCGCGTCCCTATTTATATTTTCGCCAGTGCATATTTACATATGTAAACTGTGCTACAAATTTTGTGATGGCACGAGGCAATATTCATTTTAAGTTTATGTTGTTATAAAGAGGACTTTATAATTTGAGAATTGTAATTTTTTCAGCCAACATAAAAAGGGATATTTAGAGCCGTAAAGCCAATATCGAATTTCTTTTAAGGTATTTTTAAGCTTTAAAATCTTATTTTGAAGATTAAAAAAAACATAATATTTAAGATATTTTGGGGACCATCTCTGGCAACACTGGCAGTAAGTAGCAATGCGTGAGCGAAGGTTGCAAAAGTCTAATTAAGGGTCAAATAAAAGCTGCCACAGATGTTGCAAATTGTTCTGCTAAATATGCGTTGGATATTAAAAGACATTTGTGACCAGTGCGCGCAAACGCACCTATGTACACTAGATTTACATACACTTTGTGATTTTGTAAAAAAAAAAAAAAAATCCGATTTTAGCTGTTTTACATTTGTTTGGTTCGTTTTAAATTCTCCTCATGCAAATTAATTCAGCAGCTACTTTTGCTAATGCGATTTATTCCGACGTTTTGTCATAGGTGCGCTTTTGTTGTTGTTGTTGTTGCAGCGCCTTAAAGAACTGCTAGCATGAACGTCAGTAAAGCTGTAGTAAAAGCAAATCGAGCAAATGGTGGCCGCCACAATCTTCTTCATTCACATGCAAATTTTCCTTGCAGTACTCGGGGATGTTTTTTATGCATAAAGGTTTTAAAAACGCATTTGTTCAACTGCCGCACAGATTGTGTGTGAAGCATACGAACATAGATTTCTGCGACGTAATCTTGCGTTCTTCGCTACAACAAAAGGCGGAGCCGACTTGTACTAGCATTCGCAGTACTTCCGTTATTTTTCCAATAAAATGTTATTGTAATGTTCTTGTGCGCAAGGAATGCTCGCTAGTCTATATGCAAGCTTAGGCTGCATGCCTTCTGCGAGTCATTCATAACCATTAGACATTATTGCCCTCTTATGCAAAGGAGGTAAGCACATCATTTTAGTAAGCAATGGCTACCTCTGATGGCCGGAAAATAAGTAAAAATAAGTATTTATCACCACAATACTTCGGGACTCAGGATCAAATCTGAATCTATCTGCATTACGAGTTCGCAATTGGATTATGGCTGCTTCGTTCTGACAGAAAACAGGCTGAATATTAACTTTTTTGTTGCGGAGTTCTTTAATGCAGTACTCTTTGGGGTTTTCGCAAAGATACGCGATTTTGCTAAAACTGGTGTTTGTAGGGGTAGTGTAAGGGTACTGATTAGCTGCATACAGATATCTTCGAGCTTAGATGCTAAGCGTCTTAAATTGCATACTCTTAGGCAGATCAATAGCCAACTCTGCAAATGCAAAGAAAACAAAAGATTTCATTTTAAAAATTATTGAAATTTATTTTCTAAAAAAAATATTGTCTACCAAAATTTAAACAAAATTTAACTAACATTGCAACCGAATTCCCATTTATCCAAAGGCCTGCACACTTACATATGTTTGTAATGCCACCATTCAGCACTTACACAATTTACCAGCCGGTGTAGCGCGCGGCGAACGGGAAGCCTTGTGGCTGTGCCTGCTGTTGCGCGCGCTGTAGTAATTGAAATTTTGCTGGCCCTACACGACGCGTCTTAATTAAATGCGCTGGTACAGGCAAGTCAGCTGGCGCACGGCGTCTACCTTGTGGGAAACGTTGGAAAACTAAACGCGCTGGCTGTTGTGCTGCCTTGTTGTCAACTTCATCGTTAGTGCCCTGTGCGTCGAATGAGTTGCTGACCGCAATGACGCTACCATCATCGGCGACGGCGACGAAAATCTCCTCGCCCTCTTCCTCAGCGGGCTCCTCCTCCTTGTGTTGATCTCTTACTTCCGGTTGCGGTTCACTTGGCTGCTGCTCATCCACTGTGGCCTCCTCTTCGTCAACTTCTAAATCCACATCGCGTGCAGTGACACTTTGCTCTGGTGGTAAGTAGGTGTTCTCAGGCGGACCGTAAACAGAATCTGGTGTCACAGCGGCTGCTGTTGGCGGTCCGTAGGTGCTGTGCGGTTCTGGCGGACCGTAAGTAGCTTCCGGCTGTGTTGGCGGGCCATAGGTGCTATCCGGGGGCAAGTAAGTCACATCTGGCTTGTTTGCTGATGATGGCGGCAAGTCGAAGGGAATTTCAGGTGTCACACCGGCGGCTGGATAGCCAGTAGGTGCGGGTGGCTCAGGAGCAGCTACTGCCTGTTGGCGCGCAAGGAAACGGCCACGAGCGACACTAGGACGGCGGAAACGCGTCGGCGCTTCGGCGGCGCAGAGTGTGGCCAGCAATAGAAGACCCATGAGTGGTTTGAACATTGTGAAGTGGTTTCGTTTTTTGTTTGTGTACCGAACTTGGCTGCCTGCGGTGAAGTTCCAAGTTTCTGCCGCGACGTTGCTGCTGTGTCTGTCGCTGCGAATTGATTTGGTTTTAGCTTTTATACTAAATACTTGCATTTTAGCGCACCTGTGCTTGGTTCTATATTCTCGTAATAAGGCTAGCGCGGCTTAAATTATCATATCTTACTATATATTAACTATATATTAACCGCGTGCTGCCTTTGGGCTCTTGATTACGCGTTTCATGCCGAAAACATTATTTTTGGCATATGAATGTAATCTTTTATTTATGTTTTTTTTTTTTGCGCGTTCGACGCTGGCTGCGCTTAATGTTATTTACGTGACGTATGTATGCCCAAATTAATTATGTATGCTGTCCCCACACTCATAATGTTATTGTTCACACACAGGCGCTGGGTTGTTGGACAAGCATACATATATTTTCCCTTCGGCTGCTCGCTGCTTTGCTTGCCGACTTTTTTTTTTTGCTTTATTCTTCTTATTATTGCGCTGTGATAATGCAATGCATGTATTTTGTATGCTTGGGGGATAGCTATCGCATTAGCGAATAATCATCAGTAGGAGCGAGCATAATTAATTACATACCTAATTCAGCTCAACTAACTACTCACCTTCTAGAATTTCAGTGCAGGCATAAATAAATATGTACAAAATGCTCATAGTCGACCAAGATTTTACCAAAAAAAAAAGCGAAAAAAAACGAAAAATTATTGAACTGCGATAAAAAAATTTAAAATAAAATATTTATAAAACAAAGCCGCCGCAATTAAAATACACACTTACACGATCAGGGACGCAGTGGCTGCGGTGCTGAACTCATCAAGGCAAAAGTATTTTTTTAGGAAATGAAAACTGTTATTTTTTGAAAATCCTTAAGAATGTGGGCACTGAACCCCAAAAATCGCTGAACGCATGACAAGTTTGGTTTGGAGGTCTAACTTAACTGTTTATTGACCACCTTTTATTCAAACCTGCAAAAGGATTATTAGGGCAATTCGGGCTAAGATATTAAAAAGTCTTTTGTAAGACGATGAAAAAGAGAGATGGCAAGATAGTTCCAAGGCTTTTTGTTATTCTAGCATAAAAGTTTTAGAAAAGGAGCTCTTTCATTCACCACTCATGTTGAAATGCTAGTCGCAATGGCCGAGTGGGAAAACACAAGCGTTCCTTTTATTTATTTTTATTTAATATATTTCATTTATTTCATTTAACTTCTAGGAGCTTACTATTTTCTTCTTTCAATTATTTTTGTTTTAAATTTTCTGCTAATTTTTAAATTTTATTGATTAAAAAAGAAAAAAATATATATTTTTTAAATGTAATTAAATTTTTAGAATTTTATTTTATTTCTTTCCTCTTTTTCAATGTAATTTGTTTTGTTAATGTCATTGTCTTATAATTTTTGTATTTTATTGTTTTAAAAGGAAATATATTTGTTTTATTTTAATTTTTTATTATTATTTTTCTTTTATAGTTTTTAGATTTAAGGTAAGCTTCTTTATTCAGAGCTAATAAAATTTTAAAAGTTTTGTAATTTTTTCGAAAATATTCCTTTTTGGGTTAAAATTGAAGGTTTCTAAGACCTTCCAAGATTTCATAATATTCGGTAGGAACTTTTCGGCATTTTACGACTTTCTTATGGAACTTCGAAATTTTATGAACCTTTATGGAACTTTGTGAGATTTTCTTTGGTCATTGGGTCTTCCTTTTTGCGTTGGGGACTCATGGAGACTTTTTAAAGAATATAATTTAAATGTTGACATTGGTTTTTATAAATACTAGTGTTCGCCCAGCGGTTGAAATTCAACCGATAAAATTAAGGTACAGTTTATGTAAGTTGAATGAGCTAAAATAACATTAGTTGGAATGGATTAAGTGGAGGGGAGATTAGCTTAGTACTTGGCATAACATAACATAATCATAACATAAGAATA
>NW_023458559.1:54262040-54285248 GCF_013731165.1 Rhagoletis pomonella
AAATAAGTATGTCAGAGTCTTCGTTATTATGCCGCCTTCAAGTGACCCTTTTCTTATGCTTGAAAACATAACATTTCAACAACAACAATTAGAAGTATGTGGAGAAAATCAACGTGTAGAAAAACAAGGACATTAGTAAAATGATGACAACGTCGTAAGCCGATAGCAAATCACAAAAAAGGGAAATAAACAACACCAAATTAATGGATGTGTATCGAGCATACAGATAAGAGTGCCTGTGTAGTGGTAAGATAGAACCCACGTATGTAAATTACACAATCATGCATGGCTTGGAGGGGTAGGTTTTGTAACGCTGTCTAGCCCACTAAGCAAAAAAGCACAGAAACCTAAAAGTAACAAGTAATTTAAAAATAAATTTTTAAAGACAAGCTTTTATTAGTGGCTAATAAAAAAAATCGACCCCACCATCACCTAACGACTGAATGTTTTGTGGAGTTATTTCTTTCTATTTAAGTAATCAGTGCCAGGTTGACAGAGCTTTGCTCGGAGTGCATAACTTTTTAAACTTATCAAGGTTTGGGTATCAAATACTGGTATTTGTATAGTTTAAAACAAAAAAAAAAATATTTTCGAAACTAATAAAAAAAAATTGGATTTTGATATGTAAATTTTTTACTTTAAGGTTTAGGTGGCAACTCTATTTAGACATACGCTGCGATGAATAGCACACATGTTGAGCGTATATGCACTGTGTATACATACATATAAAAATATGCCAAATACATTTTGCACCGTGCAAGGGCAACATTTTTTGGTAGAAACGAAATCACCATTAATAACCACAGGCTCTTAATAAAAGTGAAAATAATCCTAACAATATTTGAGCAGAAAATAACTAGCAATTTTTTCTCTTTGTTTTTAGATATATATTTATAAAAGCCAATGTTAAGAATTATATTATAAAAACCAATATTAACATTTAAATTATATTCTTTAAAAAGTCTCCATGAGTCGCCAACGCAAAAAGGAAGACCGAATGAACAAAAAAAATCTCGCAAAGTTCCATAAAGGTTCATAAAATTTCGAAGTTCCATAAGAAAGTCGTAAAATACCGAAAAGTTCCTACAGAATATTATGAAATCTTGGAAGGTCCTAAAAACCTTAAATTTTACTCCAAAAAAAACTCAGCAAAATTTTCGAAAAAATTACAAAACATTTTAAATTTTATTAGCTCTGAATAAAGAAGCTCCGGTAAAGTTCCAAAAAAATTCAGCAAAATTCCGAGAAACTTTGAAAAATCTACGAAAAAACATGAATTATTTAATCACCAATAACTCAGTTTTTTTATGCATACAATTATACAAAAATTATCTTCTTTTAATATTAACAATATTGCAAGACAAAATTGTATGTCATATGGAAATCATCGTAGAAAAAGCGATATGAAAGTTATTTGTTATGTCTAAAAATAACGTTTAATTACAGCCTCTGATCGAAAGTAACTTCTCTAAGAAACGATTGGAAGGTGACCGGACAAAACTGTTAAAAGAGGAGTATGACAAGCAAGTATATCGTCTAGAAACAATACATTTTAAGCCCACATAAATACATTCGGGAGATTGTGACTGTTCTAGTTTCAGTCACTAGTTCTAGTTTCAGTTACTGATGGAAAACCTGTGATGGCGAATTTCCACTAGGCATTGAAATGAAACAAAGATGTATGTCTTTTAAAAAAATGCCATGTGAATGAACTATGTTATAAGGCGCAGTAGCATGGGCAATGACAACATCCGATGACGCGATTCTTGGAGTGTTCGAGAGAAAGATTTTGCAGAAGATTTACGGGCCTTTACGCGTTGGCGACGGCGAGTACGATGGAACGATGAGCTGTATGAGCTTTACAACGATATGGACATAGTGCAGCGAATTAAAATACATCGTCAAGCCAGCGGAGACCATATTTTTATTAAAAAAAAAAAATTATTCAAATATAATTAAATTGAAAAAACTTAATAATTAAATTAAAAAAATGAAATAATATCCTAAAAATTAAATGAAATTGAAAAAAAATATAAAAATCAGTAATTTATTAAATTAAAAAAAAGAAACTGACACAAGAAAGGCAAATTAAATGAAAAAAGAAGAAGTAAATAAAATAAGTTTCTAAAAATTTAATGCAATTAAAAAATGTTTTTCTTTTTTGAACAATAAAATCTAAAAACTAAACTATAAAAGAAAAATAATAATGAAAAAATAAAATAAAACAAATATATTTCCTTTTAAAATAATAAAATACAAAAATTATAAGACAATGACATTAACAAAACAAATTACATTGAAAAAGAAGAAAGAAATAAAATAAAATTCTAAAAATTTAATTACATTAAAAAATATATATATTTTTTCTTTTTTAATCAATAAAATTTAAAAATTAGAAAAAAACTGAAAACAAAAATAATTGAAAGAAGAAAAAAGTAAGCTCCTAGAAGTTAAATAAAATAAATGAAATATATTAAATAAAAATAAATAAAAGGAACGCTCGTGTTTTTCCTACTCGGCCATTGCGACTAGCTTTTCAACATGAGTGGTGAATGAAAGAGCTCCTTTTCTAAGACTTTTATCCTAGAATAACAAAAGGCCTTGGAACTATCTTGCCATCTCTCTTTTTTATCGTCTTACAAAAGAATTTTTAATATCTTAGCCCGAATTGCCCTAATAACCCTTTTGCAGGTTTAAATAAAAGGTGGTCAATAAACAGTTAAGTTAGACCTCCAAACCAAACTTGGCATGCGTTCAGCGATTTTTGGGATTCAGTGGACACATTTTTGAGGATTTTCAAAAAATAACAGTTTTCATTTCCTAAAAAAATACTTTTGCCTTGATGAGTTCAGCACCGCAGTCACTGCGTCCCTGATCGTGTAAATGCGTATTTTAATTGCGGCGGCTTTGTTTTATAAATATTTTATTTTAAATTTTTTTTATCGCAGTTCAATAATTTTTCGTTTTTTTTTTTTTTTTGTAAAATCTTGGCCGGCTGTGAGTATTTTGTACATATTTATTTATGCCTGCACTGCAATTCTAGAAGGTGAGTAGTTAGTTGAGCTGAATTAGGTATGTAATTAATTATGCTCGCTCCAACTGATGATTATTCGCTAATGCGATAACTATCCCCTAAGCATACAAAATACATGCATTGCATTATCACAGAAGAATAAAGCAAAAAAAAAATCGGCAAGCAAAGCAGCGAGCAGTCGAAGGGAAAATATATGTATGCTTGTCCAACAACCCAGTGCCTGTGTGTGAACAATAACATTATGAGTGTGGGGACAGCATACATAATTAATTTGGGCATACATACGTCACGTAAATAACATTAAGCGCAGCCAGCGTCGAAAGCGCAAATAAAAAAAAATAAAAGATTACATTCATATGCCTAAAATAATGTTTTCGGCATGAAACGCGTAATCAAGAGCCCAAAGGCAGCAAGCGGTTAATATATAGTAAGTTATGATAATTTAAGCCGCGCTAGCCTTATTACGAGAATAAAGAACCAATATACCTGTGCGCTAAAATACAAGTATTTAGTATAAAAGCTAAAACCAAATCAATTCACAGCGACAGACACAGCAGCAACGTCGCGGCAGAAACTTAGAACTTCACCGCAGGCAGCCAAGTTCGGTGTAGAAACAAAAAACGAAACCACTTCACAATGTTCAAACCACTCATCGGTCTTCTATTGCTGGCCACACTCTGCGCCGCCGAAGCGCCGACGCGTTTCCGCATAGCTGCGCGGCGCCGTCCTAGTGTCGCTCATGGCCGTTTCCTTGCGCGCCAACAGGCAGTACCTGCTCCTGCGGCACCCGCACCTACTGGCTATCCGGCCGCCGGTGTGACACCTGAAATTCCCTTCGACTTGCCGCCATCATCAACAAACAAGCCAGATGTTACCTACTTGCCCCCGGATAGCACCTATGGCCCGCCAACACAGCCGGAAGCTACTTACGGTCCGCCAGCACCGCACAGCACCTACGGACCGCCAACAGCAGCCGCTGTGACACCAGATGCTGTTTACGGTCCGCCTGAAAACACCTACTTACCACCAGAGCAAAGTGTCACTGCACACGATGTGGATTTAGAAGTTGACGAAGAGGAGGCCACAGTGGATGAGCAGCAGCCAAGTGAACCGCAGCCGGAAGTAAGAGTTGAACACGAGGAGGAGGAGCCCGCTGAGGAAGAGGGCGAGGAGATTTTCGTCGCCGTCGCCGAGGATGGTAGCGTCATTGCGGTCAGCAACTCATTCGACGCACAGGGCACTAACGATGAAGCCGACAACAAGGCAGCACAACAGCCAGCGCGTTTAGTTTTCCAACGTTTCCCACAAGGTAGACGCCGTGCGCCAGCTGACTTGCCTGTACCAGCGCATTTAATTAAGCCGCGTCGTGTAGGGCCAGCAAAATTCCAATTACTACAGCGCGCGCAACAGCAGGCACAGCCACAAGGCTTCCCGTTCGCCGCGCGCTACACCGGCTGGTAAATTGTGTAATGTGGTTATATTACAAACATATGTAAGTGTGCACGCCTTTGGATAAATGGGAATTCGGTTGCAATGTTAGTTAAATTTTGTTTAAATTTTGGTAGACAATATTTTTTTTAGAAAATAAATTTCAATAATTTTTAAAATGAAATCTTTTGTTTTCTTTGCATTTGCAGAGTTGGCTATTGATCTGCCTAAGAGTATGCAATTTAAGACGCTTAGCATCTAAGCTCGAAGATATCTGTATGCAGCTAATCAGTACCCTTACACTACCCCTACAAACACCAGTTTTAGCAAAATCGCGTATCTTTGCGAAAACCCCAAAGAGTACTGCATTAAAGAACTCCGCAACAAAAAAGTTAATATTCAGCCTGTTTTCTGTCAGAACGAAGCAGCCATAATCCAATTGCGAACTCGTAATGCAGACAGATTCAGATTTGGCCCTGAGTCCCGAAGTATTGTGGTGATAAATACATATTTTTACTTATTTTCCGGCCACCAGAGGTAGCCTTGTGGTATATTCTTTCCTCAATTTTAGTCATTGCTTACTAAAATGTGCTTACCTCCTTTGCATAAGAGGGCAATAATGTCTAATGGTTATGAATGACTCGCAAAAGGCATGAAGCCTAAGCTTGCATATAGACTAGCGAGCATTCCTTGGCCACAAGAACATTACAATAACATTTTATTGGAAAAATAACGGAAGTACTGCGAATGCTAGTAAAGTCCGCTCCGCCTTTTGTTGTAGCGAAAAACGCTAGATTACGTCGAAGAAATCTATGTTCGTATGCTTCAAACAACAATCTGTGCGGCAGTGTGTTGAACTAATGCGTTTTTAAAACCTTTATGCATAAAAACATCCCAGAGTACTGCAAGGAAAATTTGCATGTGAATGAAGAAAATTGTGGCGACCGCCATTTGCTCGATTTACTTTTACTACAGCTTTACTGACGTCCATACTTACTAGCAGTTCTTTAAGGCGCTGTAACAACAACAACAAAAGCGCACCTATGACAAAACGTCGGAATAAATCGCATTAGCAAAAGTAGCTGCTGAATTAATTTGCATGAGGAGAATTTAAAACGAACTAGACAAATGTAAAACAGCTAAAATCCGATTTTTTTTTTGTGCAAAATCACAAAGTGTATGTAAATCTAGTGTAGGTGCGATTGCGCGCACTGGTCACAAATGTCTTTTAATGTCCAACGCATATTTAGCAGAACAATTTGCAACATCTGTGGCAGCTTTTATTTGACCCTTAATTAGACTTTTGCAACCTTCGCTCACTCATTGCTACTTACTGCCAGTGTTGCCAGAGAAAGTCCCCTAAAAATCTTCATTTTTTCTAAAAAAAATCTTCAAAATAAGATTTTAAAGCTTAAATTAATCTTTTCGATCCCAAAAAATCTTCATTTAAAAATACCTTAAAAGACATTCGATATTGGCTTTACGGGTGTAAATAGCCCTTATTATGTTGGTTGAAAAAAATACCAATTTCAAATTATAAAGTCCTCTTTATAACAACTTAAACTTAAAATGAATATTGCCTCGTGTCATCACAAAATTTGTAGCATAGTTTACATACGTAAATATGCACTGGCGAAAATATAAATAGGGACGCGACATTTTACAAGTTTTGACCGACTTCAAAAAAGGAAGAGTTTATCAATTCGTGCGAATATTTTTTTTATGTATATATGTTACCGCATAACTTTGGACTACTTGAACTGATTTCGATAATTCCTTTTTATCGGAAAGGTGTTACTTGTTCTTTTTTATGAAAAAATAGCTCGTTATCTATCAAACACCATGTAAGTCCCGACTTCAATCTTTGTACAAAAATTAAGAAAATTCGACAAAGTTCCATATCAATTTTGAGTTTTTTAATTCGATTTTTTATTGATATTTTTACATAGATATTATTTTATAAAGCTTACCGCTCCTTTTTTTCTCGTTATACATTTATCCACGTAAACTCATCAGCTTAAATGGCAGTTTACTTGAAAATTTTCATTGTTGTCATTTAAACTAGAGGGTATACGAAAGTCCGTTTGTTCTTTTCCTCCACTCTCTAAGTCTTCACTAGAGTATATGTTTTACTGTGCGAGAGAAGAAGGCAGATAATATTGTAGGGGATTTCATATTTTATTTTTCTTTTTCCTTAATTTTCTGCTTACAATGATGTAGCAAGGATAATATAAATAATTTAACAATTTTAACTTAAACTTTAAAAATTTTACTTCATACACAAAAATCTTAATTTTTAAGATATGTTCATTTTAAAATTTTGCTTTTTAAAAAATCTTTTTTTGAAGATTTAATAAAAAACTGCCCGAAAAATCTTCATTTTCAAGATAAATCTTGACTTATGGCAACACTGCTTACTGGCCGTCCTCTAAGGAGGTATACATACATCTAAGCCCTATGCCTAGGGCGTGTGGGCCAAAGAACGTACAGCAACCGCCTTCGTTTCACAATTCCGCAGGCACTCCAAGCAGCCGTCCCCAATCAATTCCACCTTACAGACTCACTCCCATACACCGTTCAAATTCTGAATGCTCTGCTGGTCATTTTCGGCCAAGATGAAAGGCATAAAAGTCGCACGTGTTGAAGTGTGTGAAACCGACATTAAATACGTGACCAACTTAGCAAAGATTTTGCCAATTCACTTACGGTGTGCAACATAAACACACCAGAAATGGCAAGCGTTAACGGAATGAATGACCGAAATAACAAATATAATATATTATATGTATATATTCAGCGGCAAGCGAATATCCTTCCTTACTCTGAATAGCATAAACGGTCAAATGATCAAGGTTGTATTCAATTAGCGGTAAAATTGCTGAAGGCATGTGAAATGGCGCAAAAGATGAAAGTTTCGGACTAAGCAGAAATAAAAGCAAGGCAAAGTTCTTTAATGTATTGCGTCGATGGGAATGTGGTTTCGATTTATTTTTGTTTCTTCTTTCATTCGTATTAGCTAACGGCACATCGGTAGTAGGATAAGCGAACGTAAGCGCCTTAACATATATCTCAAAGTCGAGTCACATTATTGAGTGAGAGGAAAATTTCATGAAATTTATTGTTGCATAGTTTTAGGCACTTCATTTGGAAAGTACATATATTAGAAACAACTACTTTTATGAGCCGATTAGTATGTTATATTTTATGATATATACATAACTCGTTTCAAAATCAGGCTGACTTTGAGATACTTACGGAAATAAACGTTCTCAACCTCCTTCTTTCAAGTTTTTTCATGTTTTAGATAATAGACCCCCTATTTTTCGCTGAGAAATGAATTAAATGAAAAGTCATTCGTAACAACCAAGAACATCATTGACTCAAAGAAAAGTCACATGCAATTCACCGAGGTATAGATAAAAATTATTTTAATATTGAGTCAACATTAGGTTTGTTCCACACGAGACCGCGGGATCCCGCAGGTGCCCAAAACAGCCCAGAACGCGTTCCTCACACTAGAAAAATGGGTAATAGAGAGCGAATACCTTCCACTTTTGGATCGTAAATGTCTTCTTCTTCGCGCCCGAAACAGCCCGGACTTTTTTCCGGACAGAAATGTCCAAGAAGTCAATTTTAAATAACAGCTGTTTTTTTCTTATATCCGAAAACAAATTTTGTAAAAACAAAAATGGAAAATAGCACTAAGTTTCAGAAATGTAGGTATTTGATAATTTTATTAGCTGATTTGTTGACTCCGGGCATGAAATGTGGTTTTTTTGCGTTCCTCACGCTCTGGGCACTTTCGGCACGTATTGACACATTTTTGACACTTGTGAGAGAGTAACTTATTTTTACGCTCTCATTACCGGAGCAGCCCGAAAAGCGTGTGGAACAAAGCTATTAACATCCAGATTGCGATGAATATTGAGAAAAGCTAGCCCACTGTGTGCTCGTAATCTGCCGATGCCTGCACATTAGGGTAGTCCAAAAACAGTTAAGGCGGAACTGTATTGCTCTCACCCCCTAGGGTTGTTCTATATCGAAAAAAGTATACCCCTATTTTTTTTATTTTGAAATCAAAAAATATTTAGAGGTCGCTGAAAACGCTCAAAGTTTTCCATGTATTTTTATATGGGGAAAAAACAACTTTTCGTATAAATGGTATGGAATTCTTGAAAATCAATATTTTTCGTCGGAAAACTCTGATTATCTTCTGGAGACTTTCAATAATAATACCCAATTGTTTATTTAACCATTTCTTAATACTAAGGGTTTTTTATTAGCCCCCTTTTGCATTTTTCGGGCTTTCTGTGGGTTTTTGAAAACCTATAAATTATATTTGCGATGAAAAAATGGTTAAATAAACAACTGGGTATTATTACTGGGAATCTTCTGCATTTAAACAGAGTTTACTACGAAAAGTTGTTTTTTCCCCATATAATATACATGGAAAACTTTGGACGCTTTGAGTGATGTTGGGCAACAGATGGAGTTTGAAACCAAGAATTCTGCACTGAATGTACACAGCTATAGTCCGACCCATATCTCTTACGGGGCGCTGCACCAGACATCCACTCGGATAGCCAAACGGCATTCAACCACTCTCTTCTACTTGTGTTAGATTTCAACTAGTGGATGAATTTAAGTGGGAGAGAGCTAGCCTATTTTTCTGATCAATACATATTTACCCTAATATGGGTGGGCATAGGCAGCGGATGAACTAGCAAGAAGCGGCTCCACACTTAATCTGTCCCACGCGGTGGATATGGGCGCCTCGGTCAGGGATATTAAGACAAAAATTACCGAAATTTTTCACTCGAAGACCAAGAAGCGGTGGAACTTCACAAGATCTGGCAGGATTACCCGGCAGTTCTGGGTGTCCTACGACCCACTTAAAACCAAAGCTTTTTTAGGAATGAGCAAAAAGATGCCTACAAATTTTCAGCAGTCTGCAGTCGAACACTTCCTGTTCGAGTGTCCAGCCCTCGCAAGGATTGGGCTAAAGACACTCAGGAAGAAGCCATTCCTGCAGAATATTTCAGAGTGCGGCTGCCTCTCTGCATGACGAACTGAAATTTATTAAAGCCGCCGAATGGTTGTAGGTTGCACGAGTTGTGGAATCAAAATGGCAAACTTACTAGTTGCTTGTCACCAGCCCGACAATCCACCCTTATCTTATCACTCCTGCGGTGCTAAATGAACTATTAGAAAGCTTTCAAGTCAGGAGCACGAAGGTAGTTGCCTACGCTAATAACTTGGCTATACTGATGCCTTGCCAACAATTAGTGAGCTGGGCAGTGTTTAAACTGGGCGAAACAAAATGGGCTTGGAGTAAACCCTTCTAAAATCGAACTTTTCCTGTTCACAAGGAAACCAAAAATTCCGGAATTCTCCTTATCAAAGCTGGACGAGACTACTCTGAACCTTTCCTCCGAGGCGAAATACATATGTATTCTCCTTCACTCTAAACTTACGTGAAGTCGCAACGTCGAGGAACGATCAAATAAGGGCCAAGCGGCGTACTATACCCGTAAAAGGGCTTTCGGGGAAAAACTGGGGGCTGTCACCCTATATCTTTTACGGTATGTACACTACAGTCATCCGACCGATTTTAACCTATGGAGCGCTGGTCTGGTGGAAGGCACTGGATAAAAGCAGCAATCAGAGTATAATTGAAAGAACGCAGTAACTCAGGAAGGCTAGCAGGGTGGCCTCCTGTTGGTAAATAATAGTTTTTCCATCTACACCGATGACTCAAAGATGAAAAAAGAAGTCGGCTCGGGTCTGCACTCCAAGGCCTTCAAATAAAGCAATCACATTGCGTGTCTGATAACTGCCAGTGTCTTTCAGGCGGAGATCTTTGCCATAGAGAAGAAGCGACATACGGACAATAAGTCTCGGTCAGGGAACGTGACTATATTCATTGACAGCCAGGCGGCATTGAAAACATTAGGCTCCAAGGTGGTAAAGTCGAAAGCAGTTCGGAAATGTCGTGCAACGCTGGCATCACTGAGTCACATTACAACCTCTTTCTGCTGGGTTCCTGGACATAGCAATATAGAAGGGAACGGAGTAGCGGACGCAGCTGGGAAATGAAAGTTAGTGAAGCTGGTAACTCCCTACTGCAACCGATTTCTTTTCTGCTAAAATGATGACCTATGGATCAATCGCTATGACTGTGAGATCTCAAGATCCTTGTGGCCGAGACTCAATAAAAGTCGTACTAAGGAACTACTGACACTAAACAAACATGCAGCAAGGGCTCTTACCGGTGTCATCACAGGGCATTGTGCTATAGCACCAATGCTTCAACGATGGCATATACCAACAAGCCCTCTCTGCAGAAGTTGTTGGGATTAGGATGAAGGGAAATCGATTCACCACGTCTTCTGTCAATGCCCAGCTCTCCAGACAAGGCTTCTCAAGCATTTCAATAGCTTTGGGAAGATATCGGAGCTAAAAATATCGAACATTCAGGCTTCATCCGGATGTTTTGACAGACTTTATACTGACAGTATGAATTAACCTCGGTTAGAAGGCTGTGCCTCCTGCTGGCACGCACAAAGGGCATTCACAATGGGCATATCTGCCACCGAGTGGAAGTACGTCCCACTCGTATGCGCCTTCCTAACCTAACCTAACCTTAAATACACATATTAGAAGCGAACGATCCAAAATAAAAGTAATTATATCAATAGTTCTGTTTTTCGAGCAAAAAATTTTCACGAATTATCAGGATCTTTTTTTAAATATTTTTATTGAGCTTTGTACCACGATTATTTTATTAGGAAAAATGGAAAAAGCAACAAAGTCTAAGCAGTAGAAGTTATAGCAGCTATTTCGGAGATCACCACATCTCTTCATCAGACTTCTTTTTTCTAGACTTCAGCGGGGATCGAAACCGCGTCATCGATGTGCAAAGTCAGCAGCGTTAATCACTGAGCTATGCACACCCCGTAAACTCGTGTTGCTAGTTCATTTTCCTTATTCAACCTACTGGATTTTTAAAAATTTATAAGCTTGAGCGATTTTCTGATGAAAAAAGTTAGTAAATACTTGTTTGCTTAATTAGTTTAGTTAATTCCAGTTCAAAGTTACACGTATGTTAAAAAATGTGAAAGCAGCAAGAAATATATGTACATGTACACGGTTAGACGTCTTTTACTTAAGGTTGGATAAATCTTTTATTGGTCGCGAAATCGTAAATAATTCATGATTGGTTTAGTTTTCACTAAATTTACGGAAATTACTTTACTGAAAAGACGAAAACGGTTTTCTTGTTTACAAACAACAACAAAACCTATTGAATAAAATATTATAATTAATAAGAAAGTATTTTCTCAAATTTAAGATAATAAACTTACGCATTCTAAGAAAGCGATATGCTAATTTACCTAATTTTTAACCGACTTCACAAAAAAGAGAAGGTTATCAATTCATAGGAATATATATATTTTTTTAATGTATGTTACCGCATAACTTTGGACCACGTTCACCGATTTCTATAACTATTTTTTTTTTAAGGAAAGTGTTACCTCACAGTTGGTCCCATAATAATTTGGTTTGAATCCGATTATTGGATCAGGAAGAAATTAACGATAATCTTACATTTTTATATGAAAATTGAAGTCGGTTTTGTTTTTTGCTTAAAAACAACTTGTTGAAAACAAAAAAAAAAAACAGCAGAAAATAAATTAGAATCTTTTTTTTAGTATTTATACTTTCTTAAATGAAGTCAGAAGATTCTTATTCTATTCTCTGAGAACGTGTGGCAGGTGCCTAAGAAACTTACACAAATACATATTTACAAACACCAGCCACGGTTTCCACAGAATTGAACTGTTAAAAACAAAAACAAAACACGGCAGTAATAAATTTGAAAATAAACAAGAAACTGCTTTCTTAAAGGTAGTCAGAAATTTCTTATTCTATTCTATAAGAAAGTTATATGTACATTTGGTAATATCATATTTGTATGTATTTATATGTATAAAGCGACTTCTGGCTTTGAATTGTCAAAGGCAAAGCTAAAACGCAGCTAATTTCTTTCCTGGCTGTGGCGTCGCGTGAAGATTACTGCTTCTGGTTCTGAGATCGCAGGTTCGAGTCCGCTTGGAGGTGGTTAAAGTAAAGTAAGTCAATTATTTCAATCTATACATATATAATAATAGCCGTTTTCGTTGTTCGGACTTAACTCAAAAACTACTGGATCGATTACAGTCAAATTTTCAAAGATTATACCTTGCATATATGATCCTATTATAGGCTACCAGAAAACTCGTGGCGCTGGGGATGTATTACACAGGTCCACAAAAAAAATCGATGAAAAGTTCCTTTGACCAAACCTAGTCTGATATATGTTCTGGGGGTCGCTGAATACGAATCTGAAGCCCGTTTTGCCCCATCACGTCTAGATTTTTTCCTAACCTCAAAAAACACCTCGGATTTTCTCTGTCACGTAAAATCCGAGCTGTTTTTTTAAGGTTAGAAAAAAATCCAGAGCAAAACGGACTTCTGATTCGCGTTCAGCGACCCCAAAAACATATAACAGACTAGGTTTGGTCAAAGGAACCTTTCATCGATTTTTTTTGTGGACCTGTGTTATTTATAAATGTCTTATTAATAAACCGATTTCGTTCAAATTCAAAACGTGTGCTACCTCCATGATGGACCTGCTAGGTGGTACTGGAGTCGAGTTTGTTAATGCAAATTCGAAACGTCTATTACTTTCATGATGATTTCGTTTTTCATTAGAAACATATATATTTGAGTGCCCATCTAAAATGCTTTTATTTGGAAATTTGAAGACCCTATCCCCTAATTTTATTCGTTTTTATGAGAAATATTATCACCTATTTTTATAGATTTGTTAAAGGTCATTTTGAGGTCGCGACCTGTCGATTTAGGCCAGAACATACCATTTTGCAGATTTACCAATTTTTTAATTACTATTTTTAACTCCATTTCAAATATCGAAAATGATGTGACAAGAGAATATATAAGCCTTTAAAATGGTATATAATAATTTATTGTCGGACTAGGCTTGTTGGGATTTTTTATCGGGTAAATTAAAAAAATACCCATATTTCTCTAAATCTTTTAAGCTTTGACCATCGATGATTTCTACAGTTTCAGAATATATGGTACTATCTAAAATGAAATCTATTTTTAAATTAACTGATACCTTATCTATTACAATCGGATAAAAATTGTCGAATTTAGGCGACTTTTCTAAAATACGGCCTTGAATTTACATTGTGTGTACGTACCGGAATTACAGATTTTTTAAGCAGTGTGGCTAAGGAATTCATCAATATTTATTTAAAATTGATATATGCAATCGCCCTTTCACAAAAAAGTTGTTTTTCAAGAAATTTTAGGAAAATGGCAGTGCCACGCCCACTTATATGATATATGCGTATCTCAAAAACTACTCGACCGATCTCAACTAAATTTGGTAAACACATTGCGCTTTGGCTTCTTAAAGCCATATTGAAAATTTTTGAAATCGGACAAAAACCTTGGGCTCCACCAACGTAACGGTAATTTCAAAAAACTCAAAGCTAGCTATATTTTTTAGGAGTAGTAGGTTTTGTCCGATTTTAAATATAATCAAGACGTTACTTAAGAAGGCTAAGCACAATTTGTATACCAAATTTGTAAATGTGGCGAATTTGCAAGGAAAGATTCGACCACATCTGTCCAAGAAGGAATACGGTAGGTATATCAATGATTTCATTTGAACGATATTCAAGAGATCACACGACTAATTTAGCCAATGTACGGGAAAACTTTTCATCCTGTCCAGTGATCGGACTTTAAAAAAATTCTGTGTGGTAGAATCTGGAAAAAAGTGTGGTAGATTTCAAAAAAATGAGGTAGATCTCAGGTTTTGGATCAAACTTTGTACAAAAATTAAAAAAAAATCTGCAAGTTTTCCCTTCAATTGCAAACTTTTTAATTAGACTCTAAAAACAAAATGATTTTAGTATAATAAAGTTCAAGATTGAAGTTGCTAAAAATTGCGTTGAGTTTTGTAAATTTTTTTCCTTGACTGTGTAAAGCGGTTCCTTCCATATCAAGATATTTTTCGAACATACCTTTTTTTGCAACCTTGCGGAGTGTTGCCAGCTTTTTTTTTTATCACATCAGGATGTAGGGAACAAATGTGGCACGTTACAGAAACCGCTATTTGGGGTTTGCCGATTTTGACAATTCTCAAGTAGAAGTAAACAACGACTCAGAATCTTTAGATGCACTGAAATTTGCTAATACTTTCACAAAAATTGCTGTTTCTTAACATTTTCGCTATTAATTGTTTTTATAAATCATATATTTTGCAATTTAACATAATTAAACCACGTTTCCTGTCGAAAAATTTATTATTGAGAAAATTTACTATTATACAGTTTATTTCATCCTCCCATTCCTTGTTTACTTTTACTTGAGAAATTTCATCGCCGCCGGGAATGCGGAATCTTGTATTATATCATTCTTGTTATCATATAGTGTTTAGTGTTGGACAATTTTTGCTCTTAAAATTAAGAAAATTATGTCGAGCAAAAATAAAACTAGGTACTCAAAAACGCGAGTATGTGGTAGATTTCAGACCTTGTGTGGTAGATGTGGTAGATGCTCAAAAAAGTGGCAGATCTACCACAATGTGGTAGAAGTCCGATCACTGATCCTGTCCTATAACTGAGAAGCTCATATGTGCTCTTGAGTTTTCTTATAAGGACTTTTACTGGCTTACATGGTACATCGGACCAATGCTGAAGTTACAAGATCATAGAAGAATATTACGCACGCTTGGCAGAGATCTCACAGGTGAAAATAAAACCATCGGTAAAACTCATGACATCGAAAGGGATCAGCATTTCATATGGAGTATTCTGCTCTTTAGTCATTTCAATTTAAACTGAAAACGTTTACTTTACAGACTGCTTTTGCTTTTTAACGCTATTTTTGTATTGGCCAACGCAAAAGAATTTATTAGGCGCCGCGAAGCATGCAGACATTGGCTAGTTCAAATATAAATTACAAATTGTAAAATTAATTTCGTATGGAAAAACCTAAATACTCAAATACTATAAAAAATTACTGAGATTTTTTTTCTTTTTAAAATAAAATTTAAAAATTATAATAAGAAAAAAAATAATTAATTAAAAACAATTCCCAGCCTAGGACTCGAACCTCGAATCCCTCGACTGGCACTCCAGAGCTTTGCTTTGTCGGCCACTGCGACTGTTCGAGCGCCGCGAACAAAATGACGTACTTACTCCTTTTACGGGGAACGAAATAATTTATTTAAAAATTTTCAAAAACAAATTTTCTTGATTTGAACAAACGCTTTCTTATTTATTTTAGTGTATATCAAGACTAAATCAAGAAAATATATTCTTGTTTAATTTCAAATTATATTTTCTTAGATTTTCTTGATAAGAATTTGGTTTTCTTAGTTCAAAAACAAGTCTCGATTTCCCTGTTTCTGCCATGGTTTAAGAAAAAATGTCTCTCCGTGTAGATCCTGTTTTTGCGAACTTCCAAATTCCTGCATATTTGCGTTAATACAGTAGTTTTCAGGTTTCTCTACTTGAGAGAGCATTTGAGAGAACTTTATCTTACGCTCTGCTATTTTGAGTGATGGATAATTCTTGCTGTATTTTCGACTAACAAACCTAATGACGTTAACGATAACAATAAATATAATGTTATCGATATCAAACCCAATAGTAAATTTTTTATTTTTTGAAATATATATTACGAAAATATTTACGTATGTATGTATGTTTGTATACTGCAGTATTTACTTATAAGGCCAGTATGAAGCTCTGAAGAAAAGCAAAAACTCCATATAAAATTAAATGGCTAAGAAATTTTCTTGTGTAAATTTTCCTTAAGGCAGTACGCAGTTCTTAAGAAATTTTCTACGCTTTCTACTACGGTTTTCTAAAGTTTTTTGTGAAAAAAGAACTCAAGGCAACCGATGTTTGCAACACAAATATATGCCCGTTCCCTTATTTCTTGAGGAAAGAGTGAGTCAACAGGCTGTGACGTATCAGATGCCGAAATTCCCAGGACACTCACACGAAATAATGGCAATGCAAACAAAGTTTTATCAATTCATACAGTTGGTATACAAAAAGACAGATGGAAAGGTACATATCTTCGCCATATTTGGGAAGTTTGGTTATCTGTTAGACTGAACACATTCTACTCATCAAGCTAATGAATTGCATAATGAAATCTCCAAAAACGTAAATTTTGAGTTACGTCTCTTTATTATAAAACGTGCGATGTATTCATTCATTCACTACACTTAAAAAAACTTCTGCTAAATCGTTTACATTTGCTTGCACTCGAATTTCAACCAGCCAATCCATCAAATGTACACAACAATCAAAAAAATTCCTTTCACCTAATACTTTATGTGGCCAGGGATAAGGGCATTAGCGTGATTGTAAGGAAGCTAATGTTGCGTATAAACACATACATACATACATACATACATATGTATGTTCATATCAAGATGATACATGAATCGCAAGTATTTGCTGCGCGTTCATAAGTCTACTTAAGAATATTAAGTTCGTCATATATACATACATACATACATACATACATGTGTAGTATGTCCTTCGAATAAGGTATTTTTACTTAAAATGCAATAAAAATTCTCTTCAGCTGCAGTAAAGAGTGAAAAAAGATTGCATAACAAGTAATTTTTAGCAAAAAAAAACCGACTTCAACTCCCATATAAAAAATATATATATACATATATATATATATATCTCATGATCCACTGATCGGATCTCAACCAGATTAGTATGGGACCACCTCTGAGACACTACCTTTCCGATGTAAAAAGAATTATCGGTTGACGTGGTCCAAAGTTATGCGGTAACATACATAAAAAAAAAAAAAAATATTCCGACGAACTGATAACCTCCTCCTTTTTTGGAAGTCGGTTAAAAAGTAGAAAAATATCAACGTTAATATTTCTCAGCACACAATCAGATGAAAGATGAATTTTGCACACAACCGACATGAAGTGTGTTTTAGTTCTTAGTATTTTTCTCTGTAAAATATCCTGTTTTCATACGTTAGCTCTTTCAATAGCCGTTTTATTACAGCTGCCCTACAAATTGTTTGTGTCGAAAGCATTGCATTAGCCACAACTCCATTGAGCTTACAACCTAACTCAAGAAATTCAATACAAACAATCAAATAACAGTTTTTCTCCTTTCGCTTCCAGACAATTGCCATTCTTAGCAAAATGCACGATGCAACGTGGCACACATCAACAAAGGCAAAAGGAAGCGCCGTTACTAAAAATCGGTGAATAATGCACTATAAAGCGGCAAATAAATTCAACATTAGCCAACAACATCATCGTCTACTTGGCCGACTTGGCTGTCAGAGCTTTGAGAAGCCCCAGAGGTCTGATGTGGGTGGCGTTGGTAGCGGTGTCGGTAGCGGTGTCGGTATCGGTGCTTGTTCACAAACACTTGCGCAGTATGCAGAAGGATATGCGGAAAATATCGCAACAAGCGCCATACAACACGTTACAACAGCGGTAACAATAAGAAAAATACCAAGAGGAGCAGCTACAGCCAAACAAGATTGTAGTACAACTTGCACTACAAACTAAACAGACAGCCGACAGACAGAGCAGCAGCCATGGAGTGCAGCAGGATATGGGAGGATACGCCCTTACAAGCCAATTGACGTTGGAAATGTTGCCCGCAACGGAGTGGAACTACTTAATACATATTACTACTATGACAAGAAAAGTTGTTGGTCATACACATGTCCACAGTATTTATGAGGTGAGTTGCAAAGGTGTAGTTCACTTTGATGGATTAGTCTGCGCTTCCAATTGCGCGCGTGCGTGCGTGTGTGTGCGTGTGTTTGTTTTCTCATACAGAGGTGCATTGTATACTTTGAGTAACGCAAAGATTAACGGTAAAAGTGTGTTTACAAAAATATAACAAAGCGTAAAAGATGCGAGTAAGTAATTACAACTATAATCAAGAGCTATCGTGTGAAAGAGATTTAAAATGTTAAATCGAGTGAATCAATGGTGCGTAGTATACTGAAGGAAAAGGCAATCAGAAGTTTTGTCTAAAGAATACTGGAGTTAATTTAGGATATTACTAATTAAGACCTCCAAGCAAGAATCCTAACTATGATTTGCTTTTAATTGATAATTTGCTTTTAATTGAATTAACAAGTTTTAATTGTTTGACAATCTGGACTTCATATTCGTTGGACAAACTTTGTTGGGTATATAATCGATAATTTCACCAAATCAAAAGCCTTTAATAAATTGTTGATAGCATATGTATATGCATGTATATGTACTTGTAATTTTATAGAAAGCATCAACAGCCGAAATTATGTCACAGCAATCACTGTAATAATATTGTCCATTAGTACTTAATAGCCATTACGCAATTTTTATAGTTTACAATCACATTCTTAATTTTAGTTGCTAACACGTTCTATTCTTCGACAGCAGCTCACACGAAGCAGAAGCGACCAGCCAAAGCGGACGTGGTCAGCTGTAAAATCAATTTAACACCACAATCACGTCGAGCAGCAACGCCAAATTTGTCATACAGCATGAGTGACCGCTGGCGAGCAGACGCAATGGACTCATTGGAAATTTTGGGTTTTTGCTTTATTTTGTTACATCTACAAGTTTAAATAATGCGTATATAGCTACACACACCACTTAAGGCATAAGCATGTACTTAAAGCCCAAAGAAATGAGTTAATACCAAACATTTAGCCCTAACACTTACACGCACGCAAGCACCGTGCCGGAGGTCAGTAACAAAGCCATAATGCGTCCATAACAACCGTTTTTCCAACGTCACATCGACTCTAGTCAAGGAAAGCCAACCGAAAAGCAGTGTTCGTTGACGCCTATTTAATAGACACGTTGATCCGAACTCAACAGTAGTTCACTTCTAACGGTCTTGGACAGCAGAACAGCAGCAGCAGCATAGTCACTAATTAATCGAAAGGATCCGGTGGTTTGGAAATAATGTCCAAAATATTTTACACTCTCGCCGCAGTTGGCTTCTTGCTAGCCGCTTTGTGCCATGCTGAGCCGCCACGTTCACGTTTGCGATTCCCAGGACCGGCCAACAATCGGCCATTGCCATTTTTGGCGCGACAAGAATCAGCACCCTCAGCGCCAGCCGATCCAGCACCTTATCCACCATCAGGTTTCAAACCAGAGCCAGCATTTGAGTTACCAGAGCCAAATTATGGCCCGCCCGAAGGGACTTATGGGCCACCAGACCAGACATACGGTCCACCAGATGAGACTTATGGGCCACCAAACCAGACATACGGTCCACCAGATCAAACATACGGGCCACCAGACCAAACTTACGGACCACCGGCTGATGAACCCCTTCCTGAACCAGAACCATCCTACGGACCACCACCAGCTGCTCCTGCATCTACTTATGGCCCACCTGGCACACCGGCTGAGGAATATGGACCACCACCACCACCAGCTGCCGTGGATGTACCACAAACCGCATCGATCATCGATCAACGCGTCATCTTCCCACAAACCGTTTTTACGCTGCCACGTGCAGAACGGTTAGTAGCTTTCCGTCCCAGACGGCGTCCAGCACCAGCTAAGCTACGCCGGCCGGGTCCGGGTCCGCTACCGAAGCCAGCTAAACTAACTCGCCCACGACCACGACCACAACCTCAATCACAAACACAAATACAACCAGCCAAATTAATTCTACATATTCGTCATTAAGTTAAGCAAAATCCCTGCTCTGATTCACTGGGCAGAGTGGGTGCATTGTTGTTTATATAACATGTACATATGTAGGTATGTATGAACATGTGTTAATTTTACATAGCTTTCGTTGTATTCCTTATGGTTTGTTAATTTGTTGTAGCCACTGCTAAAAATAACCTGTATACTATTAAGAAGTTAAAAATTTAATAACGAAAACTATTTCTATTTTTTACTCGTAAACAACTAAAATCGTCCAAGATATTAGCAGTCTATAGCCTGGGCATCGAATTGCTACTTTTGGCTAAGCATTCGGATTTATGTGCATACGGTGACCCAAACAAGTAACCACGAGTTTGTTTTTCGACCTTTTTTTGTTTTTGTTATTTTTCTTTAACCAAAACCGTATAAATCACAGTTTCAAACATTATACAAAATTTAGGAAAATTCAACAAATTTTCATCGAAATTTTAACTTTTTAATCTTAATTATTAGAACGATTTTGGGTATGCAGTTTGATTTTTTTAATTTTTTTTGTGACTGTGACTGTGAAGTATGAACTTCTTATAAAATAAAATTTCAACAAGTCAACGCCAGCACAAAAAAAAACAAACCGCAAAAGCAGTATCCAAAAAACAACTCTCAATAATCAGAGCTTGGACGGTATTTTTATCGAAAAATAACAAAAAAAATAGCTTGAAACACATTGTGAATACTTATTTTTAAAATATTAACACGTGGTCACTTGTTTGAATCACTGTATGAACCTCGATGAAACTCTGCGGAAAATTTTTATCTCTCGCTAGACATACAGAAAACTGCTGGGGTATTTTTCGATGAAAAGTTCACGAGCATGTTGAAAGGTGTTGTATGGACTCAAGCAAGAATCAAAAAGGTTAGATGCAGAACTGGATAAAATACGAAAAGTGGTCGCCGTAACCCTATGGTTAGAGGTGGGGTTGGCTTTCCTATATGGCCGCTGTTATTTCGTTTATTATTTGTTGTTGTTGTAGCGGCTACAGCAACTCCGCCCAGATCAGTTAGTCCCTCAATCGTTGTCGTCAAACTCTACTAACGGTAGCCCCAGGAAATGTGCAGCGTCGACGGTGTCTGTCCATAGGGACAGGGGCGTTAGCAAGGTGGGATTTAGAGGGCATATGAAGAGATGCTGTGAGTCATGGGGCGAATTCGTTGAGAACATCTCTTTGTAATGTGCTCAGGTATGAGTTCAACCTGCTGCAGTAACGAGAACGCAATTGGGCTATTGTGGTCCGAGTCTACCGAGGCAGACGAAGTTCTGTCTCATCCACGTCTGGTGGTTGTATGCCCAGAATGGCATTCACAAGTCGGGAGTCTACATAACTCGAGACTGCCTCTCTGTGAATGCCGTTCAAGGCCTGTCGATAAGCTGTCGGATCCAGAGGTTGTTTGATGAACCTCTGGACCTCGTCCGTAAGTTCCTAGAGATTCCTCCTCATGTGCCTGGGCGAAGGCTCTACTGTAACACACCTGTAATAATTTTTGATTGGAGCGCCATCTATTTTTTTTTTGTGCGAGCTATTTTTCACATATGAGTAAATAGTCACGTTAATCTTTTCAAATATGAGCAAGCAGGCAAACTATTTGGTTTGAAAAATCACACGTACACAAAACTTCTGGGAGCATTTTTGATTCACTATTAAGAATGTGATAGCAAAACGTGCCGAACTTAGAGGGCACGCGTGACGGTCACGTCACTAGGATGCGCTAGAGGCGCGAGATTATTTTCGCGTGTTGCATTTTTGCTGGGCATCAAATCCCAGTTGGAGAATTATTTTTTTGTTTTTATTTTTTAATGTAATTAAATTTTCCTTTTTTAATTTTATGTTGACCTTTGGGGTTTATTTTATAAATGGATTTTTATTTATAAAATGTATGCATAAAAATTCCCATAAGAGGTCGGGCAACATAATATGATTCTATGAAATTGTAGTTATGGAAAAATATTTCACATATATTTGCGAAAAACTTCTTTGCAAATACTTTCAGTTTCAATTCATTTATGCAGTTGCATGTATATAATTTTTTTAATGCTTTCGAATTTTTTTTTGCCAAATATCTTTTTTTTTTAAGATAAATGCCATCATAAGATAAATGCCATAAAGAAAAATGCCATCAGATACCTATCAAAAGATATCAAAAATGTTTCCAAAATTAAAAAGAAGTCGATTTTATTAACATTTCTTTATTATATTAATATGTATATGTATTTAACAATAACAACTGAATTTGGCTTATTATTAAATTATATTAAAATATGAAATAAAATGATAAAAGAAATAAATAAATAATAAATGTAAATATATACATACATACAAATGTTTAAATAAATTATAATAAAATAGTTTTTATAAAAAGGTCCATTTTGCATGACTTTAGACAATTGCGGAAAAAAGTAAAAAAAATGCCTTAGAAAATCTTATCAACTTAGCTGAAATAGAAAAATTCATACATGTTTGCAAAAATCAATTTGCAATCAGCAAACCGATTTCACGCAAATATCATATTTTCGGCAAGCAAGCAAATGTACAAAAGCCCGCTCCTTTCCCCGTTTCCCGCTTCTTACTCTTCACTTGTCGTTCTGACTACCATTTTTATTTTAGATTTTTTTTTGATCCGACACAAGCACGCGCCTGCCTCCGCAAGCATCCCCTCTGCCCTTTGCTTATTATATTTCTGTTCCTCTTTCCTTTTTCGTTCTTATTTTTTCATTTTGCTTTGAACTATGGTAAATTTGCTCAAAGTGTGGTGGCACGGAAAAATTTTTGGTATGGTGGCAGCCGACACTTCTCTGTCGACGAGTGGTATATTTGGCCGACTGCACCCCAAAATTTTTGCGCAACAAAAACGGTCACAGAAAATGCGCCTTCTCATTTATAGACGTTCTCTGGTTGAAACGTTTCAGAAAATAATGAAGAAGAGCAGATTTACGATT
>NW_023458559.1:54286248-54295385 GCF_013731165.1 Rhagoletis pomonella
CAAGTTCAAGTAAATGTCATTCTTAGTCGAACTGGAAAGTAGAGCGTTTAATTCAGTGTACGGAAGTTCTATAAAATCAAATTCATATAATTATTCGGTATCGACGTGCTCATATAATTATTCAATAGAAAATGGTGCGAACAATGAAATCATCGAAGGAAGCATTGAGACGCAAAAATCAATTGCAGACCGAGGATATGTTAGAGGATCATTCACGAATGATGATGAGTTCTTCGTCGTCCGAGGACGAAAACGAGCCCAAAGTACAAGTTCCCAAAGGACAATATTCAAGCAGCGAAAAAGAAAACAGCGACGAAGATTGTCAGGAAATTCCTCCGGGTCAATACCAATAGGTCAAAAATTATCAGAGGATCCATTGATGCCGTCCTCTCAGGAATTGGTAGTGGAGAAGGAGGATCACGAACAGAAAGTTGGGTACAACAACAACAAAGCAATGTTATTAATAGATTTAATAGAGTTAATATGGACTTCGATGTTTTTGAAAATAATTATGGAAGTATTAATGAAAGTGGAAAGAATTTATGTAAAAGAAAGAAATTTAGAAATGAAACGTCAAGTAATAATAATACAGAAATTGATGTTGAGTATATTAAAGAAAGTCAAAGTGAATTCGACCGAATCAAAGAAGTTTTCGTTCAAGGCTTTCGCAAACTTGTGCCAAAAAGAAGAATTATACATGAAATTTATGAAAAAACCTTTACCGAGCATTTTGGTAGAGAAGATTATTCAGATTTACGAGAAAAACATCGAGGAGCCGTGTTCATCGTTTGCGATCACGAAGAACACTATCATGTCATCCACGATTGCACCTACCACAACTACTCATGCCGTTGTTCCATCATTGAACGATGGAAGGCAAGAGAAAGTGTTGGGCGAAGATTTTCTCGACGAACTTCTCCCAGTATCGAGTACTCCATCGAACATTGGGTCAATCTCTTGGTTTATTTCATTACGCATTGGTGCAAATATTGCGAGCGCTGAGCTATTAGGCACACAGTATACTGAATCACGATTCCGAACAAAAATACGAAGGATATTGAATTAAATAATTACACGTTGTCCACAAAATCACTCGCGTTTTTCTTTTTTTTTTTTAACGTGTTATTTCCACGTGTGGACAACAAAAACTAACCAAGTTATTAATGTTTTAAAGCTACTTGACAAATATTGTTCTTTAAATATTGTTTGTAACTTTTGACGTACTGATCGATACTATCGCACACAATAGTTTGACTGCAATGCTTGCTCGAGCTCGTGAGGTAGCTAAATTGGGACTACAGCTTGGGCAATCCCCAATTTTGGCATTGACACTGCCTAAAGTGGCCAAGACTCAGCATGATTATATGCACCACCCGTTAGCTGCATTTTGCGCAATAAAAACAGTGGGTTGGACTACAGGTCCCTCTCTATTACTCATGACACATCACTGGATTTACCATACCGCACACTTTCATATTAACGATAGGGATGGGCAATTAGCTCTATTGTGTGGATTTAACACACAACTCAGTCATGTAGACTCGAAATTTTATGAAACGCCAGAAGCAATCATCAATAAGGCTGTTCGGGAATTTACTGGATTTTTGAAAGTAAAACATCCACCTCTACCTACAATTGTGTGATCATTAAAAATATATATGGAAATGATCACAACATCAGGCTTAACGGGATAGACATTTAGGCAAAAGGGGATTACACGTATTCCCATATAAGCTTTGAAACAGAATTCCTCCAACTCTTGCTACTTGGATTACAGAAAATGCAGTTCGTAATGATAATGAGGTAATTGTACCTTTTGCCATCACTGACGAAGATCTCATACCATTCTCTGTTGTATCAGATAATATTGAGGGTTTATGGTCATCATTGACCGAAATTGAAATATCTGCATATTTTGTAGTGTCAGCTGTTTCTAATACTCTCATTCCAAAATTGTTCGCTACAATACTCTTTGTTAGTAGCGCCTCCGTAGCGAAGACTAATTTTACTGATGCGTGGCTTCGCTCAAGAACTGAGAGATTGGAACAAGACATTCCATATTTATCAGGGGATTTTGACATCAACGAAGACACAATGAGGCTATTCGAGAAGCATTTTCCGCGCCCTATGGAATCATATGAGGCTCTATTGCGGAATATGACGTATTGCTACACGCTTGCCACCGCTTCGAAACTAAATTCTATTAAGTGGATTCTTGAGCAATCTCGTGCTCCCAATGTTAGCTCATTGCTGGGATTAGCGTGGTACGAATCGTTATCGAGGTACCCCTGACGCGAATGCAGTAAAGTCGAAAACATTTTTAGATGCATTTGTAGTGAGGATCCGCGAATTGGAGTCTGAAGCAGGTCAACGTGCCTTTTCGGTTGCTAATATACTAAGTGCGTATGACTTCCATCCAACCCGTTGCAGGCAGTCCGAATGTATACACAAATGAAACTCATATCGCACCAGCATCAGAAATAATTGAGCGTGAAATAACAAACGATAATATTGTGACTTTCATTGAAGACCTTGAAAATCCTAAAGATCGAGCTTTTCGCAGAATCATGTCACAAGCAAGATCTTCTTCATTAAAAGCAACTATGCCGTTAATGGAGGGAGAGACAATTCCAATTATTTCAGGTGTTAATGTAGAGGCCTTATTAGGCACTGATTATTCCACTCTGAATAAGACAATTCCAGCTAATTGTAAGATGACAGAGAATCTACTCACGACAAGGTATGGATGCCTTTGCTGCCGCATTACAAAGACCAGGAGACCAACATGTTTAAAATAATTCCACGTTTATTATATTCAATGTTTCCGTGCCACACCATAAATTGGTCTTGTGGAGTCATATTACTCACATTTATATTATTTTTTATCATATTCATTATTCCAATTTCAAACTTTGTGCAACAATTAATAAAATTGCTCACAGTTTCACAAAATTTCAAACTTTGGAATCCGAATTTTGAGAAAAATTTTTTGTACTCTAGTTCTTAAAGTTGTTGATCAAACGGGTAGCATTTTCGTGGAGAAGACATATCAATAAGACTACATTTAAAACCTATCAACACAAAAATAATAATAATTTTCAATAAAAAGCAACTACGTACAGATTTTGTGAATAGTTTTCAATCATCCTCAAAAGTATTGGCTATAAAAACAAAAAATCTGCGCTCTAAAGAGGTAAATTGTATTGTTCAACATAAAATTGATTTAACCCCATCGAATAAGGAGTTTCTAATAAGTCTAGGATTTAATTTGAAAAAATGAGTGATATAATAAACGTTTTGTACAAACCCATTTTTGATAATAAGTAGTATACAAACCCATTTTTGATAATAGTATAATAAAAAAGGATCATCATAGCTACATACCATACGTACAATCGTTTCAAAACAATGATGGAATTCGCATCCCCATACAAAATCAAGACCTATATGTGCTACCAAGTGAGAGTATTGTAGCATGACAGCTAAGCAAAACAAAATGTTCACACAATATTAAGTAAAAAGTTCAATATACTTTTGGCAATAACTAGGCCAAAGTACTCAAATCAATTTAGCTTGCGCTGCACTTCTCCAATAACATAAACTCGATTGAACCCATATACATTTATGTATGCATGCACAACAACGTAGAATCATAAGCATGACTAACAACTTAGAAATGTAAGTTTGTAAATTAGATTACTCATAAGGTAGATTGTAAGCATATAAAAGAACGGCGATGAGCCGAATAAAACATTCCCACTTTAAGACTCAACGTTTTTACTTGCGTTTTACTTTTGGAATCATTGTGGGGCATTTTAATGCTCACCTAAATGCGGCTGTAGAGCTAAGACAATACTAAACTCCTTCCAATCTTTACATGGCGATCCTGCCAGCTCAGAGCTAGATCCTGCCAGCTCAAAGCTAGATCCTGCCAGCTCAAATCTAGATCCTACCAACCCAAATCTAGACCCTGCCAACTCTATCAAGACCCTGCCAGTACATTATGGTAGAGGAATACGTTCCGGAAGGATCGAAAAACGCAGAAGAATACCCCAAATACATCCCTACAAAAATTGTAATAGGACCCAAACCAATATCCCTAGAGGAATACCGGCAAAGGCAAAACCGCCAAAAAGCCAACTTACAAGAGTTTAGGCAACGAATAAGCTGCGAACATAAACCCAAAAAACGTGGAGGTAGAAAGCGAAGGCACCAAAAAGAATGTGCAGAACTACAGCGAATATTTAACATCAGTCGCGGGCAACAAAAGAAGAAGTTGATAACCAAACTAAAAGATCTGCACAAAAATGGGTGGAACCCAGCAACAACAACAACGCAGAACCACCAAAAGGATCATTAGGAAATTTATAGTATGAACAGGGAAACCACCTTAGTAGACGTCATAAATCCAAAAACTAGGGAAGAAGAAACAAGGAAGGAAGCACAAATAAGACAGCTATAACTAATAAAAATACAAAAAAAAAATAAATTTTTTTTATTAAATTAAAAAACAAGAACTAACAATAAAAAGGAAAATTGTTTTTCTCATTCATTTTTTTTTTTCAACCGTAAAATATTATTAACATAAAAATGACTTGGTGGAAAATTGCACTAAACGGCATATTAATAGGAATAGCAGGATACGAAGTAGGAAAAGAAACCTCAGGTGAAAACACCTACGAAACTAAAGTAATTAAATATCAACCACATCCTATCGTAGAAAACAAGGAAGAAGTTCCCGATAAGTGGTTGACCGCTTTTGCATGCGTAGCTACATGTTTAATTGTCGCAATGGTAATCTTGATAAAAAAATTACATTAAAAACAAATTGAGACAATTAAACAATGTACAACAACGCGTATAACTCTCTCAATAAAAAGAAACAACTTTCAAAAATGCCAAAAGTTTTAAACCAGAAATGAATCAATGGAAAGAAATTGATGACACATTAACTGACGAAAAAATTAAAGCTAGTAAATCATACAAATGTATAAATAAGAGTATTCCTATAACAACGGAAACTATAGTAAAACATTTGAACATAATCTTGGAAGCCCTTAATAACATTAGACAGGTGATCAATGTAGCAAATCGCATACTTACCACAGAACACCAAAAGGAAGCTTACCAATTTTTCATTGCAGTACGAGATAAACTTGTATCTTCGTTAGCTAGACACAATATAGAAGTAACAATACCAACCACATTAGAGGAGAAGCTCCAGGTTGATTTTAACTTACTTCTGTCAGAACGCGTCCGAAGCCGGACTCCATCACCCTCTTTAAGTCAAGGGGAAGACACCAAAAAAGTAAACATCCCAACCATAAACGTCACAATGGTACAAACAGTAGTCGAATTCATTAAAACCGCCTTGTCAGTACTCCCAGAGTTTGATGGGAAGCCAGAAAACTTACACAGCTTCTTAGATGCCCTCGACATACTTGATCAAATCAAGGATGAGCACGAACTTTTAGCAATAACAATGATAAAGACCAAGCTAAAAGGAACGGCAAGAAACTTCATCAGTAATGAAAACACGATTTGACAAATAAAAACAAAACTCAAAAACGCGATAAAAGGTGAATCGGTAGAGGTTTTAACCGCTAAACTTCTAAACGTTCAACAACGTAGTAAAACTGCTAACCAATACACAGCGGAAATAGAAAAAATTACCAGATCACTAGAAGGAGCATATATCTCGGATGGATTAAACCCAGACTTAGCAACGAGATATTCTACACAGGCAGCCGTCAAGGCAATGTGTAAAAACAGCTCCAGCAATAATGTTAAAATGATAATGCAAGCGGGAACGTTCACAACAATGAACGATGCGATCTCTAAGTTCACCAACAGCTGTACCGAAATAACAGGCAGCTCGAATACAATTTTGAACGTACGACAACAGAGTCAGTACAGGAACAATTTCCGGGGAGGATACCGAAGTAACAACTATGGGAATTACCAAAATCGGAGATTCAGACCACAACCGAGATACAACAATAACTCGAGGTCGTACAGCAATAATAATAATTACCGAAGAGGATCACAAGCCCAAAACGGCAATAGATCCTACAACCAGACCCGCAATGTGCGCAGCTGCACCCAGACGGAAAACCAGGAAGCTCCACTTCAAAATTAATTGAAAGAAAAATATGTGTACTGAACCTAAATCTAAACAGCTATATATCCACAAGGGCATCCCTAAATAATTCGATTTCAAATTTTTTAATTGATACGGGAGCAGACATTTCCATTATAAAAATGCATCAAATTAGTAAAACTCACAAAATTAATAAAGAACAAATTACAGATTTAAAGGGCATTGGTCAAGGAATAACTAGCACATTAGGCACAATTAAAGCGGATTTAAAAGGTGATGACCTTCTAATTTACCATAAATTCCATGTCGTAGAAGACGACTTTCCAATCCCATGCGATGGAATAATAGGACTAGATTTCATAAAGAAATACAATTGTATTTTAGAGGACAAATTAATCCTAAGGCCATATACATGAGGGGTTCATATCAAATAGTGATTGAACAATTTCAAAAACTGTGCAGCTGCTAAATAATTGTATGGCCTATTTATTCGAGGAGATACGATATGAAATAAATGGAATAGAAATTGATCGCACTGGAAAGTTGGGTATTGCAACAACAATGAAAAATTATGTATCACTTAACGATTTTGAGAGTACAAATCTAAAAAATGCAGGGTGGTGCCCTTTTGAAAATATCAATCTAAAGACTGGACATTTCAATTTTTGTATACCGTTGAAAAACCTGCTTGGATTTGCTGAAGATTTTGATAAAATTATTGTTAATTGTAAACATGAATTAATCTTAATACGAGCTAAAGAAGATAATGCTGTTATGATGTCAACTATAGAAACAGAAAAGCTTACATTAAAACTTTTAAATATTACATGGAAAGTGCCACATATTCAACTTTCAGACTCGTTTCGGTTAACTATGTTGAGAACAATTAATAGTAAACAACCGTTAAACATTTCGTTTAGAAGTTGGGATGTCTACCATAATGCCCCCCTCTCTACAGGAAAGCACGAATATCTTATGGAATGTTAAAATGGTTGGTAAAAATGAAAGACCTCGCTATATTCTTTTAGGATTTCAAAATGAAAAGAACTTATCCATATGACAACATGATCAACAAAGTTACTATGGACGCAATCCTCAACCACTTTTATCACCTGATCAATTTGTTGAAATTGCTCCAATAATTGTTTTAGATGTAACACATCAAAATGAATATATAAAAAGCGGCCCCATCGATATTCGGATTGAGTTAAAATTTCACAAGTTCGTCCCTGCTAACACCGCTGCTTATTGTATACTTATCCATGATAAAATGTATGAATATATTCCATTTACAAATGTGGTTAAAAAGATTATTTAAAAATTAGTGAGAATTTTATGAAACCACATAAATATGTAGATTACACATTCTTAACCACACAAAAAAAATTCAAGAAGTGCCTTATTGTTTTACTATAAAAGCTCAGCTCAGCTCAGCTTTACTTTAAGTCAATTAAAAAAAATCAACAGCTCCTAATCAACATGATTAATATTAATAATTTAAAGACTTTAACATTAAAAGCCCATGTCAACATGCATGAGCACAGCAACGAATTTAGTAGATGGAGACACATACTGGAAGACCAGTATAAGCTAGAAGGGAGGAAGGAAGGGGGGGGGACAAGGTAACATAAAAAATGATTGCTGTTGATACTGACTTTGCAGCAGAACGTGGCGGTGTAAATGTGAGTGGGATAATACGTTTGAAACTAAGCAAAAAACGTAAAACTAATGCTGTTGATAATAACCTTGAGGATAAGCGTAAAAAACTATCGTATTTAATTTTAGGAAAACGACAAAGCGAAACACAATTGAATAACGATAGAAAACGTGTTAATGTACAAACCACTTTAAAACGCAAATACACTAATGATGATTTTGATTTTGAGCATAAGCGTAAAAAAATATCAGACGTATTTTTGAGAAAACGCCAAAGCAAAACCCAAGTGAACAACGATAGAAAACGTGTTAAATTATCTGATAAAAAGATTCGAATTAATTCTCCAAATAAATCTCGTTTATCGATAAATCTATAATTACTCAAAGATAATAAGCATTTAGATACAATTTATGGTTATAATGTAGATAGCCATGGTAAATGGAGATTCGGAAATAAAAGATTAAAGTTCAACTCTGATAACACAATAAATGTTGGTCGTAAAAAATGGAAAATAACTCCCGGATTGTTTGGATTAGTATTCCATTTAAAACCCCTAAATTACACTCAAAGAGATTTACAGAATTATAAAGAGATTTTGCTTACAATAAACGCTCACAAACGTCACTATTTACCAAACATTCAAATTAAAGGTGGAAAATCATTTAAATATCGACATATAATACGAAAACTACTTCATATCAAAAGAAACGTCTTAGCTACCGGAAGTGGTATATCTCTGAAAACTTTAAATAATAACAAAACGGATTATGTTTTTTGGGATAATCCTAATGAATTAGTAGACAGATTACGATTACTTGTATCATCAACGAGTATTGGACATAATAATCACAAAAACGAGATAATTTCCATTATCGAAGAACTTAAAGAAAGTAATATAATAGAGTAAACAAAAAAAGGAGTAATGTAAATAAAATTGGTGAAAGTTCATCAAATCAGCATCATTTAGATGAAAAAAAAATTATGTACTTTCTAGATAAATTGCCCGAAATTGACATTGATAGAGAATAAAAGAGTTTAAATCTACATTTTAAAAAGATGAGATATTTAGGTACACCTATAAATCCTAATGATGCTGTTACGTATACGTATCTACATGAAAATATTAAAAAGTTAAATACTAAAATCGATGAGATTAAAGATAATCATGATAGCGCTCTAAACGTTGTTAATGGACGAATCAGTTCATTAACTACAGCAATGAACAAGGATGCTAAAGAAGATGTTGAACTAATTCAGAAAGCTATTAACAATAGTTTATTTAGTGCAAATAAAGAATTTATAAATAAAATTGAACAAAGAATTGGAAATATTAAAAGTTTCATACTTGAATATCTCGATAAAGAAGAGGCAGATGATGTT
>NW_023458559.1:54295485-54296717 GCF_013731165.1 Rhagoletis pomonella
TTTTTTGGGATAATCCTAATGAATTAGTAGACAGATTACGATTACTTGTATCATCAACGAGTATTGGACATAATAATTACAAAAACGAGATAATTTCCATTATCGAAGAACTTAAAGGACAGTAATATAATAGAGTAAACAAAAAAAGGAGTAGTGTAAATAAAATTGGTGAAAGTTCATCAAATCAGCATCATTTAGATGAAAAAAAAAAAATAATGTACTTTCTAGATAAATTGCCCGAAATTGACATTGATAGAGAATAAAAAAGTTTAAATCTACATTTTAAAAAGATGAGATATTTAGGTACACCTATAAATCCTAATGATGCTGTTACGTACACGTATCTACATGAAAATATTAAAAAGTTAAATACTAAAATCGATGAGATTAAAGATAATTATGATAGCGCTCTAAACGTTGTTAATGGACGAATCAATTTATTAACTACAGCAATGAACAAGGATGCTAAAGAAGATGTTGAACTAATTCAGAAAGCTATTAACAATAGTTTATTTAGTGCAAATAAAGAATTTATAAATAAAATTGAACAAAGATTTGGAAATACTGAAAGTTTCATACTTGAATATCTCGATAAAGAAGAGGCAGATGATGTTAAATCAATAAAGATAAAGCAGCCATTTATTAAATAAAAATAAGAGAAAAGTTACATTCATATTTAGACGGTTAGAGAACAGAAAAAGGCTTGGGTTGAAGCGATTAAAAATAAAACCGCTCACAACGTAACGAATGCTATTAAAAGTATTTTCGAAAATAGCCATCGAGTTCCAAAGACCTCTCTGAAGTTGGCAGGACAACTTTTTCTCAAAGCAAAAATTCCTTTCGCATAATTTGCCGTTAATTATCCGTGAAAAGAATAATTTTGCCGCGGACATATTTTAAAAAATATCCAGTGCCCTGCTAACTTCCGTGGAAAAACTAATAGACTATTACGATGGACGTCTTAAATTTTTATCGGAAGAAAAAAATTTTGACGAAAAATTCGACGAAACCCCAGAGCAATCATTCTTAAAAGATACTAGGGACGAAAAAATTTCGAAAGATGAACGCAATCAAAATTTTGCGTTAGAAAATTACGATGAAGAGGCTATGGACACGAGTGAGAATTTAAATGAACTGATTTTTACAAAACATATAAAAATGGAGAAAAAAATTGTATTGACAAAACCTATAGTAAATGATAATCTTATAGAATCTCACGACTCTTCTATGTG
>NW_023458559.1:54296817-54398710 GCF_013731165.1 Rhagoletis pomonella
ACAAAATTTGCCTCCTAAGCTCCACAACTTAGTAAATGAAAAAATCCCAAACTTTATGGTACTCAATATCTATGTATGTATGTACATATATGTATGCACAAACGTTTTATTTAATAATATATGTGCGTGTGTATGTACATATGTCTCTTGTGGTTGCTTTAAGTATTGGTCGCCACCCGATAATTAAATTGTGGTATGTGTATAGTTTTTTATAACACGTATGTTTTTAGGATACAAATATCGTTTTTTAATAAAATCAATATTAAATTAATGCTTAGTGAGTGATTTTGTGAAAAAGGCGAAAAGACGAAAATGACACTTTTTGAGGTTAAGCCTCTGCTACCATGCGAATTTGATATGTGTATGTATGTATGTTAATACACTTGTGCCACTTATCCGGAACTCAGAAAAAACCGAAAATGTGTAAATTCCCGTGAATTAATTTAAAACTCCAAATTGAAAAATGTGATTTTAATTCGGTTGGGAATATTATTTTATCTTGCAGAAACTTAAAATGCAAAATGAATTTTCGCGCGCTTTTACTAATTGAGGTTACTGTGCCTGCTTGCGGACAGACAGAACTTTTAGTGGACTGTAACTTTTTGTGTATTCACTATTTCTTTCTTTTTAGTATTATATATTTTTAAATTTAATTATTCACACCAAAAAAAAACAAGTGCTGTGATATTTTAACCACGTACCTTTTTACTATGAAAACTGCTGTTTGGTAAGAAATTGATGCTGAATTGATGTAAATTTGTAGCGGCCGTGTTTAAAACTGCTCCTGTTGAATAGTGCTTGGCAAAGTGACTCCGGTAAAAATGGTGATCCTCAAACAAAGTGGATTGGCGCTGTCGTTCAGGTTTCCCTTTATTAAATTAATCAGATTAGCTCACGTCGACGGAGGACCATGGATTCTCTAGCTTTTAATTAACATCCATAATATTGCTTCTGAGCGAGTTTTATCAGACGTGTAGTCATTATTTTAATTTCGTCGGACGAAATTAAAGAAGAATTCGCCTGAAAAGAAGTTTTTGTATTAGGATGGGTTCTTTGAAAGAATCTTATTATATAAGATATCACCCTCAAAGCTTTTGACAAACTTGAAAAACGTTCAAGAATATCACTGGTACTATTGGTCGTTGTTATTGTTAGAGCATCCACCCGTTTTTCTTCAATATCGGTAGTGAAGTCTGTTTCTTGCTGTATAACCGTACAACAAAACGGAACGGATGGAAGGTACATCGTGTCACTTCCATTCAAGGCTGAATACCCATCTGAGATCCAATTGGGGCCTCACTGAGAAGAGCGTGCTCGCAATTTTACAGGAATGAGACAAGACTTACGAAAAATCCAGATCTTCAAACGGAATACAACCGAGTTGTAGTGGAGTACGAGACAATGGGTCATATGCTTAAAATCAATGAACCTCAGTCACCAGATGCGGCTGATAACTATTATCTACCACATCATGTGGTCAAAAAGAGGAAAGTACATCAACGAAAGTTAGGGTTGTGTTTAATGCTTCGTCCTCCTCCGCCAATGGGGTCAGTTTGAACGTTATTCTCCTACCAGGACCAGTGCTCCAATCTGATCTACCAATTTTAATTCTTCGCTGGCGACTTTTCAAGTACGTCTTCAATAGCGATATTGAGAAGATGTACAGGCAAATCCTTGTAGATGAAACCCAAACAAAGTATCAGAGGATAATTTTTCGCAAATGTTCAAATGATGCAATAGGTCTTTACGAATTAAAGACGGTTACATTCGGTATAAACTGTCTTCCTTATCTTGCCATAAGGACATTGCTTCAACTCGCTGAAGACTCTGAAAATCTCTACTCTACAGCCTCAAATATTTTACCAAAAAATATGTATGTCGACGACGTTCTAGCTGGAGGACATACGTTAGACTCTGCAATCAAAGCTAGGGATGAGATTTCAGCAGTCCTTAAGTCAGCCGGTTTTCCTCTGAGAAAATGGACTTCAAATAGTAACAAAATCTTGCAAGGTATACCAAAACAAGATCTACTGAATGAGGATTTCCTAGAGTTTGAAGATACTAGTAGCGTTAAAGCACTGGGCATAAGGTGGAATGCTCATTCCGCCCAATTCTACTTTATAGCTAAATCGATAGAAGATAACGTGAACCCAACAAAGAGAGTAATCTTGTCAGCTATTGCTAAACTCTTCGACCCATTAGGTTGGTTAGCCCCCATAATAATTGTAGCAAAAATACTAATGCAAAATATATGGTTAGAGGGTACCGACTGGGACGAGGAAGTTTCTTCTATAACTTTAGAAATTTTACAAAAAATTACGGCGAAATCGACAACATAAGGATACCCCGCTGGGTATCTTTTTCACCAAAGGAGAAGGTGGAAATCCACGGATTCTGCGATGCTTCCGAGAAAGCATATGCGGCCGCAGTTTATCTACGCGTGGAAACAGAAAACAAAATACTAGTCAACCTGTTGTTAGCGAAAACTAAAGTAGCTCCAGTGAAAACCATTTCATTACCTAGACTGGAACTTTGCGGGGCGGTATTACTAGCAGAAATAGTCGAATCGATTACCAATAACCTTGAATTAGGTCATCTTAACATAAATCTTTGGACCGATTCGACAATTGTTCTAGCATGGGTACGAAAGCCCCCTTGTTCGTGGTCAACCTTTGTTGCCCATCGAGTTACGAAAATAATAGATAAGGTAGGAAATTCAAACTGGTTGCACGTCGACTCAGCTACAAATCCAGCAGACTTGGCAAGTAGAGGTGTAATAGCGCAAGACCTAGTCAAAAATTCGTTGTGGTGGAAGGGACCTTCTTGGCTTCAAGAAAATAGAGAAAATTGGCCAAGGCAAGAAACAGACTTCACTACCGATATTGAGGAAAAACGGGTGCACGCTCTTACAACAACAACGACCAATAGTACCAGTGATATTCTTGAACGTTTTTCAAGTTTGTCAAAAGCTTTGAGGGTGATATCTTATATAACTTATATAACAGGCTAACGGGCTTCGCCCATGTTTAAGCCATTGTTAATGGCCCTGCGTTTGCGTTCACACACACGCACGTGGTAGTGGAGGTGGTTGTGTTATTGGAGGTTACAAATACTTAGGTCCGGGAAATAAATTAAATAAGGGTGTTCCGATTAATGAAGTTGATTTAATAGCGCAAATACACGACATAGATTACGCATTAGCAAAATGCGGTAAAGATATTAGGGAGGCAGATTTGGAAGCAATTCGACAATTTCATAAAATTGAAAATCCATTTGATTTTGGAAGAATATTGGGAAAATTTGGATTGATTGCAAAATATGGAATTGAATCAATTACTGGTGTTTTATATGGAGGAGGAAATATGAATAAACAGCGTGGCAAAAAGAGAAATTTGGGACAGTTGTTATATGGTGAAAGACAAAGACAAGTTCATCGAAAATTTAATGAATTAAAATCGACTGGAAAGTATAAATCTTTACAAGAATTTTATAAAAGTGAAGAATATAAAGAAATAATAAAAGATTATAGTACCGGTGGTTCGGCTTATAAACGAATAAAAACTTATATACTTGATGATATACCATCTGGATCAAAAAATCCGCCAACAGAAGAACCAACAACAGATTTACCAAGTACCGACCCCGGATCCGGATCCCACGACCCCAGATCCAGTACGCCCGTTGATTTTGAAGATAGAGACGACGATTTCGATTGGGATAATTTCCTTGATAATATTGGTAATAGTCTTAATAGCGCTGATTTGGCCGATTTGCCTGAAGCATCGAGTATGGATATATCACAAGCTGGTAGTGGGAGAGGACCGAATACGGGCGCTCGTGGGGAGGCTACGGCACCGTCGTTGGGGGCATCGTCAAGCGGAAATGGAGGAAATAATTCCTCTCCATGGTTATCACGATCAGTTCCTAAACGTGTCTCTAACTTAGAATTTAAAAAATCTCGCATAATGTATAGTTATGGTTTGGCAACAGAGCGATTGGAAAATACAGAAAAAACCATTGATATATTTTCAACATCTATGGCTTTAATTCCGGTTGATTTTTTACCTTTTTATATTAGTCAAGCAGAATTTGCTAATTTACCATTTGCATCAAAAATCGAATCGGTATGGTGTAAAGTATATCCATTAGGAACACGTACAGCATTTGATACTGGTACAACTTTGTCCGGTACAGCTACTTCGGAATATGTACCGATTGGTATGACCGGTATTGGTTTAAATTTGGATTTCTATGGACAGAATGTTGAATTATCTGGAGAGAGTACAAAACCAATGATACCAACGTCGATTAAACAAATGTCTGCATCGAAAATTGTTCGAAAATTTTATGAAGATGATGCATGTTGCGCAATGGGAGTTCCTCGATCAATTTCTGAATATTTTACAATTCACAGAAATAAAGATGCAAATCCTGATCCTGAAAAATATCCGCAATATCAAGTTAATACACATGGCGTTGTTAATTTTGATAATAAAATTAACAAATTTTTGGTAAATGGACTAATCAATCAACCGGTAATCGATTATAAATATGATGTAAAGAATGGTTATGTTATGAACGCAAAATATCATATAATTCCCCATAATCGCAGATCTGATGTTTATTGTACGCATCATACGCGAGGATCCAAAAATAAATTGGAATTCTATCATTTAGGTGATGGTCCCGCTAAAGGTCAAGTTGGATTTAAAGGAAAACGTGGCGAAGTCTCACCATTAAATAATATGATTGCAAACGCCTATTTAAGACAATTGGAAATTTACGGTTGTTTTAATATATATACAGGAACTACACCTTATTATGCGCAACCTCAAGTTCATGTGGGACTGTGTGCTACTCCGCAATTGAATCCATCGAATGAAGATAAAATTTTTTTAAATTCATGTTGTTATTGGAAAGTCGATTGCGGCATAACAATTTCAACTAATTCGCATTCTGCTATGACGAAAGGCGAACAAATTAGCTGGCCAAGAGAGGTTCTATTCAAGGAAACTTCCGATTATAAATATACAGATGGTAAAACTCTATTTGGAAGCAGTGTTTTACCAACTGGTAATATAACTAATATGCAAGATGTACTTGGGTCGTTCTTAAAAAACATGACCAATTGGTGTCCCCAGACTTTACTATTTTATAAAAGAAAATAGAAAAATATCTGCATTTTTATAAATTATTATCGATTCTACGTAACTATATTATAAAAAAAAAATAATTAATTATCTGAAAATAACTTAAAAAATATTTTCAATGTCAAAGGTTTAGCAAAAACCTGTGTCCCGAGCCAATTTATAAAAATTTAATAGTTATTTTCAGTTGAAATAAAATTGAAAAAAAATAATATTTACAATTTTTGTTATTCAGTTTGTGTATATTAATACCATATATAGAAAAGAATGATGAAAAATAATTTTTTTGTATAATTTTTATGAAGAAAATTTGTGTCCCCAGGTTTTGGTCCCCTCTGTTACGTCCACTCATTTTATTGAAAAATGTTTGTTAAACGTTATGACGCGTATATTTCTCTTATGCTTCTCCATCATAACTTAGCTAAAATCAACAAAATGTGTTTTGAACTGTTCAGTCTTGTTTAGTGCGTTGTTGAGTAAGGAACCCAATTGTATGCCGGGTACGTACCCTTATTCAGTGTCAACTCTGTTACTGTTGAAAAACGGTGAGTAAAGTGATTTTTTATTTATTTTATAATTTTTTTATAAATATTTTATGTACATTAATTAAGTGGACAAATAAATTCTCCAAAATTCGAATAAAAAGCTAAAATATTGTATTTTTGAGTTAATTTGTCCCCTCTGTTACCGGTCCACTCTGTGACTTATTAACTCCAAAAACTCCAAAAATTAAAAAAAATACTGTTGGTTATGGATTCCTATTGTTGATACCATCCGTAACCACATGAGGCCAATTATAAACATATTTGGCCAACTTAATTTTTAAAAATTACAAAATTCAGAATGGTCATGTTTTTTAAGAACGACCCACTTACTGAGTATGAAATTGTATATCCACCACAAAAAAAAAAATAAATATATTTATTAATAATTTTTATTTAAAATATATTTTTGATATAAAAAATATATAGATAATGGATTTGGTTTTTTTTTATATTTTCTTAAATATGATGCTGGTCGCCAGTTAAACTGAAATATTCTTGATCGAAAAGCTTCACTCTTAGGAAATATGTCGTTGTTTGATAATATAATAACTGGAGTTCGCATAATGACTGCATCTCCTTGATATTTGATCTTTGCATTGCACGTATCACCGCTAAGTATACATTTTAATGTCTCTGAAGCAGATGGCTCCATCATCGGTTCATTCCATAATATTATGCGTTTATCGACGCATTCCATTAGTGGAAATGTGCAATATCTATTGAAATTGCCCATTTGTCCGTAATTTATGCAATAATGTACTACTGCATCAAAAAAATAATTCTTACCGGAATTTGGCGGTGATAATATGAATATACTATTTTTTTTCGGTATTTTCTTATCTAGAACATTGAATAATACATAATAAAATTCATAAATTTTTTTCTCATTATTATTAAATTGAAAAGATACTAAATTATCTAATATTTCTATAGATTTTTCCAAAGAATAATAATATTTATGTATATTACAATGTGAAGCATTAAATATTAAATTTTGCGGATCTAATTGTGAAAAATGCGTATATAATTCAGCAATACTTAGATCATTATAAAATGAACCATGGATTTTCATAATGTTTAACATTAAAGGACTAATTCTATTGAAAAATTTCCATTTCGAATTTAACCAAATTGATGTTGAGTATATATGTGAGAGGGGACTTATTGCATATTTTTTGAGCCATAATAAAAGTTTTTCGGCTTTTCCAATTTTCGTCCCCTCTATATTGACTATTTGTTTCGCCGCATTCTTTAGAATTTTTTGAATTGCAATGTAATTCGGATCGAGTGGAGAACTCGTTAAGAAGGTTGTCCGCACTTCGGCTTCCTTCCACCAATTTTTTTTTTCCAATTTTACAATCTTGGAAAAATTGTAAACATCGAGTTTTATGACATGGAATCCAGTTTCGCCCGGCGATGTCCATTGTACAAATTTGTCTTGAGTCCCTCTCGCAATAGATTGCGAGATTGACCCAATGTTCGATGGAGTACTCGATACTGGGAGAAGTTCGTCTAGAAAATCTTCGCCCAACACTTTCTCTTGCCTTCCATCGTTCAATGATGGAACAACGGCATGAGTAGTTGTGGTAGGTGCAATCGTGGATGACATAATACTGTTCTTCGTGATTGCAAACGATGAACACGGCTCCTCGATGTTTCTCTCGTAAATCTGAATAATCTTCTCTACCAGAATGCTCGGTAAAGGCTTTTTCATAAATTTCATGTATAATTCTTCTTTTTGGCACAAGTTTGCGAAAGCCTTGAACGAAAACTTCTTTGATTCGGTCGAATTCATTTTCACTTTCTTTAATATACTCAACATCAATTTCTGTATTATTATTACTTGACGTTTCATTTCTAAATTTCTTTCTTTTACATAAATTCTTTCCACTTTCATTAATACATCCATAATTATTTTCAAAAACATCGAAGTCCATATTAACTCTATTAAATCTATTAACAAGATTGCCTTGTTGTTGTTGCTGTTGTTGTTGCACCCAACTTTCTGTTCGTGATCCTCCTTCTCCACTACTAATTCCTGAGAGGACGGCATCAATGGATCCTCTGATAATTTTTGACCTTCTAGTATTATCACTGTCGCAGCTTTTCTCATTTGAATTTCTTGACCCGGAGGAATTTCCTGACAATCGTCGTCGCTGTCCTCTTTTTCGCTGCTTGAATATTGTCCTTTGGGAACTTGTACTTTGGGCTGGTTTTCGTCCTCGGACGATGAAGAACTCATCATCATTCGTGAATGATCCTCCAACATATCCTCGGTCTGCAATTGATTTTTGCATCTCAATGCTTCCTTCGATGATTTCATTGTTCGCACCATTTTCTATTGAATAATTATATGAGCACGTTGATACCGAATAATTATATGAATTTGATTTTATAGAACTTCCGTACACTGTATTAAACGCTCTACTTTCCAGTTCGACTAAGAATGACATTTACTTGAACTTGCTATAAACTTATATTTATATACAAAATATTTGTTGATAACAACCATTTCAAATATCGTATGGTAAAGATCTCCAATAACACAACCACCTCCACCACCACGTGCGTGTGTGTGAACGCAAACGCAGGGCCATTAACAATGGCTTAAACATGGGCGAAGCCCGTTAGCCTGTTAGGCCCTGCGTTTGCGTTTCAAGTTTGTCAAAAGCTTTGAGGGTGATATCTTATATAATAAGATTCTTTCAAAGAACCCATCCTAATACAAAAACTTCTTTTCAGGCGAATTCTTCTTTAATTTCGTCCGACGAAATTAAAATAATGACTACACGTCTGATAAAACTCGCTCAGAAGCAATATTATGGATGTGAAATCGCCAAATCAAAAGCTAGAGAATTCATTGAAACTAAAAGTGAAATACTTCCTCTGAATCCGCTGCTGGACAAGAACGATGTGCTGAGAACGGGTGGTCGTCTTGGTGCATCTCTTGATCTGGCATATAGTGAGCGTCATCCCGTAATACTTCCATATAATTGCAGATTCTCACGTTTTATTGTGCAATTCATCCACGAAGTCTCTTTACACGGTGAAAACCAGTTAATGTTGCGCCTTGTACGAACGCAATACTGGATTCCACGAGTAAAAACAATGATACGTTCCACAATTTTCAACTGTAAAACCTGTACAATTTATAAAAAACGTTCGCAAAGCCAACTTATGGGGATTCTTCCAGAAGAGCGAACAACTTTCTCTCGACCATTTACTAACACAGTGACAGATTTTGCTGGGCCATTCGAAATAAAAAGCTATCGTGGCCGCGGATGCCGAAACTCGAAGGGTTATGTCTGTCTCATGGTCTGCTTTTCCACTAAAGCCATTCATTTAGAGGCTACAAGCGATTTAAGTACCCAATCTTTCCTTGCAGCATTTTCCAGATTTGTATCCAGAAGAGGGTGCCCAAAAAATGTCTACTCAGACAATGGCACAAATTTCGTTGGAGCATCGCGAGCCCCAAAATCGGAACTTAAGGCCTTTCTCTCCGACACGCGAAAGCAAACACTTTCGAAATATGCTCACCAATCTTTAACATGGCATTTCATACCTGCTTCCGCTCCCCACATGGGGGTCTTTGGGAGGCTGGTGTGAAAAGCTTCAAAAGCCATTTTAAAAAGATAGCATCCAGTTCAAAGTATACATTTGAGGAATTCAATACACTTCTTTGTCGAGTTGAATCCTGCCTCAACTCGCGTCCACTAAGTCCAGCGTCGAATGAGCCATCTGACCTTGAGCCTTTAACTCCAGGCCATTTCTTAGTCGGTGGACATCTTCTGGCACCACCAGAACTGGATATTAACGAAAACCCTGCCTCGATCGTTAATCGTTGGCAGAAATTAAAATCCCTACACCAAAACTTCTGCAGGCGTTGGAAAACAGAATACCTTAACGAACTACAGAAGCGTACAAAGTGGAAACATCCTAAGGTCAACATGAAGACATGGTGGTCATTAAAGAAGACAATCTTCCTCCTAACGAATGGAGATTAGGTAGGGTGGTCAACTTGCATCCAGGTGCGGATAATAAAGTACGTGTTGTGGATATTATGACGGTAAAAGGTACTATGACAAGACCGCTTGTCAAGCTTATTTTGCTGCCACCACATACGACGGAGACGGGAGGCACAAAAGGCAACAATATCATTTTCAGTTAAGTTTCAGTAGAGACATGTAACTGAAGTTGAGTTTAACCCTCTAGGGCACGATTTTCATTTTGAGAAGATTTTTCATAGTTAAAAACAGCTTATCTTCAGAAATTCAGTTGGAAATTAACCGTACGTTAAGGTTCCGATAGTATATAATTCGCCTTAAGACGAACTTGTCCGTCTTGAGCAATTTCACTGGCGCTTTACATGTTTTTTGAGCCAACAAATATTAAAATAGTAAAACTAATATATACAGCTACTAACCCTTAGCTTTTTTTTTAACTCCCTTTGACGTTTATTATTTATTTCGATATTTTTTTTTTTTGAAAGATACAAGCGGAAAACGAGTAAAAATTCATTTATTTTTTTTTTTAACCGTTTTTAACGAAATTTTGGAATCAACCAATTTTTTGCTAAAAGGTTACGTAAATGCTCGAAGTGCCGGACAAATTTTGAATAGGACGAAAATCGCCATCTTCGACCATTGTTATTTTCAACAAGCTAGCTGATAAGCGTTTTAGTTTGAACATTTTCGCACTATACTCATAAAAGCTTCCCCAGCTATATATCGATAGACAAGAAATAAAAGCCACACTTACCTCTTTTTCACTTCATGTGAATCCGTAGTGGTGTTCCTTCGTATCTAAGTTGACCACTTCTGGTGACCAAATATGCTACTTGTCGTTTTTGAGGTATCATTTAAGGGCACAAATTAACCACTATCTTCGGCCAAACCTCCTTCTCCAAACAATTTACCTCAAACGTACACGGGATCATTTTCATAGATGCAAAAGGCTTCAACCTTTGCATTTTGATTGAGGTACAACACGTTATTACACATCATGTAATAAACACTTTTTCTTGATTCACTTCATTGCTTGAGAATGGAAAAACAATCAACACTGGGTTTCGTTAGAGTGGCTGCGATCCATCCAGAGTGGAATCGCATAGTGGCGAATATGAACCAACTAATATGCAGGATATCAAGGCGAAACGTATGTATGTAGCTACTGCTACCACTTATTTTGTTTTATTAACTATTTGTTTGTACGATTGGTGCGAATGTTTCGCTTCTCATTTTATTGTTCAACAATGGGCTACCAAAGCCCATTTGAGGATATTTCCAATGAAAACAGCACTTTTCGCACAAATTAAAAATCGCTAACTTTTCATATCCCTTCTCACTGCTACCACATATTTTGTTTTTACACGCATTTTCTTGTTTTTTGGATGCGATTTATTAATTTTAGCACTAACGCTCGAATGGATAACTGCATCGCGCAGTTCCAATAGCACACCGCGCATACTTAAGTAATAACAAAACAAATAGTAAACACAATAGCACATGCGTACAACGCGGTCCATTAATAAATTTTCCATTCACGGAAGTAGTGGTGTAGTTTTATCATTATCGATACCCTATAAAGTACGATACATTTCAGCGGTCTTTTGATTTTTGCTTAGGCTGAGTTTTCACTTATGGGCTATGTATGAAGTGTGCGCAAACTTTGGCTCAGACCGTGCGAAAAATTGAGATTGTATAAAAAATAGGGTAATATCTAACATCGTAGTAGTTCAGTGACGTAAAATGCATATTACAACTTGCTTATAAAAACGATTCCGACAAAATTAAAGCTTTTAGCCAATTAATATACAAACATGTAAAATGATAATTTTTTTCGTACACGTAGTTAAGTGAGCAGTCCTCTTATTGAATGTGATTTATTGATTGTATATGTATATATGTGAAACTGCCTTGTTTCATATTACGGAAATTTTAGAATTTTGATAGTCAAAATATATACCACCAGTTCATCACCTGAAGAAAGCACAATTCTGTGTTAGTAATCTTCCGAAGTGAGAACCTATGAGTTGATAGTCTTCACGAGAAAAAATTGCCACTCTACACCCAATGGCAAACTTAGCTCCTCATACAACCCTGCACATTCATAGCAACCATTCATAAAGCATGGTATACATGCCTGTAACTCGCATCAATCATTGAGGGGAGTCTCTACTGGTGCTCTGATTTTTCATAGATTGAGAAAGTTACTAAATTTTCGTATTTCACTTCAAAAATAAAAGAATAAAAAATCCCAAAATGAGAATCTTACTCCTCAAAATGCACGGAACTACTTCTAGACCTTGCAGAAAACAGTGATAGTACACGAGTTGATTATTGCCATTAGCTATATTGCCCAACAGTAATGCAAGGGCTTCATACAACCCTGCGCGTTGTGGGCAACTAACAATAAAGGGAGCTACACACACGCGATATCTTCATCAATCTTTAAGGGGAGTCACTACTAGTGCATTTTTCTTAAAAGATTGTAACTAATATGAAAATTCAACTTTGTGATTATTATAGGCCAGAATTTATGCGTATGTATTGGTCGCCACTCTACAATTTCGTTTCCTCTACAAGTTTTAATTCGAATGGGGAAACTCATATTACAGAAAAATGACCCGTTTCACATTAATGCGCAAACGAGCTGAAACTACTCAAGGCTATCCACTGACGTGCCGACTTTGCGGCATGAAGCACCCCCTCCGGCTTTGCCCCGTCTTCCGGGCAAAGTCCCCCGCAGATCGCCTACGCGAAGTACTTATTCATCGGTACTGCACTAATTGTTTGGCGGGAACCCACCGCGCAGCACACTGCACGAACGAGGGAAAATGTCGGCGGTGCGAAGAGCAACATCATACGTTGCTGCACATTACGTCGCACGCCGAGAAACCACGTTTCAATCGTCGTCCATCAAGGAGAGCTGTTACTGAAGACGTAGACAGCGATGCGATATCTTTAACAGCGTCAGAGACTGGAGCGGAAACAGCTGCTTTCCGCCCAGACCTGGAAGAAGGGGAAGTGTTCCAAGCTGGAGCGGAAACTAGTGCTTTCCGCCCAGAGGAATCGGCCGAAATGGGGTCCAACGAACTCCACTTGGATTTAACTAGCGAGCCAGAATTGGAGCCCCAGAATGGCGGACAGCTCTTGAAATATGAGCTACGCGAGCTAAGCGGATTGGAAACGCTAGCTTTTCAACCGCGAGACAATAGATCGCATCGCCAAACTCGACGTCGGAATAACCGCCGACGGCATCAGCGTCAGAACGGGAGAGTGGAATCCTATGCATTCCACCTCCTTGCAAGAAGCGGATTTCGTTCTGGGCTGGTAGAGGCACCAATGAATCCAATCCGTCAGCTTACTGCAGTTGCGCCGACAGCTATAGTAAGAATAGAAGCTGGAGGCCGTTTGCATATGGTAAGAGCCTTAATAGATGCATGTGCTACAACTTCGATAATCGCGGAAGAATTAGCGCGAGACCTCAAACTTACCCTAACGGCTATGAACCATCAGCGAGGATGTTTCATCAACATGCGTGGAAAACACGGAAACCCCGCCACATTGACGGTGCACGCGGTAGCCGTACGCAATTATCGTCAACGAACCCCGCTAACAAGCCTCGATGCCACAACGGCCGCTCCATACAACAATTTAAGACTGGCGGATCCCCGTTTTAACATCGCAGCACCAGTTCAGTTAGTCCTTGGTGCTGAGGTATTCCCAAAAATTTTACTGGGCGCCATTCCTGCTGGGACTCTAGGCCCATTACTAGCGCAGAACACCATCTTTGGATGGGTACTATCTGGTGCTTGCTGAGCCTTTTTTATATTCTTAATGTTAACATTTTCTTTTTTACATTTGTTTTGAAATTGCATTATATTGAAATTTTTGAATTGAATATGAAATACATACGCAAGTGCCTGTGAATTTTAAACCACACTTTTTATTGTGAATTTTTTTCTTTCAGACTATAGGTACGACGAGTGCGGAAAGTGAAACTTGCATTTACTTAGTTTTTAAGTTAGCAATGAAGCTTGGTGGCTGGACTACGCTAATTTTTTCTTTGCTTGCCGCAAGGGGGCCGGCATGTTTAGGCCGGCGCCCTAAACAATTAAATTTACGGACCGCCCTAATATTTCACTTTGTGTATAAGACACAACAGTTAGCTTATACTTGTACAATCGACTAGCTATGTTAAAATTTCCCTTGCGGAAAAAACTGTTTCTCCTAAGGTAAACTACATAGCAGGAAAAAGAACGGATTTTACTTATCTTGCGAGTATCCAAGTAAGCAGACGTCCTCGAGCCACCACGCTTTATCGCCTCATCAATTTAACAATAAAGGTAATCTGAAATACATTCGTACATGTTATTATTAGAGCAAATAAAATATATTTGAATTCTTGTATTTCTAATACCGAATTTTACCTTGTCTATTTCTTTTTAATTTAACTTACGACACATCGGAGCGAACGTGTATCTGATCCTTGCCACATATTCGCCCGATGAACATAGGCTGTACAAGCCCTTTTATTTTTATAATGTCCACATAAAAAAAACAATAATACCATACGTCTGTTTCTGCTCCTGTTGTGGATGTCCTGGATGTTGTTCTTCTTGAAACTTCAGTCCTCCTGTCGTCCTGGCCAATAAAACACAAGTTTGTTGTTGTTTGTTGTTCGTTGAGTTGTTGCCTTATTCCTTGACCGTAAAAAAAAACAATTATATCTTTTATTATAAAATTTTTTAAGTTCACTCCGCGACTGCGCCAGTTATATATTTCAGTGGCTTCACTGAATACAGGGCAGGAACATTCGCCTTTAAAGGATATACAAAATGAAACAAGGACTTTCTGTACACTTGTTTATTACAAAGTAATATAATTTTATTTCAAGAAACTTTCATAACAAGTAGACTTGAACGCAAAACCGGTCAGGCAACAACTGACTTTTGGTTCGCTAATTCTAAAAGTCGTTACTCTCAATTCTTAATTATTGGTATATGGTACATGACCCATACACTCCTACTTTCTTTCTATGTATGTATATATTACAATATATTCATATGTATCAATATTCCTAACTCAGCATTATTCTTATTTCCAATCTGTAATTATTCATATGCTTTTGCTTTCAATACTTACAATGCTGAGTTCGGTTACAATTTTTACTAAGCAAGCATATTTCGTTAGCATTCTTAAAATATGCTTGCTTTATTTTTTAAGTGGATTTCCTGTTTAGGTGGAGTATCATCTACCGTAACTCGCGCACAACATAAAATGTCATGTGCGTGTGCCTGAGGAAAGCAATAGTAACGGATAAAGGTCCATATTTTATGACCTTTGCCCTTTTTAGCGATAACCACTTATGTAGGTTCATTCACAATGTGCAAACCACATGTGTATAAGTATATGCATATGTAGTACATATTTACAAGATTCGACGACTATGCCTTCATGTTTAGTTTAATTAATCTATTTTTTAAAGTCTCATAACATTGACTTACGTTATAGTTTCTTGCGTTGAGTGTTGTGTGGAAAAGCTGATGATACGACTCCCTCCCTCACTCCGAAATGTTTAATAAGTTCCGCTTTTGCTGTCTCCCACGTCTGTTTGACTCCAAGAGTTTTTACTGTTTGCGGGGCTCCTTCCTGTATACTCGTGATTACATGGCATTGCCTGACTTACTCCCTAGCTACGTCGTTGCTGTCATTGCCTCTAAACTCCATTATGCTGGCTGTTTCCTTGAATAGCTCCGACGCTGCTACTGCCTGGTTTTGCTGTATTTTCCGTATTCTGTGTGCTTTCGTGTTGCTCACATTCACTGTGACTCAGTGTAAGTTTTATTTTTCTCTATTTTTTTTTATATAAATTATTCAGAATGAACTTCATGATGGAGTTTAAGTTTAGTTCGTTTTTCGCGATGGTATATTACAAGTATAATCGTTCGGGATTTTAGCGATTAGAATTTGATTCGCGGCGATTTTGCGATGATAAGGCCTTTAGGTCTTAAAATGAACACAACTCTTACTGTAAGAGTTTTTATCATTGATTTTTCTGCCTTGACATCAGCAAGAGTTGAGTTTGTTTTATGATCTGAATGACCTGATGTTAGGCGCCAAATAATGAGTTCAACATGAGTACTCCTCTTGTTGTCGATGTCACAATCGAACTGCCCTTTATTAAGAAAATCCTTTATTTATAGCTTAAAATTATGTTTATCTTAATTCTCATGTCATAATAGGGTATTGGTATTACATCATTCAATGGAATACCAATGTTTAATTAGGGTTAAATATGAACCTAAGAATGTAACTTGTATACCGCGATCCTGCTGACTTCGCCACATTTATAATACCTTTTGTGTGTATAATAGGAATATTTTTCGACATCCTGAAACTTTTTTGTTGTTTGGCGCTTTGCACCCCATACAATGTCTTATTGGTTGGTATAACGCTCAACAGTTCTCCTGTCTTTTACATAAATAATTTTGCAAGTTATCCACGTAGGCAGGGCATAATACATATGTACATATATAAGTACTTCATTCAGTCACTATTGAGAAACTGTGAAAAATTTGAAAAATAAAATTATGGTTTGCTTTGGTGTAATTATTTTAAAACTGACATTGTTAAACAAAAACCATAAATCATAGTCCTCGACAAACCCTTCTATCAATATGTTTCATCATGCAAAAAAAAACTTTATATACATAAGTATTATTAATGAAATTATTAAAACTATAAATTTTTTGATGGATATTATGTATGTATTTTATTTAAACATTTGCAAATCAAAAATATAACATTTTAAATCTAGTGTACCTTACAGAAAGACTGACCTATGTATTTTGTAAGCAAGTTAAAAAAAAATTGTGTAGCCTAGATATTACTACAAAATTTTAAATTTTTATATAAGATTAGTATATAGTATAATATAGATTTTAATGCTACCGGAATTGTAATAAAAAAGAATACAAAATTATGTGAATTCTAAAAGAGTTACAAGCTTTTATTTAACAAAACTTTTGGCGGCGGAAAATGAAACCCAGGTAAGCTATGACAAAAATTCATATTCATCAAACCCTTGATTTATGAAACGTGTATGCAGAGACTAACTAAAACCTGTTTCTAAAGAGTAAAATGCCAACCAGCCGACTTTAATTTAAAATGAAGTCTGATTTTTTAAAAATGAAGAAGGATTGAGGCAATTCATTATTATGAGTAGCACTAATGTACAATTCGACTAACGGCAGATGAGTGTTAGGATGTATTAGATTTTTGATAAAAATAGTGAAGGCATTTGAAGTTTCTATATACATATATGTAACTAAGTTCATAATTTCAAAAGCCATTAGAGAAGTTCATGGGCTCAAGTGATAAATTAATAAATCCTGCATACTTTTTGGCGCACTGTTTTCTCACTTGCTAGTAAATGAACTCAGGGGTGAGTAAAGTGGAAAATACTTCAATACGCTAGTTTCTAATGGTCTAATTATCCATACTTCGCATAAGTTTCAAACTGTCGGGTGAAAATCTGTTGAATGCATTTTGTATGTATTCCATTACTCAGAAATTAGCAGAGCCTGAAAAAAATTTGCGATCTGTTAAGTTTAGATTTTGCCTCACGTTTTATTAAGTGACATTTAAATTGCAGTAGTAGATACCAATAGCAATATTTTTACAGAGATGCATGGAAAGCATATTAGGGGAATTCATGACTCTAGTCATGTAATTTTGGGAACAAGTAAAGAATGGGGCCCGTTGAGCTAAAAAAAAATAAAAAGTGAGCTTGGCCGGCGGGCCATAATTTTAAGGGAATACATTTTTTTGGTGGAAATTAATAGGGCGGTGCTAGGGAGGGTAAACGTAGAATTCTCAACATTTTCAAAAGCTTATATTTTGAAAAGTTTTGAACCAATTTTTGAGGTATGGATATGGTTGGAAAGGTAATTGAAAGTCTTTTGATATAATAGGTGCGTATTACATGTATATATAAATTGTTGCTTTTTTTAAATAAAAATTGGTTTTTCTTAAAATTGACTACATTAAAAGATATGCACAAGATAAGAAAGAGCACAACAACGCCATTAAATATATGATTTATAATGAAAAAATCTTTGGTAATATCACTAAATATTAAAATATGATTTTATATGTTAAAAGAAAAAAAACCTCTGTGGGCGAACATTTGGAAGAAAATATCGCGCAATTTTTTATTCAAAATTTTCATTTTATATTAAACTATCAATACAGTTGTTTTATTTCGCTGTTGGTAGTTGTCCTTAAACCTAACTATATAAAAATATAAATCAAAAGAGAGGTATTTTTATGTTCTTTCTAGTAAATATATCGTTTAATATATGTAGTTAAATACGTATTATTTTAATAAAAATACACGTATTTTATTTACATATTTTGACAGATATTCCATTGAAAATTATGTCAAACTGCAAAGTACTTTAGTGTCGACTTAATTTGGACTACAAAAAATATACCCCATTAAAACCACTTAAATAAATTTTTCTGCCAACAAATCTATTTACCAAAAAAAACAAAAAATCAGCTGTTTTTGTTCACACACCGTGAATAACCCTATTGCGTCGATGCATGAAGATGATAGTACTGATAAATTTCGTTGCATGCAAAGCATAATCAGCCTTAAGTTTTGAAAAGTTGTGTTACGTTTAAGAAGTTGTGCGAACTTATGCGAAGTATGCATAATCAGACCTTAAGAGTAGTAATAAAAATGTACTCTGTATATGTAATACAACTTTTGGCTGCTAACTTTGAGTTAATTCGTTTTAACGATGCACAGTGGTTCAGCCCAAATATTTTTTGGGAAAAATTATAAAGAGCAGGCGTAGAGCTTAAATTTTTCGTATGTAACCTTTAAGAACATAAATCAAGAAAAAAAACGAAAAATGGGTGTGATCGGTTTATTTGAAAGCATACCTCCCATACAAGTCTAACCACAAAAACGCCTTAAAATGCTATTCAAAAGACACCGATAAATATAAGACACCCAAACTTCGTCTATATATGTATTCACAATAATAGAGTAAGTAAACATGAAAAAAATGAGCAAAACCGATTTACTTTAACGCATACCTGAAAAAAGCTTAAAAATGTCATTAAAAGCGCACCGATGAATGCACGACTCCGAAATTTTGTCCCTATATTTATAATAATAATATAAGAAAAGACCCTTCAAATGGCTCTAATCGGTTTATTTTTACGCGCAACACCCATGCAAGTGTATACTGAAAAAGCTTTTGGTAAGCCATAAACAGGTAAGAAAAAGTCCTCGTATTATGCAAAGTGCAAACTTGTGCCGCTGTGGTGTAGTAGTACGCAGTGCGCGCTTCCACTCCGCAGCGCCTGGGTTCAAGCCCTGGTCAAAACAACATCGCAAAAAAATATAGAAAAAATGGTTTTTTCTTAACAGCGGTCGTCCCTCGGCAGGCAATGGCAAACCTCCGAGTGCAAAAATACAACCGCCGTTCGGAGTCGGCATAAAACTGTAGGTACCTCCGCTTTGTGTGACAACATCAAGGCGCACGCCACATATCGGAGGAGAAGCTCGGCCAAACACTAACAATGTGCAAGCGCCAATCTATTTATTATTATTATTAAACTTGTGCAAACTGAATTATACAAAAATGGAAATCTGAAACTCTATGTATGTATATATAAATATGATGCCTCACGGTGAGTAAAACTGTTTATATTTGAAGGTTGAAACCAGAAAAATTTAATTTTTAGGCAAAATGCGTCAATTGCTGAAACAGATAATAAAATATAAAGTAAAAAAAAAAAAATAATTTACCCTTTTATACATAACAACGTCGTTTAAAACTTAAATGAGTCTTTACAAAAATAATTGCAGATAATTGAAGCTGGGATAGATTACTTATTAATTATAACTAGTATAGAAATAATTAGTGCGATATGACAACAAAAAGGTCGGAACAAAAAAATAAAAAGCTGTTATTTGCAGTCTTATTCCCACGTCAATAACAAAACTAGCCACTTAACTACTGCGCCAAAAACTCTTGATTTTAAAAAGTCTTGATTTTAAGCGCTTTATTTATGGCAACTATCACTGTTATTGTTATGACCCAATGAATACGTCGAAGCGACGAAGCAAAGGAAAGGATTAAAATATGCTTTCGCACCACAAAGAAACCGTCGCTCCTACGGGAGTGGTGTAGCCACTAAAACAATCCCTCCTCCTGCTCTGGAAACTTTTCTACCCTGGGACCACTTTCTCATTACTTCGAGGTAGAGAATTCATGGGCTCTAATTGGTCAGTGTCAACTCTCCCTGCGTCCAGGGCCGCCATGTTTGAAGCCAGCATCTAGCTATTGGCACGTCTTCTCTTCGTAAAGGGTTCAGCCCGTTGCTACGGTTTGCCAGTTTGTCGCTCGTTTACACGGTTAAATTTTCCGCTTTTCCGATCTAAGAATACTTTCGACGTATTTTGCAATACCGCGATATATGTATTGTTAGAATTTCCTTCGCTAGCCATCATTTTTACGACGATGTTGGCAGATATTTACGAAAGTAACCATGTGCGGACAGCAGTTGGGCGATGTAATAGTCTACGTCTCCCTGGCCTCTTTACACTCATTTGTTTGTTTCTGGAATTAGCATTACCGTCTATCTGCCTCGCTTCTCTGCACTTCATCGCATCTGTCATAGGGATTCAGTTCGCGTTTCTATTTATTGCGAAGTTTCCGCCATGTTTGTGGCCTATTTTCCGTTACCCTACATTTTCCATTTCTCTTCTGCCAAGTGACGCCACCCTTAAAGCCGCTGTTATTTGTATGGCGGACAGTACTTTCTTTCTATTTTGAGCTCTTAACGCGTCTTCCCATATTTCGCTACCACTAAGGAGGATGTGCAATTTCGGCATCACTAGCTTGTGTCATAAACCCCAGGAGTTCGCATTTATGTCGCATCGGAACTGCTCCCATTTATTTGGACTCATACTAGTAAGAACTATTTATTTGGGGTTAATTCATTCGAATATAGAACCCAGTGCAATTCCGAGGCAGGTTTTTGGGTAAATGTTATTAAAGATATCGCTTTAACCTCAGCGTAAAAAGAAGTTACGCAAAAACATTTGGCGATTCTTCAAGCCCACTCTAAAAGCCATCAAGAACGAATTGTGCGCGCTGCATTTATCACTTTGCCATTTGACAACTTATATACAAAACGGGGAAACGAAAAAACAGCATTTACCGCTAAGTAATGGACGTAGCGGTAGCAACCGTTATACGGAACGATATTTTTAGCAACAGTGTTCACAGCTACGCTAGCGTTTATAGTAGAATTGTGATAAACGCGCTGTTGTAATGGAAAAAAATACAGACATGCGGCTTGATGTGGAATTCAACGCTCACGATATACACGCCCTTGGCTGTTCTAGCCGTGGTGAGCAAGGTTGCAGCGATTGGCGCTCTGACACTGAATCCAACTAACTTTTGCAACAAGACACACTTCATAATTCAAAATGTGGTTGAAGGCGTTGCAGTGGCGCCAAGGTGACGACAAAACTTCTCTTCCTCTCTATACAGCCACTCCACCGCCCAGCGGACAGAACCAGGTATCTAAACGGCAGGCAGCACAGAAAACGAATGCCACTTCGCGCTATTACTCCATTTTAGTTTCGCGCGCACCACCACCGCTCACCCACCCACTGTCTGTGCGCGCGTGTCACAGCTGTTTCGCCTAAGTCGCAACGTCGTCGTGGGTTTGTGTTGTAACTCTACATAGAAATTAATTGAAATCGATTGCCATAAATGGTGAATTTAACACATTGGCAGCAGCCAGTGCTACATGGGGTTTCATAGATACTACATACATAAATCGTTTCTTATAAATCGTTACCCGTGCCGCTCGCTAGCAGGCAGTCAATTCGATCTCTTTCCCCTTAGCGCCACAATGGCGCTTGCTCCGCTCCTTGTCTGTGCAAAAATTTAAATTGGTTTAGCTCGCGGAACTAGCAAACAAGAATAGCCGCGGCATGTGGCATGCAACGTCCAGCATTCAAGATGCCAAAACAAAATGTGATGATGAATTACGCGTATGCAGCAGATTATGTAAGTGGATTAGACGCTCGAATAAGGATAAGATGGAGCTGGCTTTGCGGTCGCGAATTGCTTGCCACCAGCCCTCGAAAGGATGCGTATATGAATAGGTTTGTTTGCGCTTGCAGCCAGCCTCTCGGCAGACGCCAGCCCTTCCGTTCTAATTATTCGCAGACACATTGCTGCACACCAATCTATTAACTACTTAGTTCGCTTGCACAGCGTATTCTGTTTCTGTTCTGCCATGTTACCTTAATTTGACATTTGTTATCGCTTTCATTAGTGACGCATAATGAATTCTTATACTAATTTGTTGTGACGGCTCATTTGCTTTGCGGCATCTTTGCTCTGTGCGCCCTCCACACCCTTATGGCCTAACACTTTTTTGCCAGCTTCATCGCTGCCGCTTCTGATGCACTACGTTTAGGCCTGTGCGCGTACATACATATGTACATATGTATGCCTGCGTCGCTGCGTGAGGGCTACTACCGCCACATTTCAATCATTTGCAAAAATTGGAGCTGCGTACAGCGGGAATATTGCACCGATAATGGCGATATCTGGGTAGGTAAGTTATTTATGTGCAGCAAAATCCAGATCAACAACACAAAAACCGCAAAACATTTATTGTTAACCAGATACTGATATATGTACATACAAATATTTTTAGATTTTGAAAACGAAAAGAAGTAGTAAAATATTGATTCTTTCTCATTATCGAATATGAGTTTGACGTAACTTTAGTATTTTAAGACTGCATTTTTATTAGCTACTGATAAAAGACAGTGTGAAATTTCGCTGGATTTTTCGATAATTTTTTTTTTGGGGGGTTTTCGGGATGCATTTGAAGTTTTTCAAAAAATTTTCGTAGCTTTTATTGATTTTTGTTAAGTGATTCAATATTTTCGTTGAGTATTTAAATCCATTCTGGAACTTTTTCGAAAGATTTTAGTTTTTTTCCTGACCTCCTTATAATTTTTCACAACTTTTCGAAAATAAGAATTAAGAATTTGTCATGTTTTTCAGGATTTCGTGGCATTATTGGCATAATTGTGATTTTTTTTTTTTTAATTTTTCATGACTTCTCGTGTTTCGTTTGTGAATTTGAATTTTTGGTAAATTTTGGGTATTTCCTTGGGGTATTACAGAATTTTTAGAAACTTTGGATTTTTTCGGAATTCCTCGGACTCTGTCGTGACTTTTTGATTTTTGCTTATTTTCTTTTTTTATATCTTTAGAGTTTTTTTAAGCTTTGTTTTTAGAGCGACTTTTGGCGATATTTTATAACTATTCACTTTACTTGAATTTGGTAGAAATATGTTAACAAATTTCTGTCTGAATTTTCATTTTTAGTTCACAATTTTTTACATGCATAAAAAATAGTATATAATATTCATTTACATTTATATTTTCCTTGGAAAAAAAGACAAGAATTACAAAATTTATACTCAGTAAGATTCCTGGTTTAAAGCCAATCGCATTAATGAGGAATCCGGAATTCAAGAAATGATAAAGAAATTCGATAAGCTTGAAAAATTACAAATAGTAATCTAAGAATGTAGTCGTGGTCTCATGTCATAAATTACGGGTATTTCTTAACTAACTGTTTTTTTTTTTTAATATTTCCATTATAAAATTTGTCGTGCAATTTTAAATGGTGCTAAATATAATGCTAACATTCCTAGCAAATAATCGAAAATGATTGAGTGTTTGTTTGTATGCAAAAGCCACCCTTGCAAGCAGCGTACAATATTCCAAGCTTTCTAATAAGTTTATAACTATCCTAAAGCAAACTAGTTTACATTAGTTAAGCTCCTCACCAATTAGCAATACATTTCTTAAAGAAAAGTAATTTTTAAAGTCCTCAAACTATCAGAAAAGAAAGAAATATTTCAATTCCTAAATTTTACTGCTAATTTGTGTTCGAAAACCGCTCGAGCGCGAAAAAGCTATTAGAAAGTACTTGTAAGAAAGGCATACAAATAATTTGCAGGAAGGTACATATATACATACTTACATACAAGTAAATTTGTGTCATACTTACTTCATGTTTGTTCTTTCCTTAAACTCTATTATCGCTTAAGAAGCATCGAATGCCAGATAGCCATAAACGACCTCATATGGAACCGAGACATAGAGATATTGCAGGGAATTGCAAGACCGATCAGTAATCCAGGAAAGGTACCAACCTTTGACTGATTGATAACAGAGTTAAAATTGGGATACCCATGACAAGCTGCAAATTAATAATTAGAAATAGCATTATCCCACAGGACAATAGGCCATGGTTAGATGAGGGCACTTGCATAACATTTACGCTACTTTGGCCTCAAATTGTCAATCAGTATTATCCCATAAATGTTGTAGAAATTGCAGAGAGGACGACGAAGAAGAAACAGTCGAACACTTCTTCTGAAGTTGGCCAGCTTTAGTTAAGGAGCAGGAGCAGGCTTTTTAGGTAAACACTCCTTAGCTCTCTCACGGAATTATCTGGTGTAGGAATAAAAGCAATCTTACGTTTCATAAGAACTTCAAAATGGTTACATGAAATATAGTCAACGAGGTTTCAGTGGTATTACACTGGTATTACACTGGAAATATTTTTTCCTCGTTGTTTTAAGCCTTTTATTAGGTTGGGTGTTTAGGAAGCTTAGTATCATGGGGTGAAAAAGCATACGAGACTAAGAGTATAGAGAGCGTAAGGAGGAATTTTATTTACCCAAGACTACTTCGAGACTTCATACATTATGTACTACATACATACATATGTATCTACAATAGGGTGGCCCTTAAAATCAAATTAATAAATTTTTTTCAGTCTCACTCTCTCAATCGGCCATACTTCGGTCACATACATCACATATACATTTTGGTCTCGATTGGAGTCTGTTAAGGTGTGTAGCTGAGGGATCAGAGGCCAGATGCCTCTATGGACTCAAAAAATTATAAATATGTATATTTTTTTTTTCATTTAATACCCAAAATCTATACTACTAAAGTCGAGGGTATCACATACATATACATTTTGGTTTCGATTGGAGTCGTTTGATACGTCTTCATAACGCAATCTGAAGTTTGACCCCAGTGCGACACGCTTTAACCGACTTCAATCGGACCAAAATATATATGTGGTATCATCCACTATGGTAGTATCGATTTTGGGTATTAGATAAAAAAAAAATTAATTTTAAGTTTTTAAGTTTTCATAAAGGAATCTAAACTTTGCACCCTGTGCGACACGCCTCAACCGTCTCCAGCGGGGCCAAAATTTATCTTCGACTATTTAAGGACCACCCTAATGCATATATAATTCAGTCAAATCAGTTGAATTCAGAAAGAAAAATTAAGCGTCAACTGAAACTTTACTTCTATGCTATGATATAGTTCCACCTCTTTACATCAGCATTCTTAATTGGCAATCGAGGCGACGTCCATAAACAATCATTTTTGCATGTCTATGTTCAGGGAAAAATGGACGGAAAGAAAGTGTACTAGCGTTACTTTATAAGCAAAAGAACGTCGAGTATTTTGGAGTCTGCGTAGCGAGTAAAGGGAGTAATTCCTGGATTACATTTTTATTGACTATGCTAAAGATCGGTAGGCTAAGGCGGTTGCTCCAGAGAGAGGAACACTAAGATAAGCTAAAACGAAAAACACTAACTATATGTCTAGGCAATGTGCTTAGAATGCGGTCTTGCAATGGTACCGCAGCTTACTTAAGTAAAAGTGTTGAGATAATTCCACTTCATCGTTCTCTAAACAATTGTGGTAGTAATAATGCGGTGTAACTTTCAGTCTCGTCACTGGGATACCAATCGGCCAGTGCACCGTTAATACGACACCTCGATTTAAAAATTTCAGTTTTATTTTACCCAATACCACCTCCGGTTCACTCTCAAGCAAAACGAGTTTTCAATGTGTTTGCCTTGCATTCGCTGAGCTGACTCGAGTATGTAGTCTGTATGTAGCCAAAGAGATTGACTCGAGGGTGCTTTCTCTGTCCAATCCATTCGCAACACAATTCCCTTCCATGCCAGTAGGCGCCCATATGATTCTGGCTGGGAAAAAAAGTAAATGCAACTGGGAGAGAAGTAAAGCGTTTCCATATTAGCAAAAGCTAGCGAGCCCTAGATCAATCAGATAATAAAATTGGTGTATTTATTCATGAGCCATAACAAATTGGTGCAAAGAGGTACTCATACCAATTCCAAACATTACTATGAATAACTCCCAACAAAGTAAAAACATTTTTACTCAAAATATACTTACCTTTATTTGTGCCGGCAAATTTGGTCTCCGTCGAGTATAGGCTTCCACTTTGATTTTGTTAATTTGTTCGTGTAAGAGGTTGGAAATAAATTTGAACAGGTTGAATACGAATCGCCTTATTTGAGTGTTCATAATGTGTACATATTTATATTAGTTCGAAAGGAGAAGGGAAACGAAATATGAGTTTCAAAAACAAAAGATGTGTGTGTATAAAGCCTACAAGAGTAATTTAAGAGCCTCAAAAAGAGTCTGAAATTATTAACACATGAGGCCAAAAATTGTCTTAAAAGAGTTCAAAATGAGCCGTATATGAGGCCAATATGAGTCCAATATGACTCGTATTGAGGCTCACTTGATGTACGAATTTAAGCTCATATAAGCCGACCTTCGGGGGAATGGAAACATCTTCATTTCGGGCTGTTAAATGAGCTCATTATGACCGTAAAGGCTCCGAAACAGGACTCCTTAAAAGACTCAGTTATGATTCCAAATGTTTGCTTGGTTGTCGCTTCCTCGTCGTTTCGCGCTCGTTTGTACATGTTTTGTTGCTTAAAAAGACTCAAATCACTTAATTCATTCGACTGAACTCTTGGTGCTGCAACTTAATTTTTTTATTGGCTCAGTGAGAGAATCAGAGTCATACCAACAGAGAACTTAGTCAATGTACATACTCTCGTTTTTTGTGCGTGTGTAAAATAGGATTAGTGGATATGAGTGAATATTCTTCTATGGCTAGTATCCACTCATACTATTTCCAGTGTTATTCAACCAATGACTTAAGAATAGAATAAACGCAGTTCCCTGATCGCAATGCGTGTCACGTTTCACCTCCCTCCCTCCAACATAAGCAGAAAAAGCGGGAAATCCTCTAATTTTTCCACACATGAGCCTCTTTGGAGACTTTTTATCTTTCATTTTATCAGTTTATTAGTGTCTTTTTTTGCATTATTATACCTTTCATGAGCATGAAATGTTATTATAACTTTGGTCCGATGTTTGTAAGTACCAGAACAAAAAGAGATAGACCCATTAAAATGTATACTTATATGATCAGAACGTCGAGCTGAGTTGATTTATCCATGTCCGTCTGTCCGTCTGTCCGTCTGTCTGTCTGTTTGTATGCAATCTAGTCTCTCAGTTTTCGAGATATCCGGATCAAATTTGGTAGGTGGGTGTATTTTTATAATGTATTAATCATTTGTCGGAACCGGAAGAATCGGACCACTATAACATATAGCTCCCATACAACTGATTGTTCAGATATGAGATTTTTCGTTATAACTTCTCCATTTATGCAGCTACGAACATGAAATTTTGCAGCACTTGCACCCATTATCAACAGAATGCTTAAAGTGAAAATTACAAAGATCGGGTCACTATAACCTATAGCTCCCATACAACTGATTGTTCAGATATAAAATTTTCCGTTATAACTCCTCCATTTATATAGCTGGGAACAGGAAATTCCGCACTGGTTTCAATAATTATCAACAGAAAACTTACAGTGAAAATTAAAAAGATCGGATAACTATAACCTATAGCTCCCATACAACAGATTGTTCAGATATGAGATTTTTCGTTATAATTCATCCATTTATTTAGCTAGGACCATGAAATTTCGCGCTGTTTTCACTCATTATCAGCAGAAGACTTACAGTGAAAATAACGAAGATCGGGTCACTATAACCTGCAGCCCCCATACAACTGATTGTTCAGATATGAGGTCTTTTATCATATCTCCTCCATTTATGCAGCTAAGAACATGAAATTTCGCACCATTTTCACTCATTATTAACAGAATACGTACAGTGAAAATAACAAAGATCGGATGACTAAAACATATATCTTCCATACATCTGATTGTTCAGATATGGGAGTTTACTGTAAAACTCCTTTATTTGAACAGCTAAAACCGATAAATTTCTTAAGATATTTTATAAATAATAATACAAAGTCTACTGAGAAAATCGTCAAAATCTATGCTGTATAAGCTTTATCTCCTATAGCACTGATTGTTCAGATACCAGTTTTTGCGATATATCTCCTTTATGTAGGAAACTAAACCCAATAAATTGTGTTACCGGTTTACATACCGATCACATAGCAGTGAAAATCACTTAGATTGGTGCCATATAAAGTATATCTTCCATACCTCTGATTGTTTAGATGCGATTTTTTATATAAGTATGTAACTCCTCTATCGATGTATGCAGATGTATTCAAAATCAGTAATCTGTCAAACTAAAATTTGCAGATGTTCATGAAAGGTATGAAGCCTTCGGCATAGCCGAAGACAGCGCTGCTCTTACTTGTTTAAAAATGGGAAACGTAGGTAATAATATAATATATAATTCTTAGCCTCTTCTTGGGGAGGTTTATGAGTAGCCTGTATCTCCTTAGATTGTACCCCTAATAAGCTCTTCGCTAGACGAAGTCCGGTAATGTTTCGCCATTGCAGTTTCCTCAGTTTATTGTCTTCCCTCCGGTCCTATCGGGGTCGAAACAGCAGCCAGCCTGGCTAAGTCATCAGCTTCTTCATCTCCTTCAACACCCATGTGCCCTGGTAGCCATATTAGCCAAAGAGGATTTAACCTCGAAGGATGAAAGGGCCGTACTCGCGACCTAACTATCACTTAGTGTAAGTATCCTCTACCTTCTACAATTCCTACGAAGGTTAATCTTTGCGCATTGACCGATAGCAAAAACTTCCGCTGGGAAGATGATTCGGAAGATCTCCAAAGGAACTGAAAGTTTTAGCCTAGGGCAGTGCCAGGCAAAATACACACGCGAACATAGGAGACTTAGCGCATGTAGCCTCGCGAGGTACTAGATGCCTGGCACTGGTCTATGGCCATATACGCCTGCTCCAGGGGTCTAAGAGCCTTGCTATCGGTATTGACTTTGAAGTATATATCGAAGACCACTACTCTGTGCATATCATCTCTGGGGAAAAGCAATATTGGCAGCTGGGAGCCTAGCTTGTCCCTGTTTCTGGATGATAATACCTTACCTTTTCCAAAGCCCTCTCTCGCAAAGTTTAAGAGAGTTTGCTTTGCCGCCTGTTCAATTGTAATATACAGTTGCTCCAGTTCCAGGATTACTTCGAGCGCTACCGTCGGACATGTACGTTTAGGCTCCGTGATGCAATCACAAGCCAAACATTGAATCTTGGTAAGGGACTGCCTTGCCGTAGCCAAAGTAGTCCTGGATAGCAAAAATACCAGCCCATACCTTACTGTTGGTCGTACAATCATGGTATACATCTACCTTAGAATCCTCGTGGTGCACCCCAAGATCTTCCCCGCTAGACGCTTGCACCCCATCAGCGCTCTCGTAGCCTTGGAAGTGGCCGCCTCAACGTGAGTGCTCCACAGCAGTTTTGAGCCCAGGATAAGACCCAGATACTAAACCTCTGTGATCACATTGACCGCGACCCCATCCAAGCCTAAGTTCGTCATATTGTCAAGAGTTTTTTTTTGGTAAAAGTGCAATGGCCGCCCTAGAGGTATTGCCAGGTTAAATTCTCTTTGAGCTATGTCGCAGAGGGTGCCCGCAAGCTTCCCCCTAGCAACAATTAAATGATGCTGCATCTTCCTTTTGTGGCCATTTGGATCTGGCTTTGTAATAGCCAAACACATCCTTCTCTGACTAAACTCCACAGGCCCTTCATAGGTTTTCTGTATGCATACACAAGTACTTAGTAATTGTAATGTTTCCTAAACTTCTTCATGAAACTCACCGTATTTAATGCCCTTTAAAAAAGTTCGAAATTTTTCTTATTGCATTTCGATATTTTATTCTAATATTTAATTTTTTTCGCACAAAATTACAGTTTCTATAAAAAAGTCATAAAAAATAATTTTTGAATTCTTACATATACAACTAAACAACTTTATTGAATTCATATGCTTACATTTGATGCATACAAATACATAGTTACACATACGAATATGGAAGCGCTTATTGAAATACATATACAGCTACATATTTACCGTTATGCAATTAAACTAAAATTTCACGTAATCATTATTATTATTATTTCATATTTTATTTTGTTGTTATTAGTTATTTACAAGTAGTAGTTACTTACTGTGTGCACATACATACATATACATACATATATACGTGTGTAAGTAAAGCTTAGTCTAAATAATCGATATAAAAATTTTACAATTACGCCTTTCTACTCGCTTGAGGTGTGAATGAATTTAATAAAGTGCAAAAAATTACTATTTTTCATTGTCTTCTCTCTGTATACCTCTTTCTTATTATTTACTTTCGCACCTCTCTTTGCGCCACATATAAACGCTGTACGAATTTCGTGTACGCGCACTGCATTTTTGGTGGCACTTCACGTTCGAAATTAAGCGCCGGCATGGAGCGTGAAGAAAGCAACTAGCGCGAATTATTGCCAAGCCTGATACAGCGCAGAGAAATTGCCAATCAAAATAAAAACGGAAAGTAATTTAGCAAATGCTATTCGATACGCTTCGAATTTTTTTTTCCAATTGTTTGTTTCATTTTTTTTTCTTCTCCATCGTTAAATTTTGCTTGCCTTCACATTGCCCATCAGCTTACGCAACTAAGCGCTTTCACTGTGCCGCTCTGTGGTTTTTTGCCGCGCCGCCAAGTAAACTCCTCAATGCCTGAATAGTCGAACTCCCCATTGGCTTTCGTTGCTCGTTTACGCATCGCGCTGCGCTGCAGCGCTGCCACTTTCCGTTTCACTCGCTATGCTACTCGCATTTATGTACTCGCTGTTAATCGGCCATCACTAATTGGGCAGCGCGCTAATAATCGCGTGAAAATTATGGAACATTAAATAAGCTTAACTTAATTTCTTACTGCTCTTAGCATTTTTTTTGCTACATATGTATGTACATACATATAACATATATATATATATATATATATTAACTTCCTTGACTTACATACTTACAACTACTACATTTATATGTGCCTAAATAACTTTAATTGCCCCTAATTCGCTATGAGTGTTGTGTATCTTAAGTTTATAAGTAAAACAAGTATGTCTGTGCTTACATAGAAAAATTAAAATAAAATTCAAGTCTTCAGCTTTGGGCGAGCATTTTTTTTTAACTTTTCACTTCCTTGTTTAGCACTAAAACTAAGTTTTTAAAATTCCTTCTCAAATTTCGATTTATTTTCGCTTAAGTTTAACTTCATTTACATATACATACATATATATAAGTATTTAAGCTATGATTGACATTTAAAATTAAAGTTTTGCTTATCGTTTACACTCCCTGGGAGCAGATGTGCACTTGGAGTACTTCCTCTATCAAACGAGTGCCTACGTTACATATGTACTTATGTATACTTAAGTACGTACATTTAATATTTTACTTCTTAATATTAAATTAAAATTGATTAATTAAAATTATTTCGATAAAAATAATAATAAAATTACTTTATGAGTTTTCACCTTAGTTTAGCGTTTCGTATTGCATTTAAGTTATACTTTTATACTTTGAGTTGCTCAGTGCTCGGCTGTCGAGCGGTTGCTGGTACGAATATACTCCGCCAGCTAACTGATCTTCTTTCGCATAGTTCAATCGTAAGATTTTTGTGATTTTCCTTTACGGTCGGAAAGTGTATTCTTAGTACATCATACCCGGATGTACTGCACCGCCTCGCTGAAAGTACACGTTCGGATTACTGCTCAGTGTTGGTTCCAGCGTCGTGTAAAGATTGGTCTCATCGGGTCGTATAAATAGACCTGTTGAATGAAAAATACAAAAAAAAAGCAAACGACATTAATAAGATTCTATGATGAAAAAATAAAGGAGCAGGAGGAAACCATTACCAATGAAGCCACAACATAGTTAAGCTAATTCTAAGATCTAACTCTTAAGTCAACAACAGGGTTGTGTATTAGCTAGCTCAAGAAAAAATTGGGAAATATTTAGTCTGTTAATATTGTTCAAGATAGGTGGAGAAAAAACGGCAGAGTCAAGAGTTGTTAAACTTGCGATGTGGAGCTGCCTGCTTTTCTGACGCATTTGAATATCACCTATTAAATTATCAGCTGCAATAACGGCAAAACTCAACATTTTTTTTTTTTCCAATAACCATATTCTACTGTGGCAAATCGACATAACCTTAAGTGTTACCAGAGTCCGACCGAACATTCGGCTTAGGTTTCATCTGAAAAATCTACCTAGGGTTGGACTCTAGTTATTACCAATTCGACAGGGGGGCAGTTTCGCCATTTGTCACAAAACCGAAGTAGGCAACCGTTACTACTGAACAGTGGCACATGTCTCTTATTTATCGTGAATATTGGAATAATTCCAAAACTTTCGATAGGTTAAAGAAGCTTTTATAAGAAATAATGACATTTTTCGTTTTGTGCCGTAGTTCAGGAATACCAGTGGAATTTAGTGTCGTTTAACTACTTAGGAGTTGTTGGCATTTTCCAGTTTAAAAGAAGTACACTTCGAGGTTTGCGATTGTCTGCCGAGAGACGACCGCTATTTACAAAATAAACTGTTTATGATGTTGCTGGGATCAGAAATTCAACCATGGACCTCCTTACTGGCAATAGACACCTCTAAACACTTCAAAACCGAAAAAGTCAGAAAAGATGTAACTATTCACGGATTTTTTTTTTGTTTTGCTTTTGATCTAAAAAACTTACTAATTAATTTGCTTTGCTCTTTTCTTAATAAATCGAGTTATCACCAAAATCTTATTTATGAACCCATGGGCTTATATTGGAAATATGTTTTTTTATCGTAAAGTAAACTATATCTATATATGGCACGGAAATCGAGTTCCTACTGAAAATCTTATTTTTTGGCTCATATTCGAGATATCTATTTGTAGCGGTAAGGGCAATATTATTTCTACAAAGAGCCACCAGGTGTTGCTGGGGTCGAGTTATTACCAAAAATCGTCAAGTGCGAAAAAGGGCCGTAAATTTCCGATTGACCACTGAGTATGTCGAACTCCAGTGTGTTCCGATTAGCCCAATAGATGTTATTAGCCAATATTACTATACATTAAAGCTTCATTCGGAGACACCAGGATTGAGGTGTCCAGGCGTTAATCTCAAATGACCACCATTGAGACATTTGTCAAAGGTAAGTCATGTATATTGGATTTCTGTATAAAAACGAGACTCACCCATTTTTAAATTACCACCAACTATACTAAACGGCTTCCAGAACAGATTCCCCATCGAACCGGATCAGTGTTACCAGGAAGTGAAGAGGAAAAAATTATCACATTTAATTCGTTTAGCGATTAACCATGCTATGAAACGCCAAATCATTGGAGAATTTCAAGAACTTCTTCATGGATATAATACTATCATTAGGTTATTTGAGACGGCAATGGAAATATGCCTTCTTACGACCATCAGACTATAATATTAACAGAAAAATGTGTCCCTGGAAATCATGAACGTGAATTGTTGGCGAAAATGCTAGCCAAAAAGTTGTGAATAAAAATAATAATTTCGGGCGGGACGAAGTTCACCGGCTCTGCTAGGATCTATGTGGCCTATATGGAGACTCAAAAAATTAAAAATATTTTTTCATTCTATACCCCAAATCGATACTAGATACTAAAGTCGAAGAAATCACGTATAAATTTTGGTCCCAATTTGAGCCGGTAAAGACATCTTCATAGCGTAATCTGAACTTTAGCCTTGTGCGCCATGCCTTAACCAACTCCAATCGGGGCCAAAATATATATGTGATATCTTCGCCTATATTAGCATCCACGTGGGGGTTGAGGCTTAGGAATTCTGATGTAAAAATTTGCTTCCTTGCATTTAAAGTCCACCCTAATCTACATACATAGAAGAGAGGTAGCATTGGACGTAAAAACCTGGTCATCCTCTTAACGGATGTGCCGAAGTTGGATGGCATACATATGTGTCAGATATACTTTCTAATAGAAACTCTCAATATCCAAGCTTCTAGTCTTATTTCCGGGGTGGTAGACCTTTGTTAGGGATTACCTCTCATCATGTAAAGACATTTAAAGGAAAGGTGGTAGACATCGACATCATCGGTAACAAAAACCGCGAAGCCTGTTCTGAGTTTTCCAAGTTGGATAAGGAAGCAAAGCGAATGGGTCTGGTGGTACACGAGGACAAGACGAAGTATCTCCTGTTATCAAACAAACAGTCAGCACATTCGTGCCTTGGCACCCACGTCACTGTTGACAGTTACAATTTCGAGAAAGTAGAGAATTTCGTTTACTTGGGAACCAGCATTAACACCGATAATAATGTCAGCATTGAAATCCAACGTAGAATCGCTCTTGCCAACAAGTGCTACTTAAGACTGAGTAGGCAATTCAGGAGTAAAGTCCTCTCTCGACCTACGAAAACCATGCTCTATAATTCACTCATCATGCCCGTGCTGGTATATGGCGCAGAAGCATGGACAATGACAATATCCGATGAGGCGGCTCTTGGAGTGTTTGATAGAAAGATTTTGCGCAAGATTTACGGGCCTTTGTGCAATGGCGAGTACCGCAGACGATGTAACGATGAGCTGTATGAGCTTTACAATGACATGGACATAAGGCAGCGAATTAAAATACAGCGGCTCCGATGGCTTGGCCATGTCGTTCGAATGGACACCGACGCTCCAGCTCTGAAAGTATTCAACTCGGAACCCGCTGGTGGTAGCAGAGGAAGAGGGAGGCCCCCACTGCGATGGAAATATCAGGTGGAGAAGGACTTGGCTTCACTTGGCGTTTCCAATTGGCGTCAGTTGGCACAGAAGAGAAACGACTGGCGTGCTTTGCTGAACTCGGCCAAAATCGCTTAGGCGGTTACAGCGCCAAAAAAGAAGAAAAATAAAGTAGACACAAAGATTTTTTTGTGAAAAATTTAAATTTAATTCTTGATCATTCGAAAAAGGTACATAGAAGTAAACACAATTTAAGAAAGCTTTAAAATCTCTCTTGCAACAAAGATCATATTTTTATAAGAGACCTAACTCGCGAGTTTTATTTAATTTTTTATGGTTTTGTTTATGATGAAGACTGAAGACTTTTAAACAGAAGAAGGTATACAAAAGAAGTTTTCATGTTATATAATTCATATTTAGCTGGCGAGTTTTATTTTTAGGCTCTTAAGCATTTAAAAAAATAATATTTTTAAAAGCAAATATAAACGGTACCGAAAGCCAAATGACGGCCAGGGCCGTTAAACTTAGATCAATGTTTTAAAAAAGTTTTTTATATCAGAATTACATTTTTTGTTTTGAGAAAGAAATAAAGTTAGATCGTAAACGTTTCTGGCAATTGATAAAGAACGAAAGGAATTCCCGATATAATGCAACACTCAGGCGAATTTGCTTCTGATGTTCAACAAATACGTAGTTTAATCGCAAAATTTGTCCACTAATAACATCAAGCAATGCAAAGACGGATGCCGTGTTGGGCATCACAAGCCCAAAATTTTCCGCTGAGGAGGTTTATCAAGCTCTTCGGCCATTACCTAATAACCCTGTTCCGGGTGAGGTCGGATCCCCTCCCATATTGTTGAAGAACTGTGCATCGGCGCCTTCCCTTCAACTTTCAAGAATTTTCAACAACAAATTTTTTACAAGATTGGAAAATACCCTTATTATCCCCGCTCTTAAGTCGGACACCAAGTCTGATGTTCAAAACTACTTGACTATGACTCGACAAACTAGATCAGACGGGACTCCATCGAACTTTCTCAAATGATTTAGCCCTTATCTGGCCGAGAGAACTCAGTTCGTTCACATAAATAACACAAATTCAGGTGTTATATATGCTACCTCAGGTGTGCCTCAAGTCAGTGACCTAGGCCTACTTCTATTTTTAATTTTTGTGAATGACATCCCCGAATTCATAAAAAAAATCGTATTTTCTAATGTATGCAGATGATCTGAAGCATAAAATCGATATCAGACTGCGTTAAACTTCAGGAGGATTTATCAAAGTTACAGACTTGGTGTGAAAGTAATTCATTACCTCTTAGCTTCGCCAAATACCAGGCATATGAACACGATTGGTAATTCTGATCTGTCACGAATTCACGGGTGTTATATTAAGAACAAGATGAGTTATTCCAAGCACATTGACTTTATAATTGCCAAATCTAGGTCGATGCTTGGGTTTGTAGTAAGAAATTTGCACTCAAAGATCTATACCTCTGCTTTATTAGATCCCACCTTGAGTACTGTGGTATAATCTTGGATCCTCACTATACCGAATATTCCTTAAGAATCGAACAATTTCAGAAACGATTCACCAGGTATGCCATTCACTGCCTTAATTGGAATGGTAACGTACCTGAGTGTAGAAGTAGGTGGCTCTTATTCCGGCTGCTAACATTAGAAACGCGTAGGAAATTGTATTCCATAATATTTGTAGTGGCAGACCGTATTAACTGCCAATTTCTGTTGGAGGTAATTATTTTTAATTGTTCCACGCGTGATCTAAGGTCATCTTGTACATTTCGTATTCCTTATTGTACGACCAACTATCAATTGGAGTCAATTGGACTTTGTCTCGGAAAGTAGGGATAGTTTTACGAATAAATTAACTATTTCATAGCTACTACTACTACTACACTACTAATAACAATTACTAATGTACTTCTAGTAATCTATATGTGTTCAACTAATTGATGAAATAAATAAAATAAATAAAGAATAAATAAATTTATGAAGGCTTTGGATTCCCCTTGGACAGCAAAAGGTTTATAAAAAATGGACGTTTTTAAAGTAGTAGTGGAAAAAATATATGTACATATATGTATGTATGGATGTATAACACCTTCACCACTACGAGTATCAGAAGAAGATCATTATAATAATTTTTTTTTTTTAGTTTTTTGCTCCAATTACATTTATCCCAATACATATGTTCGACATACGTACATATACATATATGAGCCGTTTATTTTGAAAATGACATAAGTTATTTCATACTGTTTGACTTCTGTAACTATTTACCTGTATCTAAACGCGTCTGTTATCTGCTAAACTTCATTATCCAAATGTAACACAATTTTTCATTAGTTTATGGCGGTAGAACAATTTACAGATTCATTCAGTTCGAAGTAACAAACCGTTTGAGCACAAGAGGCGGAAATGACTTATGCTATTTTGAAAGTAAACGGCTCATATATTACTTGTATATAGTGGATAATATTGAATGTAATAAAAAACAAAATCCAATACAAACCTTACCTGGATACCGGAGTGTCTGTGCGATGTGTGCTTGTGTCATTGACGATAGGGAATTGCCCAATTGTTTGAGTGTCGGTGGTGAGGGCAATTGTGTCAACGTTGGCGGTGGAATTGGTGGTGGCGGTGGTGGTGGGGGTTGTGGGTAAAAACAAAACGGGTGCGCTGATAAATGTGCTGGAAAATAGTGATACATACGTGTATAGCTCGGTGGTGCAGCGGTGACCAAGGCAACACGATCTATGCGTTGCGTTTGAAATTTAAATTGTGATTTTTTTTTTCGAATAATTATTTATAATACAGCAATGCATGCGCGGTTATTTTTTATACAGAATTATTTAATTTTTTTTTTTGCAAACACCGTTAAATACAAAGTACAAAAATCCAACAAAGGAAATGAAGCAAACACCATTTTATTTTATTTTATTTTTTTCAGTTTATTTAATTTTTTTTTGTAATTTTTTATTTTTGTAATTTTTAGTTTTGTGTTGTGCAGATGCGCGCGACCATTGAACCAAAAGCATTTTGCCAGGAGTTGGTTGGTGGTACCCAAAATATGAAAATATAAACAAACACACAAACACATATAAATATTTATGCACAATTTTATTGATGATTGTGTGGTGGTGGTGGTGGTGGTGATGATGATGATGGTTTGATTGATGATTGTTTTTATAAAAGTGCAAGCATGAGTGTTTATACAAATGAAATTAAATATTTTTTTAAGTTTAGGAGTTAAGTTTAGGATTTGCATTTTGATTTTCGTAGTAACAAATTCGTTTTGAACATTTTAAAAGTTATTCGTTTTTTTTGGTAACAATTAAAATTGTTTAGTTTTTGAATTAATTGTTATTTGTTTCAAGTCAAGTTGGCCAATCAATTGTGATTTTTAGTAACACAATTTTTAAATTGAAAATTTTAAAGAGTTTCCGTTTAAATAATTTGATGTGTATTTATTTAACAAATGAAGCGTTGTTATTTTTTTAATTATTTTCAATTGACACGAATTGTTGTTGTTGGTATGGTACGCAATAAGCCAGTGAATATTGATGGATTTGGTGGGTTGTTGGTGATGTTTGGTGTTTGATGTCAAAATGAGTGATGTGATTAATAAGATAAAAAACATACACGAAATAAATGAACAATGAAATATACAAATGCGGATGTATTTCACTTTTATAAACAAAAATATTCAAAATAAAATAAATAAATTTTTTTAAGTTGGAGGTGGAACTCATCGCAGCAGTGTGGTTTTCATAGCTTTTTTATATTTATTTGAGCATAATAACATTTGAGCAAATCGCAACGGGTTTTCATGATTTTTTTTTTTATTATAAAGAATGTATGAATGCGTGCGTAACACTTATGTACATATGTACGTGGTTTGAATACATATGAAATAATTTTTACTGATAATTTTCGCAGAAAAGGAAGAAAATATTGAATCACATTGTAAATAACGAAAACATATTTATCGATTAATTTTTTTTATCGTTATTGATATCGTACTTATTATTATCGTTATCGTTATCGCTATTGCTATTGCTATCGGTGTCAACATCGTTGCGTTTATCGATATTATTTTCATTCTTGTAATCAATAGCATTTTAGTCATCGTTATCGGTATACTACTATTTTTTAATTGAAATTAATTTATTTTGTTATAGCTTCTAATAAAGTTATCGATTTATTGATCAATTCCCTTATCGATATTTTTAGCAACATCGACACTTTTACCCTCATAGCATAGCTACGATGCTTACAGCAAGCTTACAGGCACATCAGAACTAAGACAACTAGTAAAAAGTGCTAATTTTTACACCTATTTAGTATAAAGTAATTCACATAATACATATGTATGTACGTACATACATATTTACATTATTGCCATTTACTTCGTCAAATAACATAGTCGAGTTCGCTGCTTAAGTCTTTTGATACGCACTTCACACCGCTCACACACACACACACACACAGCATTGGAGAGCACAAGAACGACATGTAGCCAAAACCTATTCACAAAATTAAGACAATAATATAATTCCTCTTTAGTTTTAAACACCTTAACATGATGACCATTTAGCAGCTTCATTCACTTACTAATTTGTTAACTACAGTAGTCACATGGAGCGACTGTCAAGCCTTAAGCGGTGCTGCTTGTTAGAAAATACCGTTCTGTGCCCCTAAAAGCAGTTAAGTGCGCCGCAGGTGCACTACCTAGACTCTGCTGTTATAATTAAAATATATTCAGTGAAATTAGTTTTTTTTTCGGAACTCAACGAAAATTGGGTTAATGGTGCAGCGAGGCGCAAGCCTACTAACATTGTAACCATGTTGTTGGTCAAGCACTTGATATTGTAAAGCGCATCAAATGGTTTTAACCAGAAACACACATTGTATGTATATATATTTCAAAATAGATATGTAGATACACTAATTAGTTCGCTAAGCTTTGTTGGCTTTAAAAAAAAAGAAAAAAGGGTTAACAAGATTGTTATATTGATTAGTTTTAATTTAACGATATTTTCTTTTCTTTTAAATGGGTCACAAATCTTGAGTGATGATGAAGATTGATGATGTGATTGATTGATTTATTGTAGACGTATTGAAAGTCGATCAGACATTTAGTTCAGCGGCGATGGCGAGATACTTTTTCGTTGGCTGAGACTAATAGTTTTTAGTATGATTTGGCTTGTTTGCCTTAAGAAGAAAATAATGTTCGATCATTTTTTTATTTGGGAAAATCCTAGCATTGCGGATGTTACGTTCGGACGATTCTTTTACAAGTTAACAATTTTTTGTGGTATAAGGGAAGGTTTATAGCAGTACTTATGACAACAAAATAATGGAAATTTGAATTTGAGTTAATGTCGGTTATTTTTATGTTCGGACGTTACTGAAAAAGGAAGCGATTTTGATATGACCATCAAAGTCAACCGATTTGCGCAAATTGTCAGGCATGGAGAGCACCATCTACAAAAATACTTTAAAGAGAAAATAATGAAGTTTACAAGATGTGATATAAAAGCAAACTAAAGGTTGGATTAACTTTAAAACAATTGTATATGTGCGTTCGTGACGTTACGTTACCGATGTTACTCTTTGAAAAAATTGCTTTTGTTAAAGCGATATTGTTGTATTTTATTAAAAGATATAGTGTTTAAAACCAATACTGTTTAGAACTTTCTTTCAAGAAGTAAGAGGGGCGAATCAGATTTCTCAAATAAATGTGAAATAAGAATATGTTGTACTATGCCTTTTATTGCAAAAAAAGGAGAGAACTCGAATTGCATGCATTTTTTGCGATTTTGGTTGACTATTTCTCAGAATCGCCCATATGGAGAAAATAAGCGACACGTTCAACAAAAAAATCTGCCAAAAATCAATTGCATTTCCTAGCTACCTCAGGTATTGTACAAAAATTGATTGGGCTAAAAAACTTCATACTAATTTTTTCTAAATAATGTAATTAAAAATGCAATATTTTAATGAAAATTTTGAGTTTTTTTAATTTTGCACAAGGTTTGGAACTCCGATTTCAGGGGTTTTTATTGTAGAATTAACCTCATTTTCATAAAAAATTTACGAAAAATAAAATATATAAAAAATAGTTGCCCGTATTGAAAAAAAACCCCTCTGTAACTTAACTTTATTGATTGACAGTATGCACGTATAAATATTTGTATATGAGATATGAACCAAATTTGACTTGAAGTGGAGAATACGTGTTGCGTGGTCTTTATTCAAATATACTGTTAATAATCGCTTCCAGGCCACCGATATTAAACGATTTTGTTAAGAAAATTTGAAGCGTATAAAGAAAAGATCACCTTAATTGATTTTTTTTATTTAATTTTTCGAAAAATTTTAGTTATGATGTTTTATAGCCCATTAAGCCTTAGTATAATAAGGTGCAAGTTTCAAGTAGTTAATAAAAAAAAAGCGTTGTTTTTTAAATATTTTTTTTTTTACTGACATTTCGAGCACACGTTACGTATGTAGAAGAAAATGCCTACACAGTACCAGCAGAAAAAAATTAACTGAATTTTTTGTAACATTAAAAACTTTTCTCATGCAATAATTGTTTCAAATATTTTTGAAATACGCTACTTTCATAAACAGAAGCAAGATAATCCATTTTCTTCATAATTGCAACATTATCTACTCTTTGCACTAAAAAATTTGATATAAACAATTAAAAATTCACAAATCGGTCTATACAAATTTCTACTAAGTTTCATCAGATTTCATTAAAACAAAATGATCAAATCGATAAATATCTATAACCTGTGGCCGATTATGAGCATATAATAAAATAATTTTTTTTTTTTTATAAAAAATTTATCGCTTGATATTTAGTTCACTTAACACTGCGACCTGGAAGATCTTCTGTTACTTTTTAAAAAGTCCCAGGGAAAGGACAGCTCAAGAACCCATCTAAGTTATCGTACAACTCTCTAGTACCGACGGCGGCCAACATTCCCGCTTGCCATTTGTAAACTTTGAAGACTACCAGTTTATTGGCCATCCCGTTTTTTTGCATTCTCGCATTGACTTGATACATAGCACAGTGTAACCGTGGTTCTCGCTTCGAAGAGTTGCTAGCGCCTCATTCTGAAAAAATGTAGGCCCTCTGCCCGTTGCAAGTGAATTTCTAGTGCCAGGTTTATAAATAATCGCACCCATTCCGCACTCCATCCTTGACGCGACTGAGTACCAATGAACATATTAGAGATCGAGGTGCATGGGCTCGCTATGCTGTTTCAATATAAAATACTATGCCAAAGCTACTTTATTCCAGGCTTTGACATCTACTAAAACGTGATATACCACCAGACTTCGGAGGCTTAAGTAACGATATCGAACATCATAGTGAATAACTAGCCATTGTAATAACTTAGAGTTCAGACCCCATGCCCGACCAAACCGTCTTCTATAGGACAACATCCCTCGAGTGGATTTACTAGGAGCTTTGTCTGCATAGTGTAGTCTCTTATTAAGGGTAATCCCAGGATATTTAACTTCGTCAAACTCAATTTAAGCACTGTCCTTCCAAGGATAACTGAACCAAGTTTTGGCATATATCTATGTCAGCATTTTGCGAGCTTCGACTGAGGCATTTAACACTCAGCGCTGGTTTTTTAAAGTCCGAGAGAGCGTACTGTGGGATTTTCGCTTAACCAGCTTTATCACAACCACACTCCTGTAGTTTGGTTACGATGTCGTCCATCTGGAAAGACCAAAGTAATGGAGAAAGAACACTTCCCTGTGAGCATCCTCTTATGAGTCTGATATTAATGAAAATGTTGCCCAAAGCTGACAATAGAGGGATCTATTACTCTTGTAACCAATGCCTGAGAGATCCATAAGTAATATTATCGAAAGCCTGTTCGATGTCTTAGAAGACTTACATACCGTTCTTTTTAGACTAGACATCCCTTTGGTTATTTTTTCAAAGCAAATTGTTTACCCTGAGTTTTATTTTGAGTTAATGTAGCTGATATTTCAAAACTCAAAGTTTCTTACATACTAACAAAAAGCTCTTCAACATTGCGCAACTATCAAAATAAATAATTTGTATACAAAATTGAGATTATTTACCCTGCTCAGTCTTATTTTTACTTTCCAAGGTATTTAAAAAAATAAGCCTACTATTAACTGAATTAACATAATAGGTCTAACATTCATTCTTACATAATATTATTTTGTTTTATATTCGAATTGCAGAAAATGTGCATATTGAGGTCATACGCACGCAAATGTAGGGCTTCGTATACTCTGGCTTTGTGAGAGAATTAGTTTTTAATTTCCCAAAAATTTTTCACGCGTAAACTAACAAAAGTTACGCATAGCACCTAGCATTGCGATTTGATTTGTAATTGCCGCAACCAAGTAAAGCTCACTCAAAATAATAGCAGCTGATAATTACGCACCCAAAGCTACATGTAAATAAATACAAGCACATAATTGCTTAAGTACATAGTTGTAAGCAAGTAGATAAACGCTTACAAATGTCATTAACAGCAGCCAACCAACCACCAACAGTCAGAGTGGCAAAGGCCGCAGCAGTGAAATTTCGCAAATTTACATTAAATTGTGTTAATGGCACAATTATTGGCCTCTAGCACACTTTTTAGCTGTAACGTAATAACAAAACGAATAGCTATAAGTAAGTATGCAACAACAACAAAGCGATGAGCGGCAACAGTGTAAACTTAATCTATGAATGCGAAGAAGAAATGCGCGACAGCATAATGCACAAGCAAGCATGTATGGATATATAAAGGTATGTATGCACGCATATCACTGGGTTAAGAACGTTTTTGCTGCAGGCTTTCATTACAAATTTGCAGCTGCCACTTTTCTTAACATTTTTTTTTTCTCTTTCCCGTCTTCAGTCATTAGCACCTCTGTGCGGTATGTAAGCGTCGAAACGCCACCGTGCTACATGGCTTTTCACACAGCACATACTTTCCTACGAATGTATGTAGGCATGTGCAAAAAAGTATGTCTAAATATTTTTGTTGTCTCGTTCACTAGCTTCGCTGACTGCCTGCTTACTTGCCTGCCTGGCTGCCCACAAACTTCGAATGCAATTAAGCACAGTTTTCTCTGGGCAAACATTTTCCAACCAACGCAGCTTCTAAACGTGCACATACTTACCTATCCATACAAACGCAGTCATGTTTTAACGAACGCAGGCAATTGCTTGCTATTTTGTTTCGTATTGTTGTTGTTGCTACTATTGCTTTTGCTACCTTTTTTGAACAATTGTAAATACTCCAGCAATTCCTCGCTTTCCATTGTGCATTTTCCTTTGGTATTCTTGCAGCGTGCAACTGCCCGCCAACTCAGCGCCCGCAGCAGCTAGCAGCTCGATTTGTGGTGTGGTTGCTATACAGTTGCTGGCCCACCCGGCTGCCCGGTTGCCCGCTTGCCCGGCTGGCTGGTGATTGTGGAATTATGTGTCAGAAAATGAAAATCCAACGCCATCGGCCTGCTGACCGTGCGACATACATACACATACACACATACATGTAACTACATATGAATATATGTAAGTGTGTGCATATCGTTGTTGCTGTGTTTTTCCAATGCGAACTAGTTTAGAGTACTCAATGCTTAATGTTGCACGCTGTTGATTTAAGTTTATTTCAAGTTGCTGCTGTTGCTATTTTTCATTTGCACATATGCCACAATTTGTTGCATACGCTTGCGTTTGTAATTCGTTATGTCAGTGTTGTCGGAAAACCAGATTTATACATTTTGTGGGTCAAAAATGCTTGTGGAATTCGAATGTGCGCAGAAAATCGTGTAATTCAATGACATAACAAAAGACTTAGACAAGAAACTTGACATAGCAGTGTGCATAACTTTGTGTGGATAATCTGGACGAAATTTTACAAAAACGAAGTATTTTTTTGAAGGAATACTTAAGAGTTTGCTAGAGTAAATTTAACACTGAAATTTTGTGATATCTAATAAAAGTATCGATAACTTTTCGATAAATAAGGCGACGTCGATATCGAAGCAGTGCATATGTATTAAAGCGATTGACTCGGGTCTAGAAAACGGTTTTTTGGATAATTTTAGGCGTTCTTTTTTTGAAATCGTGCTTTTCGAATACCGAGTAAGCCGGGTATCTACAATCGAATAAACCGGCTTTTCAACTAAATACCAGAATATGAAAATTCTCAAAATTTATTTTATTGAAAATGGCACCAAAAAATTGTTATTAATTTGATATCTGAATACTGGAAAATTTTCCAGAAAATTAGTTAAAAAATAAAACGAAAAAAAATATAAATATATATATATATCGATATTATCTAATGTCAATCTTCGACAAATATACATACACAAAAGTGTGTATCGAAAAATATATTGATAATCATAAATATATACCATTTACGCATGCGTAGAACGTATATCAATAAATTTATCCAGAACCATTCGATAGATAGTACCATAAGGAAAATAACATCGATAACAGTAAATACATATACATTTCCAGTCATTTGAATAGCCGTCCCTTTTATATGCTCAGAAGGTAAAGTTTTCCTTTTTCTAAATTTTTTTATAAAATTCTTGCATATTCTACATTTAAATGCGATTTTAAAATTTTATACAAATTTAAAAACACGTAAACAAAGGCTTGTACTATCTTAACGGCATGTAGTACATAAGTTAATAATACCTTTAGACACATTTCGGATATGAAGTTTTGTAGCCCATGCAATTTTACTATAATGAAGTGCAAGTTTCAAGTGGCTACAAAATATCGTTGATTTTTGACAATTTTTGTGTTTTTGACAGTGTCATGCATTTTCTAGTATACAAAGTATGCTCGAAAACATTTGTATATGGAAGAAAATGTGCAGCATCGTCAACAAAGCAAAAATTGTGAAAAATCAACTAACGGGCAAGAAGATTCCCCATATTAATGATTGCGATTCTGTTTCAGCGCGCGGCTAAAGCATTACTTATAATATTTTCTTAGGTCTAATTGTCACAAATTCCATATATAATCAACGCCCTATTCAAAATGAATGAGTCAAAAAATTGTCCACAAGCCAAGGAGCAGAGTTGTGCTTTTAGTTAATTTGGACGCTCTGTGCAACAGTTCAGTATAAAGCGAGCCACTCAAGCAGTATGGGTCCTCAAAATGGAAGTGCAGGGCATGGAACGAGTTAATCATAAGGTCAATTATCCAGAGAGAGAGTCTGGGCAAGCTCTTAATTTCACATTCATCTACAGATCGTAAGAGTGATCGCGTGGGCCACAGATTAGTCACTCTACTACTTTTCTCCTGGGTAGTAGAATAGGTTGTTTGCTTAGGATTTATACCTTAAGTTTGTAAATTTTTTTTCACACACTCTCCTGCCTAGGCAAGCTGTATAGATTGACGATGTGCTACCTTAGAGATTAAAGGAGTTTTGTACCATCCCGGAAAACATATTGAGTTATTCTTTGCTAAAGTTCGACTTTTGTCGCAGCTGGACTCTACAACCAAGGCGAATTTTGAATCAGCGATTCCATCATGATTACCGCTTTAGCCGCGGCACCCATGACATGGCCATCAACCTGAAAGGCACTAAATTTTTCAAAAATTCTGTCAGGGCTCTCAAATGAAAGAGGACTTATATAGCTTTAAAACTGAAATGTCTAAACGAGCAAAGCCACCCATTGAAAAATAGTTCAATTAAAAATTGTAATTATTTACCATAGAACAAACCTTGGGTTAGGTATATGAATTTCTTTAGTATTAAATGATAGAAAAAATAAATAAATAAATATAAGTTATTTAGTGACGCCGGTTTAATTAACAATCCTTTAAAAATTTTTTTATCAAAAACAATGTTCCATTTTTTAATTTCAAGTACTAAAAAAAAAATTATAAGTAATTTTTAAGCAAAACACAAAACCGACTTCAAGTCTCATATAAAAAAAAATATATATATATATACATATAGATTTCAGGTTGGTGCGGCAGTAGTTCAAATAGCTAACTCTGATCCATTGCGATACCCCTGTGAAACACGGGAACCTGAGTGACTATTTTTCATGGAACCATTATGAAGCTCTTACAAAGCATAGGACTGGCTTTATTCCTACACTGGAAAATTCCGTAAGATATATAAATAAGTGCCTACCTAAAACTTCTTTGCCAAAGTTCGGCGGCTACACAAGAAGTGATCGACTGTTTCTTCCTTCTCTTTGCAACTTCTGCAATATTCCTGGGAGAATATTTGGCGCGGAATATCGGGACCCGCGGGACCCACGGTACTGATTTCAAAATGGCCGGGATGGTATCGGGAAGTGCTTTGAAAATTTTGCGGGCGGGACGGGACCTTTCCCGACACTCTCGATAATACCCGCAACCTCCGCAAATTCAGAAAATCTTCCTTAAATAAGTTTTAAAGCACTATTTGTGTTTCATTGACACGAAAACGAACAGCAAAGCAAAAAAAAAGTGATAATTGGAAAACGTTGAGTTTTTTATTATTTAAAACTAGCTTTTACCCGCGGGTTTCACCCCACGTCAGAAGGAATTAAAGAGGTCATGTGACTTGTGGTGCCGAAGTTATGGCTGATAAAAAATTCCAAGTCTATGTTAAGTGCTACGCCCACTTTTACAAACTCATTTATATATACCTTACTATAAGCACCTACCATAGATATGTTTGCATACCAAATTTCAAGTTCATGTGACTTACAAAGTTAGAGCTGATTAAATAATTCACGCCTATGAGTGGTGCCACGCCCCCTTTTCCAATACCGCCCGCATTTTCCCATGCGAATGGAATAAATTTTATTTATCTCGACAGCAAGTTCCAATGCTCTACCACAAATATTTCAAGATATATACAACATGAAAATTTTAGTTAGTATAGGAGGTGACACGCCCTCTTTTCCAGTACTGCCCATTTTGCTCTATGCCTATAACCTTCCCGGGGTAAAAGCAAATAAGTGTGCAAAGTTTCGTGCGATTCCGTGCCACGGTTCAGAAGTTATAAGGTAATAAACAAACAGACATTCACATTTATATATATATAGATTAATTTATTTTTAAGACATGTGAATTAAACTTAGTCATAGATATCGAGACCCACAGGACCAGCGGTATAATTCCGAGAAACGTTGGGATGGGCGGGTTCGGGATGGGCGGGCTCAGAATTGAAATTTTTGTCCCGTGCAAATTTTGTCTGCGCAATATCCTCTTTTGAGAGGCTGAGCAAGACCTTTTCTTATCTGGCCTAGTTGTTCTACTAGTTCCCTCCTATAGCCATGACCTCTTAACCTCATGAATCATGTATTTGTAATCCCTTACTTGCAGGTTGCCATGGGTATCCCAAGTTTATCTCTGCTTTCACCCAGGGGGAGATTGGTAAGTTTCTATATCTCGGGACTCATGTGAGGCTGACTTTGAACACCTGTGAAAAAAGTGCGAAGCTTTATCCCGAAAACTGTTATAGTTTAGGAGGAATTAATTTTTAAATTTTGTCATGCTCTCAAATGTAATTGTCAATAGCATGAAGAAATATCGGAACTTCTTCAAAATATCTTTATATCAGCATAATCATTATAAGTAGTTCAGAATGATATATCGCTTTGAAAATCCATTACATAGCAAAATTTTCATAGTAAAAAAAAATATATAAAAAAAATTTCCTAGTAGAATAGATGTTAAGGAAAATTCAAAAGATCCCTTTAACCAAATTTTCGTAATCTGGTTTTAAGTCAGTTATGTACATAAGAAAAGGATTTATGAAGTATGCAAAAATACATTTAAATAATTTCAAATCGTCAAATCTTATTTCAAAATCTGCTTTTAAATCATGTGCACTATTTTTTCCTAGCCATGGAAAATAATGAAATATTCTTTTTTTGAGATCATGATTAAAAAGACATAGTTTAGCTTTAAAACTTAAAATAATTTGCGACAAATCAAAGCTAAGCAAAGGGCTGCATTTTGGCTCAAAGAGCCGCGTTTGCCCACCGTTGGCCCTATATCATTTACAGCTATGTACTTAGTATCTCTTAATTTTCCACATTCAAACCAAAATAAAGTTTAAAATCCAAATTTCAGAATTCCTTAGGAAGGAATACCTTTTTAAACTCCCCTACCAAGATTCCGTCTGAACTATGTTGGTATGTCCGTTCATCTGGTCATCGCTCTGCATCGCGTGCAGCACGTGTAATTGTAGCTGTCAGTTGGAGCAGTTGTCGCTGTCTACAAAACGTCAACAGTGACAACAGGCAGCAAATACAAAAAAGAAGGCGAATTGTACAACAAACAGCTAGCAGCAATGGCAAGCAACATGCAACAAGACACAGCAACCAAAGTAACAGCAACAGGCGAAGAACATCAGCAACATGACATAAAACATTGACGTGGAAATCTAAGTGAAAATCCAGTCAAATAGAGGAAAATAGAAGGAATAGCTCAGCCATGCGCTGAGTTGGAGCACCGTAGGCAATTACAGCTACAGCTACAATAACACCAATAAACTAACCGACGAAAGACAAAACAACAACAAGTGTGCAACAAATCAAATAGAATATCAAAGTCAAAGTCACTCGCACAGGTTGACCGACCGTCGCTCAAGCCCAGTCACTAGGCCGTTGCTGAAGAGTCGCTGCACTCGCTACACGCTGGCCACTACTCGTCCTCAGGCCAAAAACGGGTAATTTTCGTCTATTTCGACTAAAGCGAGTGGGAGTTTGACAGCCGAGTCGAGCTGCGACTGGACGCTGAACTTTGCCTGCTGGCTGCTGACTGAATTTGCATTTACAGACATTTGTGTGATTTTATGGGTATGCATGTACTCGGTTCGGTGCGCATGGCTGTGTGGATGAGAGGATGAGAAATTACCAACGAAACAATGAGTTGCAACAATTTTCAAATGGCAATGGCGAGCTGGAAAGCATGTAGCTGCAGCCAAAAAAAAACAGTAGAATAATGCCAAGTTGAAAGTTGCTGCCTGGAAAACAATTTTAAAAGCAATTTTGCAGCAGCAAAAACAGCTGAAGTAGTAACAGCAGCGCCAGCAAGAATATTAACACTGTTGATACCTATGTATGTAATTATGTGCATACAGTCATGTGAAAAATAATAGGGATATGACATTTTGACCAGTCTGGTTATTATTTTTTTATAAAAATGCAGTTCATTATCTAAAAAACACCACATAAACAAATCAAAATGTCTAACTGTGTAGAAAAATTCAACAAAATTTTACAACAACAAAAACTTTTTATTAGGTAACTTTGGAAAAAATGTAGGTATGCTGTTTTATAGCACACTCAATTCTAGCTTAAGAGAGTGAAAGTTTCAAGGTGCTTTGTTTTTGGTAATTTTTTTCTTGAAAATGGCACGCATTTTCTTCCATACAAAGTCTGCTCGACCACCACAAAAAAAATTATCAAAAACCAACGCGAACTCCTAGCCCCTCGAAACTTGCACTTTCTTAATCTAGAATTTATTGGACTATAAGACTGCGTACTTAGTTTTTTTTAGAAATTCTTAGTAGACAGTTTTTTTTTGTTGTAAAATTGTGTTGAATTATTCTTATGTTTCTACAAACTTTGAAATTGGTTTTTGTTAGATAATGAGCTGTTTTTTTATAAAAAAATATATGACATTAAAGAAACAAAAGAAACTGAGAAAAGTGTCGTGTCCGTACTATTTTTCATATGACTGTATGTATATGCATGCCTGTGAGCAGGCATCAGGCCTGCCATTTTTGCTCAAACCGTGCCATTTTTGGCCCCTTTCCACTTCAACTTTTTAATTTTACACTTTTTACAAATAGTAATACTCAGGGCTGCAAACTGGTTTTCAACAGAACCGGTTTTTGAACCGAATTGTAACTTTTTTCGGGCTTTGAACTGAACCACGAGCCGAACCGTTTTTATTTTGAAATGCCAAAATCGAACCGAAAACCACTCCAAAAAAAGGAACAGTCCAGCGCCTTCGTCTCGGTATGCAGGCTGTATCAGAGATACAGCCGCTAAATTTAAACGTAGAATACGTGGTATGGTTTAGAGCATATCCCAGTCAAAAACGAAAGCGCACATTAAGAAAAAATATCGATAACAAAAGCGATAATAAATCGATAAAAACATCGGTAAAAAAATCGATAATAATATCGATAGCAAAATCGATAACGAAATCGATAAAAATATCGATAACAAAATCGATAACTAAAACGATTACAAAAGCTATCAAAAAAGCCTTTAAAAAATCGATAACAAAATCGATTACAAAGTCGATAACAAAGTCGATAACAAAATCGATAAAAATATCGATAACAAATCGATAATAAAACCGATAAAAATACTGTTGACAAAATCGATAAAAATATCGACAACAAAATCGATAAATATATCGACAACAAAATCGATAGCAAAATCGATAACAAAGTTGCTGGAGACTTGGGCGGGCTGAAAACATTATTGAGTGCAGAAACCGATTTATATTATATAAAGTGCACATGCCACTCACTTGAACTTTGCACAAGCTACGCTTTGTAAAAAAATTGCCGAAAAGCATTGAGACACTGTGCCGCAACATATATAGCATCTTTTCCCAGAGACCAAACAGGATACATTAACTGAAGGAATTTCAGGACTACTGTTCGGTGAAACTCCACAAAATCTTGGGCATATCTCAAACCGAGGGCTTTCACTAGACAGCGTTGTGTTAAGAATAGTTGAGCAATGGGATAGTTTGAAACTTTATTCTGATTTTTAGAATTTATTGTATATTTTCAGGCGATATAAATTTCCATAGTTAACTATGTGACTCTGAATATAAATCGGTAGTTAAACTCTTGTTGGTAATTAAGTTAGCAATGATTTAACAAATCACTACGAATCCGGCCCTTAATCTTAAATAAATTAATTGTATGCTTTCAGAATGCTTTTTTGTAATTGAAATTTATTTGGTAGGTTGTAAACGATTTTGGTCGGGTTTGGGAAGAAAATTGGTAGGGAAAAAAATGGTTAGTGGCAACGCTGATCTGCGTCCCGATTTAGAGAAATATGTGTGACAAAATATGTGTATACATGCCGATTATTTCGTGTCAGCTGAGCCGAAGATCCATGAAAACATTCGAGAAATATATAATAGCTACTATGTATTCGAGTACTTTTCGCGCAATGTTCATTACCTATTTAGTGGAGTTTATTCTCGATACGAAAATGTTATATTCACATACGTACATACATATTATGTACATATATAAAAGCATTATTTCAAATAAAAGATGTATCATGATTTAATTAAAGTGAAAATCCAATTAGTTTTATAAAAATTTAAAATCGTAATTAATGAGTCACTTTTTATTTTGGTTTCGGTAAATACAACAATACTTATTTTTTAGGCAGACCACAAATATCGTATAGATGCATATTTAATTTTACTGAAAGAAATTTGTGGTGTTTTAATTTTTCTCAAGTTTTGGTGCTTTTAGGAAAGTTGGCAGCCACGGGGTCCAACATTCGTGAGCACTCTCACATACTTGTTCTCTCATTCTGATCACACATTCAGATGCAATTCCGGGTTGTATTTCTCTTATAAGAGTTGCCAAATCAAACTTATAAGTATCTATATATAGAATTTTAAGACTTTAAATAACAAGAAAAAAACTATTTGCCTTTAAACTAGTAATATTATTCGTAGTTTTGAAAAATTCATTTCTACCGGCCAAAATGGGGCATTTGTGAATAAAAAAGTATCAAAGTATCAAATCTTACAATTTAGAAAAAAAATTGCAAAAATTATACAATTGTATCAAAACGGCAACGCTGTTTATAGAGTGGCGTTATATGGAATTTTTTATTGTGCTGAACTCATTCTCTGTAAAACTTTCTAGACAACACCATCCTGTGATCGGTTGTACAAACTTTTCACAACCTACAGAGTGCCGTTGTTTGAAATTTTATTATTTTATTATATTTAATATATTCTGGTTTAAATTTTAGTCCAGCAGCCGAGAAAATGATGTTTTGCTATGCGTGGTTTCACATCAACACAGCGAAATGTGGTGTTGTTTCAAAGCACATTTACATGCATGGCTGTATAGCTCGATGTCTTACTACCTGGATCATAATATGTTATTGGAACTAGTAATGTAACTAGTACGAAAGCGACAATTGTCACCGACCCCGCTGCAGGGCAAATCAAGACATACACGTCATACTTACACATACATACACACAAAGCTTGTTAGTTAGAGTATCAAATACTTGAATAAAAACAACAACTTTTTCGGATGAAATATGTTATCTTTTATTTTCATGTTAATTCCAAAGATTCGTACATAGCATTTTGTTATAAATTTTCTTATTCTTTTTTCAAGCTTGGTTGGCTGCTTTACTGTTTTTTGTTTCTTTTGTTTTTTTTTTGTTTGTAAATTCTATTGACTCTATTCACATTCATTACAACGCCGTTGCTTACATACAGATTTATTACCCATAGAAGGGCAGATGCCTGAAAGCATTCTCAATTTGTCTTTGTAATTCTGCCATATTGCGCCTCATTAATTCTGCAGCTCTTTCCAAGTTTTCTGTGACATTTCTATCAACCCTATCCATGAATTGCAGATTTTCCTCAACATTCTCTATGTCATACAAGTTCTGCATATATGTGCTTGAGTACTGGCTACCGTCTTTCGTACTTACAATTAAAATATCATTATTTCCATATTGACTAGCTTCTTCTTTAAAGCGTCTATCAACAAGTTTATCACCATTTTTTGACAAACATAAATTTCTGCGCATTACTGTTTCGGGATCTCGTGGCGAAATGGATTTTCTCACCACACACTGTTCTGTATCTTGCGGGCATCTGACGCGGTCACACTGCCAGACTCCTAAAATTGGCCGTAAAAATATACAGTTAGCATGAAAACGAATTAGAATCGTGGAAAAAATTATATAGAATTTTCTAATTGCGAAACTCATTGCTTACTTTCGCTTCTTACAATGCTCACATCTCCGAATCTCGACTCATTATAACTAAAGACTTCGTTCCTACTGCATACGCTGCCGGCTAGGCATAAGTAAGCGAATGCGAGAAGTGGTAAGTTTGGGGAATGACGTTGGCTTCTCGTTTGATGCATTTTAATTCTTATTGACTGTGGACGTGAAACAGTGCGTCTACGGGATTTTTGTGCTGTAAAAATGGAGTAGTTAGAGAAATTTAGGAGTTATTTTCACTGTCAATGAATTTCATTTGTTTATGCTTCCATACGCTTCTAAAATTGCACCTAGTTGCCCGATTGTCATCCTAAGCCGCGATACCAGAAATTATAACCGTTTGAACTGTGCTTCTACTTAAGTGACGTGTCCCTCATACAAATACACAGCACTACTTAAGTACTTACTTCTTCAAATATTTACCTTCAATTGTACCACGATCACGTACCGTTCCGAATTACTTCAAATTGCTAAACGTTGTCTGTTTATATATGTACATAAAACTTTTGTGCATTCGATTATTTTTAGTTTAGCAAATTTTTATTGCGAAATTATTAATATTTTTCCCTAACTGCGCAATACTTTTTCGCCAGCTCAGAAAATCACTTTGAGATTATCTCAACCCGCCACCTACTGAACGATTTAGCAATAAAGTGGGAGATATATGACTAAAAGCTATGAAATTATTATGAAAAGCTTAGAACGCTGATAGTGAGATGAAAGCAAAAACGAAAAAAATCAATGCGCACGAATATACTCATACATACACATGAATATGTACATATGCACTCGCATTTATTACACCGTGCGACAAAAACCAAAAAATCTAAACACACGAAAGCATGGTCCAAATATAGGAAAACTGCCTTTTTAGTTTTTCATGACGTCAGGATTTTTTTAAAGGACTTGAAAGTTTTAAAGATACATATGAAAAATTTATTTAAAAGGTCAGTGCAATCTAGGTTAGAATATAGGTACGAAATGTGAGAGAAAATTCTGTAGAATTTAAAAAAAAATAAAGTGCTTTAGTTTAAAAGAACGAGTAAGTATTGAAAATGCGCTTTTAATAAATTTTATCTTTTTAAGTTAGCAAAGTTTGCAAAACGAGATTCTATGATGAGTTGGTGCATATATTAGTCCAACAATAAAAAAAAAAAAAATACTCCAAATTTTCAAGAATATTTAAGGACAAAATTTTTAAAGGAAATTTTCCCTACACATTCGTCCTTATGCACCAAAAAATTTATTCTGTTATAATTCCAAAGAATTTTTTCTTTTATATGATATCCTTATTATTATTCTACATTGCACTGAATTTTTGAAATAATTTTTTGAAATAATAGTTTCAAAAATCCTGATGTCAGAGAGAAAAACTAAGTACGCAGTTGTACAACAATTTACCCATAGTTTCGCGAATATATTCATTTTTTTTGTGTGTGTAAAATTTACTGTCGCACGGTGTTATACATTCAACGAATACAAAAAGGTGAAAAAAGTTTTACGTTTGCGGTTGAACGCTAAGAGACAAATTGAGTTGAATTGTTGCCGTAAGAGACAATAAATTTATTTGCGCTTTTGATTTGCTATTATTGTTATTGTTTTATAATGATTGAATTGCACTATTTCTTGGAAAAGCGTTTGCTAATATTAAAAAATGACTTGATTATTTTAACCAAGTCGACCTCTGTGTGTTGTATTATGCAAGTACGTGTTTTTCATCGCACTTGGTAACATTCTTCTGCGGCGCACTGTACTAGTGTAGATACATTTTTTTTATGTTTTTTCTCAGTTAAAAATGTGCAATCATTTTTACACTTTGGCTTAATGTTACTGATAAGGATTTCCGATTTATAAGTAAATCTATTATTGCTCATAACTATATTTCTTTTTTGACATTAAAATCACTGAACATATCCATGTTACACCGTGGACAAGGCATTTTACTGATTCAACGAAATAATGCCCATGCATGGTAGAAAAATCCCAAAGAATTTTGCTTCGCTTCTACACAATTGCATTTTACATTCGAATAATGTTTACAATTTTTGATCACAAATTAATAATCTTGCATTTTTTTTTAAAAACCAACATACATTTGTACAATTATTTATGGTAGAGTTTTGCGAGTAATTTTTTCGGAGATATTTTCAAAAATGTTTGCTTTAAATCCCTCTGCATCGCAAAAAAAAGTTCTACCTTAAAAAAATAAAAGCCCTGAAATGCAAGCACTTCAGTACCAATAGACAGTGCGAGCTGGACACACTAACCACCTTGGTAGGGCTCGAGGCCCATCTAAACCTCTGCAATGCAACTCCCAAATGAACCATTGCTGGTTCTACCCGCATTTTGGTTTAAACCACAGCCACCACGATATTCCCCGAGCGGCCGCACCAAGAACAGACCGGAGTAGTACTCATCCGCCAGACTTGCTCAACCTGCTCGACTCATCCGACTTACTCAACTTACCAGACCTGCACATGTTCGACTTTCTCAACCAGCTCGATTTGCTCACACCTCGTCCTCCTTACTTCCTGTGTTGTTCCCACTCCAGAACAACTTCTCCCAACACACTTCCTGTGCTGTCTACCTCACCGGATACAACTTCACCATCTCATTCATTCTGCTCGTCTTGCTCATCTCGCTCGTCTTACTCATATTTCGGGTGAGTACACTCCAGTCCTGTACTGTCAACTGACCTTAGACAGCTACACCAGGCCGGATTGATTGTTCGACCAGCTCGACTTTCTCACTCACTCGAGTTGCTCAACTCGCACTCATTCTTGAAAATCTCCCTTTTTTTAATCGTCTTACATGTGCACATCCAGTTTCTTTCCGTCTTGCTCGTCTCATCTAGCTCGCGAACACACTGCGGGGGCATTCTGTTCCCCGTGGCACCAGAATCAAGTCTTTGGTCAGACCTTGAAAGCTGAAGACTTCTGCCAGTTGAGCCTCCACTCGACTCAAGGACTGGTAGCCTTTGACTGGGTACTGGGTTCCACTCGCGTGGAGCCCCCCCGGGGGATACCTGCCAATTTAAGGCCGAATGAGCAGTGCAGATCTGATTACCTTCACAAAAAATGCCTTTGCATATTATATAATTACACAGATATATACATACATACATATCTAGATCGATGTGACTTTTCAAATAGGTGGCGACTCAAATCAAAAAAGCATTTTCCTAAAACCATTTCCTTTGACGCTTATGTTTTAATATTTCATATATCTTGTGTATAACTTAACTAAAGTCGACTTCTGAAACAGATGGCAACCCCCCTAGAAAATATTGTCAAACTTAAACCTTAATATAGTTTTGAATTGAAGCCTTTTCAAACACATTTCGATTAATACCCATGTTTTAAAAATCGATTTAACTTATTAAGGGCCGTTTTCTAGACTGCTCTTTAAAGATAAGCGGAGCTTTGACTGCCTGTCAAAGTTGCCGCTCAGAAGCTTATAACAGGCAATCGATAAAAAGTCGATAAAGCAGACCAGCCGTCAATTTTAAGCAGGCAATCGAGAAAGTGGCCCTAAATAATTTAAATTTGCCTTATCAAACAGGTGGCAACAACCATTATACACATAACAAATATTCTAAATATTCAAAATAAAGATTTTTAATATCCTTCCGATTGACACCCTTCATTTTGACATACTTCATACAAATTGTATATAATTTAATTTAATTCGACTTTTCAAACAGGTGGCAGCCCTCTTCAAAACATTTTCAAACCCATATTGTACATATAAGAAATAACGTATATATCGATTTGGTCATATATGCTTACATACATATGCCATTATCGATACAGTAATCGATCAAATTATAAATTTGATTGATTTTTAAGATAATAATCTACATTATAAATAGTTGTATCCAAAGTATTACCGATTGAAAAAAAGGAAACGATATGCATAACTTTATTGAAATCGTTATCGGCATTTTATCGATATATTTAGTGATAAACCTATATATTTTTTCGATATTATTTTCAATATAGTTATCGATATTAACATCACATTTAACCAGTTTCAGTTGGAAGAAGCTATCCATTTGCACTTTCTACTGCAAGACGAGTCAAAATGCCACCTCTCTTCCAAACAATGCGCGCTATAATTCTCCATGAAACTGTTACCTATTGGAATTGCTGTTGTTTTACCTTCCTTCTCCTGCCCTTTGTTCATTTTTTTTTTGTCGTATTGGCCAAACTATCACTGCTGCAGCATCAGCATGACAACTAATTGGCCACGCTTTAAGGTCGTTGTCGCAGTCGCGGTCACGGTCGTCGGCAAGTTTTGGCCACTGCCAAAAAGGTAACACGAAATCGCAAAATGCAAAAGGAGCAAATCTTTTCTATGCACTTAAAAAAAAAAAAAACAACAAAAACAAAAACCAAAGAGAAAAAATGTCAATCGACAACAAAACGAAAAGCATTACCCGCTGGCTGCCAGCTCAACGCAGCGAAAAAGCAAGCGTGACTAAAGTTAATTTTTTTAAGTATTGTTTTTTTTTTTATCTTACATTTTTAATGCCTTGTTTTACATTATACCATTAAGTTGTTATCAATTTCATTAAGGGGAAAAACGTTATTGTAGTTCAAAAAATTTTGAAGGAAGGTGAATTAGAAAACTTTAAAAATATTTCGTTCACTTCCTCAAAAGGCCGCTGCTGGCAATGAGTAAGTAAATTATTGCTTCTAACTGGTTTAACTAAATCAACAAACATAAGCAATCCAAAATAAATCAATTCAATTTTCTTAAAATATTCGAACCACAATACCTATCCAATTGGCCCTGTTTTGCTTCAGGAGATGCCTGTCATTGTGAGGTGAGAATTATCGAGCACTGCTCTTTGACAAAGCCATATACTTGAGATTGTGTAAACATACGAGTATGTACTTCACACAAATAATCTAAAATCATTGAAAAAGCGAACCCACCCGATTACCGTTCGAAAATCAAGAACACAAACAAATAGGAGGGAGTCTGTTTTCAGGTTGAGCCGTATTTTTGTTTTTCTTCTTAGCAAATAAGACCGAATTGACGCCTTTGAATTTTAATAAATTTCATAACTCTTCTTAACCTCCTAACGACCAAAGGGCATCAGAGACCGAAATATTAGAAATGTTCACACAAAAAACTATATGAATCTCTACCAGTTTTAAAACGTATCTTGTATATTTTTCTCCTATTTTTTGCAAAACAAAAAAAAACACAAAATAAAAAAATAAATTGTTTTACCCCTTTAGCACCATAGGAAAAAAATGCGATTTAAAATTTCAGTTTTGCGATACTGTGATATCCAACAAAAAATTTTTTTCAATATTTGTTAAAAATGTTAAAAAACACACTTTGAATTAAATTTTTACCCTTTCAGCACCATAATCCAATAGCAAAAAAAATGTGATCTAAAATTTCGATTGTGCATACTTTGATAGCAAAAAAGACTTGAAATTTTTGTTAAAAATATAAATATTTTTTTCAAAAAAATGTAAGCCCTTAAAACTTCCCAAAGTTAAAAAAATGGAATTTCACATATTTTAACACAAAAGATTTTTTTTTATTTTTGTTAAATTTTTTTTATTTGATTTCTTAAAAAATCATACAATTTTTAAATTGTAATGATTTCTTGAAACTTCACTTAATTTCCTCCTTGGAAAAAATATTTATTTTGGTCTCCAAATACGGCTTTAGATTTCATATATAGAATATTTAATATAATATATAAAAATCTCGTGTAACGGTGTTAGTGGTCGAACTCCTCTTAAACGGCTCGACCGATCTTTATGAACTTTTTTGTGCACATATGGTAGGTATGAGAATCGGATGTAAAGTATATTTCATACCGCTAGGTGCAGGGGGCGTGGCACCTCCCATAAAAACCGGATTTTTCACACTGCATATCTCTGGAGGTGTTCGTGGTAGATTACTGAAACTTGGGATGGAGATATATGAAATCAATCACATGGTCATGAAGAAAAATTGGGGCTATTGGAAAAAGGGGCGTGGCACCTCCCATAGAAACCGAATTTCTCATACTGCATACCTCTAGAAGTGTTCATGGTAGATTACTGAAACTTGGTATGTACAAGACATATAAAATCAATCGCATAGTCATGAAGAAGGATTTGGGATATTGGAAAAAGGGGCTTGGCACCTCCCATACAAACCGAATTTTTCATACTGCATATCTCTGGAAGTGTTCATGGCACAGTACTCGAACATGGTATAGAGATATATGTGATCAATCGCGTAGTCATAGAAACATTGGAGCTATTGGAAAAAGGGGCGTGGCAGCACCCATAAAATAAACGATTTTTTCATACCGCATATCTCCGGAAGTGTTCATGGTAGAGTACTCCAACATGGTATGGAGATATATGAAATCAATCCCATACTCTTAGAAAATAATTGGGGCTATTTTAAAAGGGGGCGTGGCGCCTTGAAACGCACTGAAGCTATTACGTCTCTTTGTATGCATATATACTTTTGCTAGGTTATTTAAGATGGCAATGGAAATATGCCTTCTGGCAATCACCAAACCGTAATATTGGAAGATAAATGCTTTACTGAAAATCATAAACGTGAATTGTTGGTGAAACTGTTGGACCAAAATATTTCAATACAAAAATTAATCTTGGGCGGTACGAAGTTCGCCGGGTCTGCTAGTAATATAATAATATTTTTACTTTTATCCATTTAGCACTAAAACATTAAATTACGAGTAAGACAAGAAACTTATTAAAAAAATGCTTGTGATTTTTTTATCCAAATCTTAGTGAGTTTTCGTCACTGATAAAACAAAATTATTAGTTTTTATTAAATTCCAATAAATAATTTACTAAGTATTATTTTGTTTGGCACAAAGAGCGTGCAAACTGTAGTATATATGTCACCAAAACAAGTTTCGGTTTTTCCATGGGGATTACAAATTTATTATATTTGAAGACGTCCACCAAAATATTTCGGAAGATTTACGTGACCTACCAAAATGGGGTTTTTTTTATAAATAAAAATAGTTTCTTAAAGAATTTCTTGAAACAAATCCCCTCAGATGACAAAACAGTTTAAACTTAAAAAATCTGCATTAAAATATTAAAAAAAAAAATTCAACGTAATCGTAATAATGAGATTTTTCATTTAGTTTTTAAACTTTTTTCAAAGATTGGTTTAAGAAAACCTTGAATAACTTGGCCAAAACTATACCGATTTAGACTGTAGATTTAGCTATCAGTGGAAAGTTATTTTCAAACCTATTTTTATTTCGTGCATTCACGTCCCAATATTTTTATTTAATTTTTTCAAATATCAACACATCTAAATTCAACTTGTAATGACGCTCGTTCATCCTAACTTTTTCTTTCATACTTTGAACGAGTTTATTTGCAAAGAAACGGTAAGAAAATACCTTTCCAATTATACCTCATAAATTAAAATCGGTACAGTGTTGGCTGAGTTATTCAAGTTTTTCTTTCTGAAAAAATTTCAAAAACAGTATGAAAAATTCATTATTATGATTCCGTAGCAAACTTTTTTAGATGTTTTTAAGGAAATTTTTTTAGCTTCACCTGTTTCGTCATCTGAAGTGATTTCTTTTCAAAAAATACTTTAAAACACTATTTTTATTCATGAAAAACTAAATTTTTTGAGGTATTTTCAAATGGTTGCAGCTTACGTTAATCTTAATATTATTCCGAAATATTTTGGTGCAAGTCTTAAAATATAATAGATTTTAAAATTCGTATGGAAAAACAGTACTGATTTTTATTTTTATTTTTTGTATGGGAAGTGATGCACTCTAATGCACATATGTAGATAAGTGACATTAATTAATACAAAAACATAAAGCCAGTCCATCGGTAGACGCATTGCTACTGGGCGAACGACTATTTACAATATCATTAAGATTATTTCTTGCTATGTTTTTGTTCTTTCTTTTTATGGTATTTTGAAACTTAATCGCACATATCCCAGTCTCTTTAAAAATATAAAAATGTATTAAAAAAAAACTCTGTATCGAACTCTCATGACTTGACGGTGCTAAGAGCCAAGTGGAGCAGAGATGAAGACAAAACGTGCGGAAGCGCGCGATATATCTCGCCTGTGGTCTCACGTTACTCCAGCAGAGCATGGCATGACAAAGTTTTATTTTTCCTTTTTTTTAATTTTTATTGTTTTTTTGCCTTGTCTGTATGTTGTGGTTATATGTTTGTCTCAGTTTTTTTGTCTACTTGACCATCAGTGATGGCATATCCATGGAGTACTATGTAGAGCCGGAGTTCATTGTCAAGGACAATTGGTGCGCACTCGTTTTTTGGAGCTAAATACTTAAGGGGCCTTTTTCTGTCTTTTTCTTTATTTTTATTATTTTTATTTTGCTTCTTGCCCCGTCATTGTTGATATTTTCGTTACTCAATGCGCTTGCGCTAATATAAACACTGCCGTGGTTACCGCTGAAGCGCGCAATTTAAATTATATTGTGTTATGAATTTTGAATTGAATGAAAAATAAGCGAACTCATTTGAAGACTTAATGGCAAGTAAATGAAGTATTTTTTTTCACTTGCGAGATAATATGGAAATCAGTTATTAAATGCGCACAAAGCGCACAGATAAATAGTTGAGCAATTATTTTGAAAATATTTCATTTCGCTGCAGAAATTAATTGTTGCACGCCCTCTCATAATAATTACACGCAAAATTTAGAGCAAATTAGCCGAGTTGCGCACTAGTTAAACGCTATCTATCGTCTGCTATGCATCCCAGCGGAGGGGTGGCCATTTCGAGCGCATACTACAATTTCTCCAGTCAACGATGCGCATCGGTACCAGCGGATCAGCGGACCACCGGACAACGGACAATCTGCATCTCTGATGGTAAGTATTTGCATTCGATCGATCAGTGCACACTTTCATTCTGCAGCAACCTAATGAAGTAACTAGTATGCAGGCAACAGCTGCCACATAAGCAACAACAACAAAAGCTACTACAACAAAGCAAACTTGAGTTATTATCGCTGATGGCAGCGACCAACTTCGTCTACATTTAACAACTTTATTGGCCGGCACGCGAACTCATATTTGTATTTGATGCGATTCGTTCACTTGATTTTATCGCATTTTTATTTGTTGTGCGACTTGAACAAAAAAGATCTTGTTTAGTAGTTAGAATTGAAAATTTTAAATTCCTTAGCATGCAGTACCAAATAGCGAAATTAAATCGAAGTAGTTTTACAGAAGATAGTACAATGCAATCAGTGTGACGGGGGGCTTGTGAAATATTTTACAAGAAAGAGTATTAAAATGTAAAATGTCATATGTAATCTTATTTTTAGTTTAAATACTTTTCGTACTTATATATTCAGAATTCAAACTTTTTAATAATTTTTAAGACATTTCGAAAATATTATGCACTGGCAAAGTAAAGTGAAGCGATTTGTTCTGTTTGTTTTGATCAAATTCCGATCTGCGAAAATGCGCTCTGCAGCGCCATAGCTGTGCGGCAAACATAACAAGTTAAAAATACGAGAATTTAGTTTGAAATACAACAAGTTACTTCTAGTTTATTATCGAAATCAAAAGTTGCCATTGTATACAAATTTTCTCTTTGTCGCTTTCTTCGTACAAGTTAGAGGGCTGCATGAATTCATTCAAACTTCTAGCCAAACAGATTACAGTAGATTTGAATATTTTACTTCACATACAAAACACTCAGCGTTTGGAATTTTGTAAGTTATGAATATACATTTCGTTTTATATTTTCTACCTTCAAATGGAAGAATGTGAATGAATGAATAGAAAACATTCAAATCATTCAAACTCATTTCGGTAAAAGTTTTTTTCTACGAACAAGTTTTTTCGTATATACCAGGAGCGCAGCAATACATACATACATACATATGTATGTTTGTACATATGTGCATAGAAAAAATATTTTTGGATATTCATACAAAAAATTGTCATTTATTTCAATTTATTTATTTTCACTTTGTTTGAATATTGTAATGCCGACACATATATCAGAACAGCTATTCACTCAAATTCAAAAAAATTTTAAGCCAAAATCGTTCATTCGTTTTGTATATGAATAATTCATAACCCGTTTTGAATGCATTCATGCAGCCCTCTAGTACAAGTTAGGAAAATTGTTTAAAACTATTAAAAATGTCGAATTAGTGCTTTCTCTATATGGATCAATACAAGCAAGGCTTTTCAAAATTTCACGGTTAAAATCAAACCTCTTTTTTATTTGCAAACTAAGTTCAATATAACATTGCTGACTGTTTTTTTTTTATTTGGAATTTACTTAAACGTGATGTTATATATACGTCTCTGCGGCACAAGTAATATACATATGTACACTTCCTTAATAGGTAAATGATTATCTGGATTACAAACGTCTATATCAGCTGCGTTACTTGGCATACAGTTTAGTTTCAAAAAAAAAAAGACAATATAAGTTTATATTTAATCTCAAAATTGTTATATATGTAACTTATGCAATCTGTATGATTCGCTTTGAAATTCTGCGTTTACTCGATTGACAATATCCAAAATATTTGACAAAAATATGTAAATATAAGCTTTTATTGGTGCGGAATCAATTTTTTCGGCAATAGCTCGCGCTTGGTTCACACCATCATCGAAACAAGATATGAACAAGTAATTTTTAAGCAAAAAAAAACACCGACGTCAATTCTCATGCAACGATTGCATCTATGGCGGTTGACGTGGTCCAAAATTATGCGGTAACATACATACAAAAAAAAAATATATATATATTCCGACGAACTGATAACCTCCTCCTTTTTTGGAAGTCGGTTAAAAATAATTACAACGCACTCCACTGGGACTGTAAACGTTCAACAGCTTGCTTCAGCGTTAACCAGCGAACGTTTGACACTAGAAAAATTGTATGACTTTTAACACCAACGTAGGTTTGAAACTCGGCTTGGGTCAAAACGGTCACACAGAATACAATAATGCCAAGGCGTATGAGAATAAGGCTATAGGAAATACTTAGATATGTATGTGTTTGTATTAGGGCAGGTCAATTTGTATGGTGGATTTTTTCCACTATGCGCGTATAGCACAGAAGAATTCTTCGTGTAAATCTAAGCAAATCTAAGGGTCTAAAATCGATATGGAGTTTGCTAAATTGCGAAAATAGGTTTCTTAGAAATTTGCTGCAGTGACATAAAAAAGTGCTTACAATTTTTATAAAACCATGCTATAAGGGGTTTTCTCCACTTAACTTTTTCTTAAATTGTCCACCAAAAAGCGCAACAGTGAAAATTTTTGGCAATTTCTTCGAAACATATTTTCGCAATTTGGCAAACTCCAAACTAATTTTAGACCAACGGTTTGTTCGGCAAATGTGCTTAGAATTACACGTAGAATCCTGCTATGCTATATGTGCATAATCAAAAAAAATTTACCCGCCCTAGTGTGTAGTAGTGTTATGAACTGAACACAATCCACAAACACAAGCCCAGGCTGTCGTTTGATTGCACGCCAAGTTGTAGTCGAGCAATTTCTAGTTTCTAATTTTACAGGTGTATTTACATTTCGCATCAGTGTTGGGAAATGAAATTGTTCCTTCAGTGCGAAATCTATACAAAAACTACATTTTTGACAGTAAATTGTATCGAGTTTTTAATTTGCTCATATATTTTCTTAGTATATGCGCACATATATTCCCCTCAAGACCAATAATTTGATGGCATGAGAACGTTTACTTGTTCATGTACATACATTTACATACTTTACACATTTACAAATTGATTAACATAAATATGCATGCACACATTTTCAGGTACAATTCCTAACCAAAAGCATTTTTAAGACATTATTAATGGAAAAAAGAAGCATCTTCTTTGGATTCAGTACCAAAACTAGGCCTAGGATTTCATTAGTAATATTAATACTATGGCAATATTCCTAGCTATAGTGCTTATCAAATCTATACGACACCCACATATCGACAATATTTGACCATTTATCTTAATATTATTTAATTTTAATTATTTTTTTTTTATAAAAGTACAGTTTATACTTTAACAAAAACCGTATAAATCCAAGGTCCAATTTTTGTGCAGCGTTAAACAAAAATCAACAAACTTTCGTAAAAGTTTCGAGCTTATTATTTAAATATTTTTGAAATATTTTTTTATTATTCCTCTGTTAAAATTTGACTTATTTAAATTTTTTCATAAAAAAAAAACAGCATAAAGTCAGGAATTATTAATTAATTTTTCAGAAACTATCAGGCGTGTCGAAGAGTGAAGTACATACGCTTTATGGAGAATTTGATTAGCTTTACTTCGTATTACGATTGTTCAATTAGTTCGAAAGATATACGTGATTAACCAGTATTTTATAAGCCGAATAACGGTAAATTGCAAATATCTCAGAAAGTTATCCATAGAGAAAAAAACTAACTTGGTTTTCGGAGTCACTGAGCGACTCCATATAGAAATTGGATAGTGGCATCGAGTGAACAACAAAAAATGTGATCCAGTGTTATCGAAGATATTGCTTCTATTGAAGCTGATTTCGACATTTTGTTTTAAGATTTAGTATCGAAAATTGAATGGGAAGCTGATAGCATACCTTGTGGTATGTTATAATACTTCGTTCAATACATTTTTAACACTTTTTCAAAACTTACAAATACAAATTCGAAAAAAAGTCAAAACAAAAAGAGAATAAAAAACTATCCCGCTGTGAATTTTCATAGCTATATATTTTTAGTATTCATCACAAAATTGTACTGAAAAGATTTACGTAGTAGTAAAGTATATTTTGAAAGAAATTGTATAAAAAAAATTCAATTTTACAAAAAATGCCAACACCGTTTCGTCTGCCTTGACGCTTTCATTAAAAAATTACAAGCCGTGCACGATAGGGTTGTGGAACGAAACTGCAAATAGTTCCACACCTCATCACAAGCCCTTTATGTGTTTACGGCATTACAACCATACATTGAAAAATTTGAAAAAACAACAGGTTCTGTGCCTAATTTTTGCCTTTGAGCTAAAGCCCGTTCTGTTACAAAAAAAAAAAAAATCCAGTTACTGATGAAGAAAATCGATGGGTAAATACGATATAATGAGTGGTCAAATGAATATGCGCAAAGATTTTTTGTATGAAATATGAGCAGAATAACGAATAAATTTGTATTCTTCATTCAAGCACTTTCGAATGATGAATAAATTTTTATTCACTGGTAATGTGTAGGGATGGGTAAATTCGATATTCGAAGCTGCGAGATTCGAATTTTAATCGAACTTTAGCTCTAAAATGACGAATTTTTGAAATCGAACTTTGTGGTGCTAAAATTCGGATAAAATCGAATTTTTCTAGAAAAAATCGAATTTCGTCTTAATTTGCAAAAAAAAAACAAAATTCGATTGACATTAATGCACGTCACCATAAATGTTTAAGTATTAACTCACAGTGAAATGTATTTATAGTTACATATCCCAGCTATACAAATAAATTCATAAAAAAAAAAAATAATATTTCAGATGCTTTATAATCTTAAAACTTTATCTAATGCTTGGTTTTCATTATGTCGAAATAACTGACATCAAAAACTGCTTTAACTAACAGCTGTTCACTTGGTGTCAAATACATCATAAAAACTGACCAAATGTAGATATCGCAGTGCATGTCAAAGGCTGTCGTCAAATTTTTTGTGGCAGGTGATTAACATTCCGTTTTCCAACACTGATGTTAAATGTGAAGGGAAATTTTTGGCATAAGTCAAAATTAGCAGCCGTTTAGCTATGGACAAACCAAAAATGTGGTTGGATAGAACTCTTCATGCCCTATTATCTATTTTGTTAATGGTTTACTTAAAGATCTCGCTTTAAAAAGCAGAATCATACGTTAGCATTAAATGTAAGACTTTTTTAATAAATATACGTATGATAAAAAAGTATGTAACGTGAAGTATGCAAAAATTTCTTTTGTTTTTGTAAAGCTAGAAATATAAATGAAATCATGTTATACGCCCCAAAAAATTTGTTTCAATATGCTACATTTGCCAAATTTTTGGATTTTTTAGATATTTTTTTGGAAGAAAAAAAATTCTTTTGTATTTATTTTTGGTTGTGAAGCAAAAAAGAGCGACATGGATAGGTAATCATATAAATATAAATTCATCTGAGTCTCTTTTTCGATTTGAGTTGACGTTCTTTTTTTCGAAAATTCGAACTAAATCGAATTTGCACCACCAAATTTCGAATCGAATGTTTGGGCAATGTTCGAAATTCGGAAAAAATCTAATTTCAACCCCCCACTACCCATCCCTAGTACTGTGATCAAGAAATAATGAATAAATGAAAAATTATACTATATAGTGGAACGATATTCCGTCATCCCTTGTCAAATTTGGTTTGGAGACAAACCGGTTTCGGCGTTGTGCCATCTTCAGTGTCACTTTTCGTTCTTCCTTCTGCTTTTATGTATTCGTAGTACTATCTGTTTTAACTGTCATTAGGTCATGCATACCCATCTAAGTGCGTATGTTTCATTAGCTCGCAGGTAGGTGCTTTTTGGTTGCTTGTATTCGCCGGCGGGTAGAAATCCGTTATTTTTAATTTCTTGGTTTTCGTGATTGCGTCAGTTTATGTTCAGTTATTTCGCAGGTAGTTGGTTTTAGGTTGCTTGTATGTGCCGGCAGATAGAAATCCGTTATTTTCATTTTCTTGGTTTCTGCGGCGTGGGTCTGTATCTTCGCGTTGGCGTTCTTTTTCAGGTTTTCCGCACAGCATCTTGAGTGGTTCGAATATTACATCGGATACGGTGTTTGTTTGTTCGTTTATAATTCTCCCTTGAAATGTTTTCTGCTTGTATATTTCCATGTTATCCAAAATGTTCAAACGCCGTCCTTTATGCTGTACGTGGAGGAGTTTACTTGCCTTATAAATTTTCATTGGTGTACATTTATTTTCGAACATATGATTTGCGAAGTTTGATTCTGGTGTGACGCTTGGTTTTTGTGTCCTCTTATTGTAGTCTCTTATATGTTCGCGGAATCTTGTTTTAATCTTACGGCCAGTTTGCCCTATGTAGCTACACTTGCATTCACACGTTAATTTGTATACACCCTGCTTATCTAGAGAGTCCTCTTCGTTTGTGCTGCTGTTCAGTATTCTTCCGACGTTGTTCCTGGTTCTGAACGATGTGCTAATGTTGAATTTTTGGCAAACCTTGGTCAGTTTGTATGTCATTTTACCCGTGTAAGCTAACACTGCCAAAGCTGTTTCATTGTTTTCTTTCTTGTTCCTACTTTTTTGTTTCGAGTCCTTTCTAATTTGTCCACCAGATCTTTTTTGTATCCATTGTTTTTGGCAATAGCATATAGTGTGTCTAGCTCTCTCCTGTGTGCTTCCTAAGTTAATGGGGTTCGCTCAAGTCTAGTTAATAATTGTCTAAATGCTACGTTTTTGGGTTGTTGTGGGTGGTTAGAGGTTTCATGTATTACTGGGTCGGTCGCTGTGGGCTTTCTGTATATCCCATATTCCAGTCTGTTGGTGGTCTTGTTTATTTTAATCGTTAGATCCAAATTGTTGAGTTTTCCTTTCTCTTCCTTATCCATCTTGAATGATATATTTTTGTGTTGTTCATTGAGGTAGTCCAATATCTGCTCCTCTTTGTCCCCCGTTATTATATGTACATATTATGTCGTCCACATATCTAGCGTAGAAGCTGACCCCCAAATCGGTTGTGAGATGCTCCATATATTTCTCTTCTAGGCTTTGCATGAACACCTCCATGAGTATAGCCGATGTTGGGTTACAATTCCTAGTCCATTTATTTGTCTGTATATTTTGTTGTTAAATCGGAAATAGTTTTGGTTTATCGTAGTCTTCAAAGTATTGATAATTTCTTTTGCGATTTTCTCTTCCGTTTTGCCGAGTAATATTCTAAATAAAATATCCATTGTCCCTGTTGTTGGTATTGATGGATAAAGATCCTTTATGTCAAATGATACCAATTTAGTATTATAAGTGAAATGTAGGGGTGTCATCTTTTCTATAAGATCTGCTGTGTTTTTGTGACTGTATATTTATTGGGTAGCTCTAGGTTCATCTTTAGTACGGTCTTCAGGTATTTCGAGAGTTTTTATGCCGGAGCCGATCTGTAGTTAATAATCGGTCTCATCGGGTTACCTGGTTTATGTATTTTAGGTAATGAAATCATTGGAGGGGCCGAAGGGTTCATTGATGTTAGTCTTACTCTTTCATTCTCCTTTATTATCGTTGTCGCCCTTTTTATCGCACTTTTTATTGCCACTTGGTATTCATCGGTGGGATCATTTCCTATTTTCTTGCAGCCTGTTTCTCTTATTAGTTGTTCCGTTTTTTCTATGTACTCATGTTTGTTGATCAAAACCGTTGTGTTCCCTTTGTCTGCTTTTGTTGTGATCACGTTGTTCGCCTTTAGTTTTGGTTTTAGAACGCTGATTATTTTATTTTCGTTATACTGCTTTCTTTTGTCAACTCGGAACCCGCTGGTGGTAGCAGAGGAAGAGGAAGGCCCCCACTGAGATGGAAAGACTAGGTGGAGAAGGACTTGGCTTCACTTAGCATTTCCAATTGAAGCCAGTTGGCATAGAAAAGAAACGACTGGCGTGCTTTGTTGAACTCGGCCAAAATCGCTTAGGCGGTTACAGCCTAAATAAGAAGAAGAACTTTGTGCAGGCTTTGAAACTTTTATTTATGTGGTATGGTATAAATGTTGAATATGTTGAAATGGATCACCTTTGTTGATATATGGGCTTTTAAAGCAAATCCTTTATTTATCATTTGTCCCGTTAAATTTTGGTAAATCCCGTATTTTTGGGGCAAATTATTCGTTTGTTCCGTATAGGTGGAAAAAAAAATCCGCCAACACTAGTGGACATACCCAAAATCTTTAGGGGTTACCTTTGATAACCTGTTCTCCTTCTCCGCGCACACAACTGCAGTTGTCAACAAAGTACAGAGCCGCAACAAGGTCCTCAAGTCGCTCGCCGGCAGCACTTGGGGCAAAGGCAAAGAAACGTTGTTTGGTCCCCGGGGACTAGTTGGGCGTAGTGAACGAGGCTACAGACTTGTCAGAACGCCGCACTCCAGACAGCGACAGGATGGTTTCTGACGTCGCATGAGAACCACCTGCACAGCGAGGCCCAAATGCTTCCCATAAGGGAAAAATGCTCAGCAAGCAGCGTCACAGACGTGAGCACCTCAACAGACCCTTGTTCGAGGAAGAGCCTCCGCTCAGACACGTTAGAGGACACCTGTTCGAATACAGGGACGCGGCCAGATATACACTGACCAACCAATGGATTCGACGAGTGATCAACAGCATTCATAGGGAGTCGGTCACCACCTCACGTGATTGGAGCCCAATCACCACCTGTAGCAGAAACGGATCTTCATCTGCCAAGAGAGACCCGCGTTACTCTGGCCCAGTTACGGTGTGGATATTGCAGCCGTCTCAACAGCTACCTGTCTCAATATCCCCAACGAGTGCCCGACATGTGGAGACTCCCCGCATGACACCAACCACCTCTTCTCATGCCAGCTCAATCCCACTGAACCCACACCCCTCATCCTTTGGTCTGACCCCAGCCGTTTTTTGGGCCTACCCTTAGTTAAGCTTGACAACGACGATTGTTGGACAAATAGGCGGGACTTATTAGTGCCGCTACAACAACCAGAAGTTTAACCTAACACATATTGCACGGTGAATGAACGATCGTCGATCGTTTATGGAATAACAATGAAAAAAGCAGCATCGAGAAAATCCACTGTGCGAATTCCATAGCGATAAATACCGAAACCGGTAACAATTTGGTGGAGTTTTTCGAATGTCTGCCTTGCCTTCCTTGAGTTAGATTTTTACTATATTTTTGGGGGTCTGTGGACGGGACATTAAAACCTCATATTTATTAGTTTCTTTTCCAAAATTACTTGCCACATACTGACTGGTTTTAAGTTACAAAAGCCCGTGGTGAATAAACATTAGCTTCTGTGTTCTTTAGTAGTTTCTTCGTTTCACACAAAAAATATGAAAATGTGATGTGTGTATGTATGTGTATATGTCTGTGCCTACCAGCGAACATGTTAGTACTATGATTGCCAACTAAAAAATTATTACCGCAATCAAATCGAAAATTAGCGCCAATGGCATGCCCACTGACTTCTTAACCCAAAGCCCCATTTGCGAAATTTGAAAATTTACAACATCATAAAAGAAGTCGGTAAAATCGTGAATGTTAAATTCAAAAAGCGCAAACTGAACTGCTGGGCCAATCAGCAAAAACAACAGCGGCATAAACAACAGCAGCTGAAAACACTGCAGTATTAATAATGCCAAATACTTCCGTTATGACGGCATCATTACTGCAGTGCTGAAAAACCGAAGCTGTTGCATATTAATACATATGTATATTAGGGTGGTCCAAAAATGCATGTAGGGGGAAAAAGTAAAGTCGGACTTTTTTTGCTCTCATCTCCTGGGATTGCTCTATACGGAAAAATATACCCCTGTTTTTATTTTCAAAATCAGAAAATATTTATAGGTCGCTCAAAGCGCTCAAAGTTTTCCATATATTTTATATGGGAAATAACAACTTTTCATAGAAACGGTATAGCATGCTTGAAAATCAATATTTTTCGATCGGCATACTCTGTTTCTCTTCAGGAGATTCTCAGTAATAATACCCAGTTGTTTACTTAACCCTTTTGCATAGTAACAATATTTTAAAGGGCCGCCAAAACCCCAGAAAACGCAATGGTGGGACCAATACAAAATATTTAGTATTAAAAAATGGTCACATAAACCATTGGGTATTATAACTGAAACTCTCCTGAAGAGAACCAGAGTTTTTCGACTGAAAATAATTAATTTTCAAGATTTCTATACCGTTGTTTTTTTTCATATAAATACATGGAGAATTTATAGCGCTTTAAGCGACCTCTAAAGATTTTTCGATTTCAAAATAAAAAAATTAAGTTTATATTATTCGATATAGAGCAATTCTTGGGGTGAGAGTATTAACCCTATTCCTGCATTTGTACAATATATTGCACATTTATTTTTTTGTAACATTGGAAGCGTGCTACTAAAAATCTTATTAATATTTTTGAAAACAAATTAAACTTTATGAAGTTTCGGAATTTCCCGAATAGTTTACGTAAATTTCAAAATCGAAAACATTTCAAAAATATTTTTAGAATTTAACTTAAAAATAGACCATTTTATAAAATTCCAGTGGCACGCAAGTTGTGGTAATTTACTGTACAAAAAATACGTGAAAGTCAAGTAAAATCGCTGGCAAAATAGAACATTGTATGGAAATATAAAAAGCATTTCTCATATAAAAATGCTAAAATTAAACTATCATGATTTAAAATATTGTTCCCGAGTGGTAAAAAAAAATGTACAATATATGTATTGTACATTTACACTAAAAGCTAGTAAGTGTCTTGTACAATATATTGTAGAAGCGTCCGCAAAGGTTGCAGTTGAAAAGGCAATTAGGGTGGTTTTTGCCGTGGTTTTTGAAGAGCTTGTGCGCTGTTGTTGCAGTAAAGGGTAGGTTTTTGATTTCTTGATCTACTGAAGGCAGAAAAACCGGGAAGGTTTATTAAAACGGGGCACTTGTATTTTATATCTTAATTGTATCTGAAATTTTTCAAAATTTCTTTATATAATTAATTCTCTTTTCATGGAGAAAATTTAAAATTTTTTAATGCAAATATTAGGTTCTTTCCCGTGCGCAACAAAATGGGTAATAGAGAGCGAAAACTGGAACGTATTGGATCGTAAGTGTTTTCTTCTTCCTGCCCGAAACAGCCCGGACTTTTTCTCCGGGTAAAAATGGATAAAGTGTCAAAGCGCATATCAGCTGTTTTGTGTTTACATGTGGCCTGCATTTACTTGGTGCTTTAAAGGAAGGAATATTGAATGTATTTTCAATTTTTATCTACTTAAAACCAAATTTGTGAAAAAAAATTCAATTTCTAAGAGTTGGCATTTAAGTGACAAAAACAAAACAACGCTAATCAGCTGTTTCTCAAATTCTGGGCACGAAATGTGGTTTTTTTGCGTTCCCGTACTTCTGGATTAAGTTCCATTTTTGAGAGCAAACTTTTCGCTTATTCTCTGATTACCGGATCCGGTCCGGATTGTTAGGGAAAGAACCTATTAAATAAAGATATTTAAAAAGATATAAAATATTCATTCCAACATATCTGCAGTAAAATCAATTATTTTGTATATACATAAGATCATTTTCAATGAAATAAAAGTTTTATTCCGTCAAACTTAGTGAAATATTTCTTGAGTTTTATTGAGTGCTTTTGCTCCATTGCGGACTTTTGTACAACATATTGCACAAATTTGAGGTAGCCCTAATAGCAACCCAAAACAACTTTTGAATAGTTTTTTTACTTTTGGTATTATAAGGCTCTATGAATCTTGTAATTATAAGGAACAATTTTTATATTCATCAGGGACGGATTTGACCGGAAAGGGTTAAAATTCCGACTTTACTTGGTGTTTTTACCACCCTAAAGTACATACACACATATGTCGATATGCATATGTGACTGCCAAGCACCAAAGCCATAAAATAGCGTTTGCGAAAATCTAAGCAAATATTTTTAATTCATAGCCGTTACGCTTAATTAGGCAATTGCATAAAAGCCGCTGCTGTGGCGAATTTTGTTTTTGTCCGTTGTTGCTGTTGATGCAGCGGCGACTAAAGACGGCATCACTGTTGTAATACAAACACGATTGGCTGCCGACAATTCGACCTGTTCAACGATTGATTGGCGGCGGCGGCAATAGCGGTTAGGTGCGAAAAAACTCAACCGGCTGTATTGGGAGGCAATCTCACACTTGCTGTGTTTGTTTGCTAGCGTCGCGAGTCGGGCAACATGTGTGCCAACAAAGGCATTAATTGAATTGAACGGATGAGGCAATGGTCCAATGCAACAACCGGCGCTAAACGGTGAAGATATCCTCATCTCCAACAGCACCTTCAGCACTGGAAGCGTCTCAGCTGTTGAAAGCCGCCGCTGATGCTGCAAACGTCAAACGCAAAGCCATACAAATACGTACCCATACCACTCAGTGCGTATGAGACACAACAGCAGCAACACTGAATCTTTGCTACAAATGCAACGGCGGCAACAGCAGCGGCCCCACTGCCTCTTTATTTGTATCTGGCCGTGCTTGGGCTTGGGCTTCGAATTCACTTTATCAATTGGCAATCATAAACTAATAAATCAAGTTTAAACGCCAACATGCAAGCACGACAACAACAACACTAACAGCACACTTATTGCTCGCTTTTTATTTTTTAACTCGCTGCCTACCAGTTGCCAACTGCCGTTTTATTTCGTCATTGAATGCATTTGTTCATTCATTAATTCTTCCGCTGCCCGCCGCTCGCTTGCTTACTCACTCCATCGCTCCATTGGTCGTTCAGTCGACCGGCCGGCCCGACCGCTTAGTTATGTTACATGACACTCTGCTGTGCTGCGCATGTGCACTTGACATTGCCGGTCATCGTCGTCGCTGTCGTCGCTGTCGTCGCTGTCGTCTGCTGAAGCAGCAGACAGTCTGCTGGCTGGCTCATCTTGGCCGATCCACATTTGTGCGTCGCCCTTGCCCCGGTAGCCATGCGTTGTATGTAGGCAGGTTGCTGTTGCTACTTCTTGGCAGCCGGTGTAACCTGTTCGCCTATTGAATCTCAGTTCAGAAACAATTGCTCTGCGCTTCCAAGTAGCTGATGGCGACCAGTGCGCGGAAACCACCGCTATTGGCCGCGTTTTCAATTTCATTTAGTGAATTTTTCCGCTGCTTGTGCCAACAACTTTTTATCGTTGGATTTTATTTACTAAATATGTATGTACATACAGTATCGGTCATATCTATAGCACGCCATTTCAAAGTGATATTGTGTGCCACTTATGTTTATTTATTTATTTTTAAGAATTTTCAATTAAAATACAGTTCATTCTCAGACAAACCCTATATAAACCCAAGTGTAACAATTTGTAGAAAACTACAAAAAAGTGCAACAAATTTTCACATAAATTTCAAACTTTTTTCTGGGAAGTGTGAGAATTTTTTTGAGTATGCAGTTTTTTAGCCCCTTCAATTTTAGTCTGATAATGTGCAAGTTTCAAGTGGCTAAAAGTTACCGTTGATTTTTTAGAATTTTTTTCGCCAAAGGTGTTGCGGATTTCTTCCATATATACATAAATAAATTGAGGCTGTGTACTCAAAAAAATTCTAACACTGCCGAGAAAAAAGTTTGAAATTTATGTGAAAATTTGTTGCACTTTTTTGTAGCTTTCTACAAATTATTAAGCTTAGGTTTGTTTCGGGTTTGTCTGAGAATGAACTATATTTTAATTGAAAATTCTTAAAAATTAATAAATAAACATAAGTGGCACACAATATCACTTTGAAATGGCGTGCTATAGATATGACCGATACTGTATCTACGTGCGTTCGAGAATGTGTGTGCTTGGGTGATGTGGCTGTGCGTTTCAGCCGAACGATATACATAGTTGTTTTTGTTGTTTCTGCTCTCAGTTAGTGCAAGTATTAAGTTTCCTGCCACTTAGTCGCTTTAGTTTAAATAAATGTTTAAACATAGCCATACGCACACTGTTGAGGCAGTAGCCAGTTTGAAACCCGCTACAACGGCAGTAACAACAATAGTCCCAACCTTTCATATTGGCAGCACGTGTTCTTATGCCAACGTCGAATATGCACAGACATCCAGAGTAGAGGTATGCGCCGCCGAGCCACGTCGCACCGCCGGAATTTTATACCAAATTTTTATGATGTAAATATGAACCAACATTAAAAAATACATCGTTTGAAGAAACTAAAAAATCGTATAAAAACACAATTTTACGAAATGAAAACTATATTTTTAAAGAAGTTTTTTTTCATAATTTGGGCCACTTGGCAAGAATATGATCTCCTTTATTTTTCCAAAAAGAGCGTAACTCAGAAAAAATATAGGTAACATATTTTTCGATCGAAAGCGTTTATTACAGTTAAATGAGGGTCGAATACTGGTAATTGAACGATTTTTTTAACGCCAATATCTCAGAAAGCAGTTTTAACAGAAGCGGCCTCATCATCATCTTATCACTCAATTATTGGAGATAAAACAAAGACAAGTTGATTTTCCTGTGTATTTTTTTTTAATATTTTAAACAAACTCAATAAAAATCAAACACTTTTTTTTGCTAATTTTTACATTCGTATGTTATTTAATTCTGGGGTCCCACGTACGTATACAAGTACTAGGTGGCTGTGTGAAAATTACGTTAGCATTAGCAACGGCATCGCCGCCGCCGCAACGCATGTCGGCGTAAACCTCTAATCCAGAGCAATCAGGTATTGTAGAGTACATATAAAAATTTAAATGTATATGTAGGCACCACATCAGTACATGTACATAGTTGTCAGCGCTTGGCTGTTGCTCCTTTCAGATCAGATGATTAAGATTTTTCTTGCTTAATTTGATTGATACGTGATACTCGTATTGATTGGATATTTGTTTTTATTTTTGCTTTTCATTCAGTTTCTGTTACTTATAGCGAATTTGATACTTTTTTTTAAAAAGCTATTTACTTTAATTGCCATAGAGTTTCACAGCTCAGGCTGTGATAACAATAAAATGAACTTGAAAGCACGGTTAGAGGTCATGTGCTCACAAGACGTAAGCACGAGCTAATGAAGCTAATGAAATTTTGAAATTTACTGCACATACGATTTTGGCCTTTAGTGAAGAAAACTTAAAATTAATAATCAAAGTTTTTAGCTTAACTGTTTGCTAACAAACTGGTGCGGTTGTTTCTTAACAAAGGTCTCACACAAATATGGTCCCAGATTGCTTTGTGATTGATTTTAGTTGTAGAATTTTTCTGCCTAAAGGTCTGATTATGCATACTTCCCATAACTTCGCACAACTTCTTGGACGTAACACAACTTTACCAAACTTAAGGCTGATTATGCTTCGCATGCAACCATATTTAGCAGTACTACCAACCTTATACATCTACGCAGTAGGGTTATTCACGGTGTGTGAACAAAAACAGCTGATTTTTCCGTTTCTTTGGGTAAATGAATTTGTTTACAGAAAAATTAATTCAGGTACCTGTTAAGTAGTTTTAAAGGGGGTATATTTGTAGTCCAAATTAAGGCGACACTAAAGTTCTTTGCAGTTCGACATAATTTTCAATGGAATATCTGTCGAAATATGTAAGTAAAATATGAATGTTTCTCTAAAAAAAATACGTAACTAACTACATATATTAAAAGATATATTTACTATAGCTAGGTGTAAGGACAACTGCCAATTTATTTCATATAAAAAAGATATTTTAATATAAAATGAACATTTGAAATAAGAAATTGCGCGATATTTTCTTCTAAATTTTTGCCTGCAGAGCTTTTTTTCTTTTGTCATATAAAATATCATAAATATCATATTTTAATATTTAGTGATATAACCGAAGAATTTTTTATTATAAATTATATATTTAATTAAAGGTGGTTTGTGCTCTTTTTTTTAAGAAAGGCATAGATATTTATTTTAAAAAAATTGCTCTAATTTCTATATATATATAAAATATCTACATATCTAATCAAAGGACTTTCAATTACCTTTCCAACCGTATCCATACTTGGAAAATTGGTTTAAAACTTTCAAAGTTTAAGCTTTTGAAAAAATTTAAAACTAGCAGATCCGGCGAACTTCGTCCCGCACAAAATGATTTTTTTTTTTTATTGAAATATTTTGGTCCAAGTTCTTCACCAACAATTCACGGTCACGATTTATATGCTTATATTAATGGTTTGGTGGTCGGACGGCATACTTTCAAGGCAGTCTTAAGTAACCCAACGAAAGTGTAATGTCCGCGAAGAAGTTCCTGGAATTTCCCAAATGATCCGGCGTTTCACATCAAGGTTAATCGTATTGAGAAATAAATTTGAAGAATTTGTTCCTCTTTACTTCCTGGTGGAAACAATTATCCGGTTCGCTGGTGAATCCCTCCTTCAAACTGTATAGTATAGCTCGTGACAATTTCGAAATGGCTGAGTATCGTTGTTCCACAGAAATCCAGTATACATAGTAATATTGGCAATTCACGTCCATGTGGCCAATCGGAGCACACGGGAGGTCGACATATTCGGCCGTACGGCACGTCGATGTAATCGGCCATTCATCACACTTTTTTCCACTTGGCTCTTTTTTTGTAATGGTATTGTCCTTCTCGAATATGAGCCAAATCGCATCTTAAATACGAATTTTTAGTAATATCTCGACTCCTGAGCCACTTTGCGTGTATATTTTCCTTTTCTGATCATGCATAAGAAATAAGTATAAAGATTCCACGTTTACCCTCAATAGCACCGCCCCTATGAATTTGCACCAAAACAAAATTTATTCCATTAAAATCAGATAAACTTCTGCTAATTTCTGGGTAGTGCAATACATACAAAATGCATTCAACAGATTCTCACGTGAGAATTTAAAATTTGCGCGTTCTTCGCGTTAATTCTTAGCTTCACTTTGGCTACCCAATCACTGATTACCTTCAGTGTCTGAATTTCCAGAGTGTTGAGGGCTGACGACAGAATAAAAAACCAAACCCTGACGATTTTTTTCCTAGTTTTGAAAGAAAGGTCATTCGTGCAGGCCTCCATTAATTTACTTCAGACTGATGCAGCCTTTAAATTTTATTTTCTTCCATCTGAAACATGGATGGAAAGATGCCACCTATGCCTCGTCATTTATAACTATTCCGAAAAGGTATAGATTATTACTGGAGCTACTAAGCCTTTTGCAGTCACATTCCAACCGACTCTGTCATTCCTGCTGGGAAGTATGCTTCTTTCCTATTCTGGCTCAACATTCAATTCGTAGTTTTAGGTAACTTTAGTGGAAATTTCGGGTTTGCACCTGTTTTGGGTTCAAAATAAATTTTATTAACTAGCTCAATCTTGTATAAGGGAATCAAATCAGTGAGGGTTTTAATAAGACTCTATTTCTGAAATATATTTGAAGAGGGTTGCCACCTGTGTGGAAGTTCAAAATGAATTTAGTTAAATACTTTGAGATTGAAAATCAATTTAAGTAACAATTTAAATTTTATATTTTATATGGGTATTTTGAAATATTTTTGACGAAGGTTGCCACTTGATTAGTAATTAAAATTAATTTATTTGAAAAGCTAAAAAAATATTTTGTTATGGATGCCAAATAAGAGGTATATAAGAAAGGTGTATTTCACAAACATTCTTAACATTTTAACATTTGCTACTTGTTTAGAGTTTAAAAACCAATTTAAATAAGTTAAATACAATATTTCAACGTCGATGACAAACGAGAGAGGTTTATTTATCAAATAGTTTTGAAGGTGCTGCCACCAGTTTAAAAATTCTAGTTCAATATAATGAGAGGTTAAATGAAAGATTGCAATGCGGGTGTCTAAAGAAGTTAAAGAAAGTTTGTATCCAAAATATTTGTAAAAGTTTCGCTAACCATTTTAAAGTCAAATTTAACTTAGGCCCTCTCATTTTGAGTTGCATTTGATCCATTTTGACTGTGATCGAAACAGTTGATCGAACGATTTTTCTATCGGTAATGTGATGCTCATTCGAGTGTTTAGTCACGAAAAAGCAAAAACACAAGACTACTCAGGAAATATAAGTTGTTCTTTACATTGAAACGGCTGAGTTAAAATTTCATAAGAAAGGAAAATAACCATCTGACTAAAAGCATCAAATTATCAGCATAACTCAATGGAATTTGGCAAAACAGATTGAGGTGCAGCCGCAATATATGACAGCGTGACGTTAGACGCAAGTAAAAGTAGTAAGTACAATTTATAAGTAAGTATAAGAATTTCGTTCGAAAAAAAAAATTGAACCGATTCAGAGAAAATGAAACGGCTAACTATTTTTCTTAAACATACATCACTAACATCACCACAGTATCTACTCAAATTATACCACCATAAATTTCTTTACAAAACCAAAGAAACTTTATTCTCCTAGTTTGGAACTATCCACACACAGGTGCCACAGGTGATCATTTGCATACACAATTGATTCTCATATTTATTGCTAAGTGAACACTTTACTCCAAATAAAATTAACGCCATTCGGAGAAAATCGAGGCACGTCCAAGTGAGTGATGGCCCATTAGGGGCGAGCCAAATGCAAGTCTATACAATGGAAAAAGGTGCACGAAACTCGTGTATTTAAGAAAGCAAATAAGTGCGTAAGTATATGCATGTATGCATGTTATTCGACGGCTCCATACGCATGCGTCCAATATCTGCAGGTACTTACTTATAAGTGAATATATGTTTGTGAACCAAAACTGGTATGCTTGGAAGTGTTCGTGTTCGTGAGCAATGCAACGCCCTATAATCATACGAAATTAAAGCGTATAATTAAAGCGAATGAACTCTTTAAGTGTTTTTGCAAAGTATTCACATACATACATACATATATACGTATATATTTAGTATGCGATAAGTCCTTAAGGGAGTAAATCAAAAATTATTGCCATCAAGTCAAACGGAATTGAGCGTAGACGAACCATCGACAAAATGTTTTGCTGGGCCACCTGAAATCACAGCGTCCAACAAGTGCTGCAGTTGTCGGTTGATGATCACAAAATTGCTGAAGGTGATAATGTTGAACGCTCTTGTTCGCTGATGACACGTTGACGATTATGATGAGTTAAGTGTTGAGTGCTGAGTGCTGAGCTGCTGCTTGGTGGAAACGGTGTAAATATGCCACAATAAAATCAATCAAATCAACAGTTGAAGGCCAGCAGCTTTTCGCACGGCTAGGAGCGTTAATTCGAGGCAATAATGAAAACGTTGCATCAGTAAATTAAAATACGAACACAAAACAACAACAACAAGAGACTGTGATAATCAAGTTTCACTACTCCAAAAACTGTGCGACTTCACGATGTGCGGAGCACGGTTGCCATTTCCAAATTATTTTTCGGACCAAATGGTAAAAAATTGAGCAATTTTCATCACATCGGGAAATTGAGTAGAGTTTATTCCTCTTTATCAATTCAGTTTTTATAACTATTTTTTTTTATATATTGCATCCAAAGTACATTACAATTGTATATTTTTAACATTACATTATTTAAAGTTTAAAATTATAATTTGTTTCTTAATTTCGTTTTTATTAATGCTAAATCCAAAAAAATTTGCGCTCAGCTGCTGCGGAACTGTGAGGCAGACTAAAAATTGTATGAACTAAATCACACAATTCTCCAAAGGCCGTTTCACCCAATCCATTTTTTATGATTAAAGTTTTGCTACCTTTCCATATTTTCGCCAGCCACATTAATATTGGTCACCGAGTAATTGAAATTAGCAAAAAAACCGCGATAGTTTTTGAAGCGTGCTTTGACAGATGATTAGCCACGCCATATTTGAAGATCAGTGGCAAGGCGTGTTCACACTTTTAGCAGGTGTTGCCAATCGGCGTCATCGTCGTCATCGTCGACAATCGTCAGCGCATCAGTACATGGCTGACGATGGCCGTATCGTCACTTTTACTGACGCTGACGATATTCAACATAGGACGGAATATTCATCAATTATTTAAATAGAAAAAATTTAAAACACAAAACTATTGAATGAAGTGAAAGGGTGATGATAACCTAACCAAAAGCTTGTGAAATGGACCATTTTAAAAAGAATTGGACCAATGGACCAAACGAAAAGAAATGGACCAAATTCGGTCCATTTGGACCAAAACGGCAACCGTGTTGTGGACATCTCGTGGCGATTGAGCAACCTGTTGATGGTACAGCTGCACAACAACAACAACAACCACCATAAGAGCAACGACTGCAAAAACAACGATTCAGCAAGGCATTGTGTGGTGGTGCAAGCAAGCAAAAAAATACAAAAAAAAAGTGCGCAAAAGTCAATGCAAACAACAGAAGCGAAATGATTTCCACGGAGTTCAAGGTTATCAGCAAACAACAACAACCACAACCAGGATTGCTCACTGCCAGCAGCTCATTGACATATTGTAAATAAAACGGAGCGTAAAAAATGCGACAGTAAACGACGACCAGCTCATGCGACTACGTATTACAACAACAGCGATCGCAACAACATTTACCAGCAATCTGCCAATCCAGAAGTTGCTGGTCAAGCAGTCGTCGTGAACTGTATGTACGCAACTTCCGACGTCGCTATGACGATTTCATTGTTGCTGCTTTGGGTGCTGCCGTTACATTGGCAGCGCATGCAAGTTTTGGTTGCAACTTCCACGCTGCATGTGTGTGAGTGTGTGTGCCACTAGCCACTAGCCGGGCACTCCTTGGCATTGCAGCTTTCAATTTTTTATTTTTTTTTTATTTTTTTTGCTGCCGCACAATTCAGTTCAACGTCGTCCGGTGGCTTTGCAGGCTACTTGGTCAGTGGTAGCTGTTGTGGTTCAGCCTGGCTAGCAGCCTCTGTGCTGATTCATAGAGCAAGTAGCAGTCAAATAGTCAAAACGCGGCAATTCGTCTGCCAGTTTTCCACTTCTTTTTGACTTCTGTTGCGAATAACTTTTGTTTACATATAAATTATACGTACATGCATACATACATACATACGTGTATATTAGGGTGCTTTTTTTTGCGACTGTTGTTTGTTTTTCACACGTACCTCGAAATTTTGTGAAAAACACCAAAAAAAAACTCCCTGAAAGTCTTAGCCCGTAATATTAACATTAAGTACTCGCCCCAGGCGGTCAAAGATTTTCCATATAAAATACACGTAAACTTTGATTTTTCTTTTTAAACTCTACAGCTAAGAAGCATTTTATGATATAATCTTGTTCAATCGCGGGTTTTCTTTAGAATTGCATGCTCTACAAAAGTGTCCATTGCGGCGCACTCCTTACTCCCACCAGCGAGGTAGTACGGGTCACTAAACACAATTTTTTCATGAAATTCTCGTTTTTTTCCCCCTCGCCCGTAAATAAAAAGAGATGCATAAAAACTTTAAATGGGGAACTTGTAGGACATTCAATTTCCTACAAAAAGATTCTGGAACACTAAATCGCTCACATCGATAATTCTTGAGATATTGGACTTTGAAGTTGATCAACAATTTTTACAATTAAGCTCAATATTCCATGAAACATCCACACTACCTGAACTTCAAAGCCCAATATCTCAAAAAATGTCAATGTTAGCGATTTGGTGTTATAGAACCTCCCTGGTGGGAGTAAGGATTACGCCATAATGGATACATTTGTAGAGCATTCAATTCTGAACAAACCAGAAAATTTCGAGGAAGGAGTGAAAAAAAAACAATAGTCGCAAAAAAAGCACCCTAGTGTATATGTAATTTTAAAGAATTGCATTTTAATTTTCTGGGGCGCGCTACCATTGAAATTGATCGCTCATCAGCTACTGCGCGAAGGCAAGCCAAAGTGAAGCAACACTGCATGGGCCGCAGTTTACAAGTGCTTATACTTTTTATGTCTGCATTCTGTTTTGGTAGTTCAATTCGATTATGCTCACTTTTGTTTTTCTTTTTTAGAGGCACTCAATCGTATCGCTGTCTCTTTCGCGGTAGGCTAAAATGTCTGCAATGTCAATTCAAACATTCCTTGAATTTAATTTTGAAAAAATATGCGCAATTTGACATTTCTGAACTGCCTGCGGTAGCAGCGTTTTGTCAACATTTGACAACTTAACGACAGGACAAATTTAGGTTCGCATCTTAAGTCTTTTGTACTATGAGGAATGCGACGAGATTGAGGAGTTTAAAAGGAATTGTGAGTTCGCTTTTTATACCATTCATGAGCATGAATTGGTATTATAACTTTGATACGGTCTTTGTAAGTACCAAAATAAGAAGAGATAGACCCATGCAAAAGTATGATCAGAACGTCGAACTGAGCCGATTTAGCCATGTCCGTCTGTTTGTATGCAATTTAGTCTCTCAGGTTTCGAGATATTCAACTGAAATTTGGTAAGCGAGTGTATTTTTATAGTTTACTAATCATTTGTCGTAACTGGCAAAATCCGACCACTATAACATACAGCTACCATACAGCTACCATACAACTGATTGTTCAGATATGAGACTTTTCGTTATAACTTCTCCATTTATGCAGCTAGAAACATGAAATTTCGCACAGTAAAAATGATGAAGATCGGATTACTATAACATATTGCCTCCATACAAGTGATTGTTCAGATATGGGGTTTTAATGTAAAACTCCTTTATTTAGACAGCTTAAACCCCGAAATTTCGTGAGCTATATTCTAAGTAATCATACAAGGTCTGCTTAGAAAATCGTCAGGATCGGTGCTGTATAAGCTTTATCTCCTATACCACTGATTGTTCAGATAGAAGTCTGCGATATAACTCCTTTATGTAGGCAGCTAAAACCAAACAACTAATTTCAAATGCAGTAATTTGTTAAAGAAAATTTTCTGATGTTCATGAAAAATATGAGGCCTTCGGCATAGGGACAACGACCGACAACAATAATAAACACAGCGATAACTATAGCCATACCTATAACGATACCGATTATGGTGATTTACTATGTATGCATCAGTTTTTTTTGTGTTCATTTAGATATGTGCATGCGTATATTTGCATGTATCAATGTTGGATAAATTTTACTTATTCTTTTGTAAGATCATTAAAATGTAACGCCATTACTGATGTAATGCGTGCCATCTTAACTGCTGTATGTGCAAATCTTTGCGCAACTAAAAAGCGAATTACACTAAAACCGCTGCCTGAGTGCATTTTCCCATAAAAATGCTGTAAAAACTTTAGTACTTGCACAGGAAAAAAACAGTTTTTCAATTTTTTTATTCGTTTTTGCAATATGTATTTCTTTAAAGAGCAGTTAACACTTTTAAAGTCCAATAAGCGCGTCTAACCGGCTAATTATTTTGAAGTATAAAAATAAATTTGACCACGAATTACGTCATCACACATGCTTGAATAATAGTCTGAAGTGTTATGTAGTGGACGCCACTTCCTTGGCGAACACTTCCTTGGTTTATAAAACAATATAAAGCGCTAGCGCTCGCACAGCTGTATCGCCTAGAGCATGTAGTACCTCTTTATCTCAAAATTGAATTTGAACCTCAAATCGCAGCTCAAAATCTCCGCTTCAAGATAAAGCGCAGCAGTTCAGTTAAAAGTTGACGAAAGCACAAAGGTACCTTCAATTAACGAGGTGTGTACTGTGATTATGATCTAAGCAGATTAAAGCTGCTGCGTATTTATGTACGGCTTAGGCGGGAAAAAATGTAGATATTAAAAGCGAGCTGTCAAATTTGATGTGCTCCGCGAAAGTCAGTGCCCACGCAACTCCAGCTGACACAGCATGCGCGTGCAATGTTGTTTATTGATTACGAAGGCGACGAGCAGCAGCTATTTAGGTATAAGGAGCAGCCGAAATACACATACATACATCAAACTATAGCTTGTATGCTTAAAAAATAAAATAAATAAAAAATAATAATTTCTGGTAGGCCCTCTGCGTGGCTCGGAATTTCTTACCCTAATTGACGTAGCGAAAAATGGAGGCCTCACCTTTTCTAGCTTTTCACATTACAATGCCAAGTGTATTAACACACAACTTGGATAAATTATTTTGGGTTTCAATTATAAAGTAAAATCAAAAATAAGCCATACTTACTTCACTACCCTATTCATTTAAAGCTGCTTCTCAAAAGCGGCTTAAATTCAAATGTTATACATACCCAGCTTAAAGCCGCTTTTGCATGTGTTTTAAAACATTCAATGATGTAATTTAATTTCAATTTTTCAGTCAAGTTGATAACAATAATTAATCACTGTTGACAACAGAAATAAAATTATTTAAATACTACCATTACTACATCGCTAAATACATACATAAATAAGCAAAATATGTATATGTAAATGTTAAACGATGAAAACAAGCAGTGATTCTCGGTGTCATTGGCTTGGATTCGTTCCATCGTTGGCTTTTTTTTTTGATGTTTTTTGTTTTGATCATTTTCCTTCGTTTGCTCATCGCTTATGCAGTTTTTATTTCTTTTCCATTTCTTGCTTCTTAATTTTTTCTGCTTTATGTATGTATGTGTGTGCATTGTTGGTACCAATTGTTACGAATACACCTAACAGACATGCTCGCTTTTGTTGTTTTTCCTTGCATGCAAAAGCAAAACAATTTTAACTAGTTCAACGACCATGTTTTCCACTTATCTGCACAGCATTCATTATTCTTGCATACAAATACGCCTTAAGTAAAAATGATGAACACATGTGAAGCCAGCGAGAAATTCGGTAATTAGAATGAGACAATAAAGAGGAAAAGTGGAAAACATAGTGAATAACTCAGTGAGAAGGGAGACCAGTCTGTTTATATGTAATTATGGAAAACAAATAACTTTTGGACCAAAAAGTTATCGATCGGCACAGGTGCCGAAATATTAATTTTTAAATAAAAACAAGAAATATAGCCAATACTGGTAAGAAAAGGAGTTTCTATTATTGCCATCAGTTCAAATTACAAATCCCGAAAACCCCGGGATTATGTGCCAACAATCCCGGGATTTTTGGGACCTCAAAAACGCTGGAATCCTGGGATCCCGGGATTAACATTCCTAGTACATGCATACATATATCATAAAAGATTGTGTTGGTTATTGGCCGTTTAATATAATTTAATAATTTATTTTTGAATAAAAATAAATGTAAAAGTAAATAAAGCAGAAAGACGTTTAATGTTTTATTTAAAATATGGCCTATAGCTCAAAAATAAATTATAAATTATATCATAAAGTTATTATAAAGTATCATCTCGATTTTCCTACAGGGTACACATTGAAGCACACTCACCTCCACAGAATATGCTTTCGCCTCTAATTGTCAAATAGAACAAATGAACGAATACAGTAGAAAAAGCGAGTGTAAGAAGACCGTGGAGGAAAATGAGACTTATAAGCAGTTACAAAAAAGTACCCTCAAAATATTTTAAATTCAATTTATACGTAGATACTCTGGAAGACTAGTCATAAGCTTCTCAGCACACCAAATCCTCTTCAGATGCTCGCTTTGGAAACGTCTGTGCGGACAGAAATCTCCTAAAAGCTGTCCAAAAATTCCTGTCAGATAAGTGAAACTTTTGGCTGCAACCAATACCGCTCTAAGTGATCTGATAGTTATATAGTATATCCGATGTTTCACAGCAACTTTATCTAATCTTTCAGCATGGATCTTTTCCATCAGTCTTAGCCTATTAGACTTCCCAATCTTAGGATGCTCTTACTTAGCTGCAAAGATATAGATTATTTCGTTGTTGTTGTTGTAGCTGCACTACTAAGCCCCGCCTATTTTGGGTCAACATTCAATAATTTTCGTCAAGCTCAACTAACGGGAGGTCCAGGATATTAGCTGTTTCAATGGGGTCGGACCAGATGGAGAGGGGTGTTAGTTGAGTCGGATTGAGCTGGCATGTAAAGAGGTGGTTGGTGTCGTGAGGGGATTCTCCACATGCTGGGCACTCATTGGGGATATTCTAGCCTGACCTCCTTCGTCCAGGTGGTGAAGAGGGTCGCCGTTGATTTCGTTGGGGAGAGTGTTAGGCTCCTTGCAGCGAAGAAGCGAGAAAAGCTGGAGAGATAGTCGTTTACTTTTGAGCAGAGGTCATCAATTCTATTCCCGGACGCCAAATTCGGCGTATGAGATCAGGGAAACTCCCTCAGGTGGCTGGGGAAGCTTCGAGATGTAGAAGTTAAATAATAAGGGGGAAAGAACACTACCTTGTGGAACCCCATGTTTAATTCTTCTTGGTTTCGAGGTTTGATCTCGGAAGTTTACTGACGACTGTCGACCATTCATATAATTCGCCGACCATCGCTTCAGTCCCTGTGGGAGTGATGAGGCCTCAATGTCTTCTAGCAGCGTGGAATGGCAGACGGTGCCAAACGCATTTGACAAGTCCAGCGCTACTAGGACCATTCGCTCACAGGGGCGGTTTCGATTTAGGCCACGAGTTATTTGGGTGTTTATGGCGTTAAGTGCTGTTGTTGTGCTATGCACTTTACGGAATAAGTGCTGATGCTTCGCTGGGGTCAGGGGGCAGGTGAAGTGTGAAAGTAGCAGGGCCTCTAGTGTCTTCGCGACCAGGGAAAGGAGAGTTATCGAGCGATAAGAGTCTCCTTTGTTGGCGGGCTTCCCCGGTTTCAGCAGTGGGACCACTCTCCCTGAATGACGAGAGTTGCCATAGACAGGTTGAGGACCTCCGTTAGGTAAGCTACTCCCGTAGGTCCCAAATGTTTCAGCATCAACATACAGATTCCGTCGGGTGCAATAGCTTTAGAGGCTTTCGCCTTCCCGATAGCCCCCTTCACTTCACAGCTGGTGAAAACAAGAGGTGCACTGTTTTTTGGCAGCTTGTGCAGCCTCCTGGTCACTCGACGTTTGTCCCTGTCTACCGAAGGATGCAATGTGAATTGCCAATACCACGACAGCCGGTTTTACGTACCGGAATGACTCGGGTTTTACCCGACCAAGGGCTGTTGTTTCGACGACCTAGCCCCGCTTAGATCGGCGATACCCTAGATTATTTCGTCTCCAGCGCCACCTATCGGGTAAATTTTTTCTTTTGAACTACTACTCATCAGCCAACTAGCATATGTATATACAGATGGTCAATGCTTAAGCGAAATCAGGCAGCAAATTTGAAATTTCACCAGCGCCTAGCAGCCAAATACGAAACCAAATGAATTCTGACCACAAAATCAAATTTCTACGGCATCATCTAGAACCAGTTACAAAATAAAAATTATGAAATATCAATTTTGTTAAAGTTTATACCAGAAGGATTATCTTCAGTGTCGAATTAAATTGTTTCTTGTTTATATATTGCTATCGACAAAAATTTTCCCGAAGTTATCAATGGTGTTCTCCCTTAAACCAAAGATTATCGTTATAAATATCAATCTGTTTATCAAAAATCTATTACCGATTATCGATATCTAAATCTCTATCATTTTGTATCGGCATTCGTAATTGTTTGCATTTAAAAAGTAAAATTAAACTACATAAATATGTATGTCCAAAATCCAAAGGCTACTTTTCTTAAAACAATTTTCATTGGCTATCATTTTCTCCTGTTTTAAGAATGGCCAATATTCCACTCGAACGCTCATTTATTTAAGGTAAGAATTTTAAATGCAACCGGTTAGATATATGTATAAGTGTATAGTACAAATACACCGTGCTATAAAAACCAAAACTTTTTAAAACACATGAAAAAATCAATATATTCACAAAACTAGGAGCCAAATATAGTATAACTGCATCTTCAATTTTTCTCTCTGACGTCAGGATTTTTTTTAAAGGACTTTGAAATTATTTCTAGGATATGATTCAATAAAAAAATTGTTTTAAAGATTTGGTGCATTATAGAGTAACAATATGGCTGTCAATTAAAAGAAAAAATTCTGTAGAATTAAAAAAAAAGTTTAATTTTTTTCGTGCACCAAGTCGAATAAGTGTTGAAAGTGTCATTTTAAAACTTTATCCTTGAGTATCCTTGGAAATTTCCAGTATTTATTTTTTTAAAAAAATATATGTCCAGGACTAATTAGCATCCTCGAATTTCGTCCTTCTAACTTGATTAGTTTTAGATAAAAAATATTTACACTTCTCTTTATAAGATATTGATAGTTACAATATGCAGAAATGAAGATACTAGAATCATTACACTGTACAGCACTCCGGTGGGTATTGGACCAAACCAATTTTTTTTTAAGAAATTGAGTCATAGGTAAAAAGTAATTTCTCCGTTTTTCGAAGTTAGCCTCCGAAATCCAGATATGGGCCTTCGAAGTTTGAAATAGGAACTTTAGTAAAAAATAATTTTTTATTATATATGTAAATAACTAAAAAAACTAAAAATAAATTCGCAGACCGCCTTTTGCTCCTATTTAAATGGTTTATAACTTTTTGTTTGCAAACTTATATCACAGGTGCTATAAGGGGGCAAAGGTCGGGTCTTCGAAAAATTAAAAACCTTATATTTCAAACAATTTTGAACTTAGTTTAAAAATAAATTGGTATCGTTGCAAACGTGATTCAACCCCCTTTCTTCTGATATGCATATTTGTATACCTCGTATATCAAAAGTTCAGAAAAAAACCTTTAAAAGGAAAAAATACCTTTAAAAAAAATTAACAAAAAAATTACTAACCAGTTTTTAAAAAATTGATATCGTTGTAAACGCAATCAAACCTTCTTTCTTCTAATATGGGTATTTGTATACTTCGTATATAAAAATTTGAGAAAAAACACTTAAAAGCAAAAAATACCTTTTTTTTATAAAAAAAAATATTTTAAACAAGAAAATTACAAACCGATTTTTAAAAAATTTCTATTTATATAACAAAAAAAAATTTATTAAAAACATTTTTTCCCTCTATATAAACTCCTGCCCCCTAGGTAAAAGGCAGGCTACGCCCTTGTATACGAAACAATTAAAGTATTTAAACCCTATATCATACGGTCAGTTCGTTCTTTTAAAGCGCATACATGGTTCCATGATAATTATTCCAGTATCTTCATTTATGTATATTGTAACTATCAATATCTTATAATGACAAGTGTAAGATTTTTTTTTATCTAAAACCAGGGACCGTAACGGTTATGCTTTTTATCAAAACAGTCAAAAAATAATCGCTATTTTTTCACTGATATGTTTTCAGTCAAAAATAAATGTTACAAACTGACTAATTTTTTCGGTCAAAGATAAAAGTTAAAACTTGACTTTTATTTTTTCGGTCAAATATAAAAGTTAAAATATGACTTTTATTTTTTCGGTAAAAAATTCGAAAAGCGCATTGATGTTGACACGGACTTCATGGATTACTGGGAGAGTAAAAAATTTATATATCCCCGACTAAGATATCTGGCATGTATTATACATCAAGTTCCAGCGACACAAGTTAGTGTAGAACGGCCGTTCTCAGCGATTTGCGGTAAGTTCTGTCAGTCAAAAAATAACGGTTAATTGCTGACTTTTTTGAAAAAGTAAAAAAAAAAAAAAATAAATCATATAGGATTAACATTCCTTGGCTAACAAGCATCACATTGCTATATACAAATGTTAAAAAGACCAATTTTTTCCAACTGACTTTTTGAATCGAAATTTTGAAAATAACTTATTTTCGATCCCTGTCTAAAACTAATAAATAAAGTTAGAAGGTCGAAACATGTTTTTTTTCAAAAATAAATATTGGTAGTTTTCAAGGATATTCCAGGATAAAGTTTTAAAAGGACATTATTAAAAAAATTTTAAATAAAAATTTTTGCATATGTTGCATATATAATACATTAGTTATAATCGGCTCACTACATATGTAAGTATGTACATTAGGGTACTTTACAAAAAAAGAAAGCGGTTTATCCACCGGAATCATAAAATTTATTACAGTTAAGACTTATTATTTTGTTTCCGTTTTAAACATTCGTTCTATCTGAAGTGGTTACATAAAATCTTGATTTTTGGAGGTATTTTCCAGTCAGTTCAGCTCACATAAATCTTAATGTTTTTTTCTGAAATATTTTTCCCGAAGTCTCAAATAATAATAGATTTTATAATTCTGATGTTAAAAAAATACCGATTTTCTTTTGTATGGCGAGTAATTCATACATATGTATGTATCTATGCATAGAAAGGTTGAGCTCTACATATTTCCTGTAATTGCTTTTTAAAAACCTTAAACCCATAAAAGGGATACATTTAATAAGCCCTTAAAATTGTACCTTATTCTCCAAATTTAGATATTAAGAAATTAGCGTTAAAAGTGAGTGTAAAACTGTACAACATTTAAGTATTTTAAAATCAAAAAGAAAAAAATGAAAAATTCTACTAAATTTTTTAAGTAAAATTAGCCATATAATTGATTTCTCTAAATAAAAGCTTACATGAAACAATAACTATGATTACGTTACCGTTTTAATTGACCAAGAAAATTAAATATGTATGCAAACAAGCAATCGATTAGTTTTTTGCATACATTTTATTGCTGTTATGCTGCTAATATGGGTCGGGTATTTCGTTCATTGATGAAGTGCTTTGAGCGATTCGCACTGCTACCAGCAGTTAAAAAATTTGTTATACGCTCTGCTTATACAAGAAGAAGTAGTACAATGAGTTAAAAAAAAAAAAACTAGCATTAAAATCTTTTTAATCATACACTTCTTAAGCAACGCTCATTGTCGGCTCTTAAGTCATTGCAAGCAGTTGAATTTGTAAGCAGAAAGTACAAATGACATGGCTCTGTACAAAAGGGAGTCGCGTAAGTGTACTTGCACTCGCTACGCCATTATCGCCCACTCGCCCACTTGTGTGCCTGTCTGTCTTTCTGTCCATAAATTTTACTTGTGTGTCGCAATGGCTTCGTATAAGTATTTACATATACATACGTAAGTACATTAGTGCACTTGCTTGCTTATGTATTTCCACTTCACAAACGTCTCGCAGGTTCGTGTCTTAAGTTTTCAGTTTCATATGTACAACGATTGCGTAAGTAATTGCGACTGCAGTAGCCGCATTGACGTTGTATTTTGCTGTTTGTTGCTGCCACAACAGCACAGAAAATGCATTTCAAATGTCTTCCTATTATTGCGCTTCACTTCACTGCAACTAATACATTTCAATTGCCAGCGCCGCGCTCTCCTTTCGCATTACACCCAACTATGTACGCTTTACAGCGTAAGCTTACTTATTTTACTCCGATTTTTTTCTTTCGTTGCCATTATTTGTGTATTGCGTTATTTTACTACCGCACTACCGTTGTTGGCTTTATTTTTCTTTTTTTTAGGTGTGAAAATAAATTTGAGAAAATAATTAATGAATGTTTTGCTTGAAATGAAAAGTTATTTGCGCAGCAGGCTACATACATACCTCCGTACATATATACTCCACGCTACACTCAAACGCAGCCAGCCGACAAAACGCAATCATAAGCTGTAAAACATTGAGCATAAAAATTGTTATACAACGTTATATTCTGGTGAAATAGGTATGTATTTAAGTGCACGTTTGTGTATTTGAGTACAATGAGTGTATTTTAATGTCAACCGTTACAGATTTATGAGAAACAATTATAAAAAAATTAAGCTATATTGTGCAGCTTAAATTAAGGAAATCGATGTTACAAAGTAGAGATTATAGACAAAATTAAAAAAAAATTTTAAGAAGAGAGATTTGAGAAAATATTGCATAACTATAATTTTAAACCGAAGCAAAATTTCAAAATATTTATAAAACTCGATGTTAGCGACAAGTTGACAAAATAGGATAGCGATTTAGGTGAAAACTATTTGAAGAGGTTGTAATAACGATGTGAAAAAATACGTAGCAAAAGTAGAACCTACAAAAAACCATTTCTAGAAAGTTGGTACAATATCGTTGACACAGATAGCAGAAAATTCGGCAAATTTTTAGAAAGGATTTCATTTACTTTGCAAAAAGAACTGAGTTTTTGTAGTAGTGAAAAAAATCACTTAATCAGAAATTTTTCGAAATGGGAAAGTTTTGAATATTTTCGTTAAATAAAGGTAAATCTAACTGAAAAATATTTGGAAAAGTATAATAGCTATGGAAATCGATTAAAAGTTACATACATACGTATTTACTTGTTGTGAAATAAATCGTATTCCTGCATATAGAAAAAAAACCTACAAATTTCGGGCATATTAGTTAAAGGAAAATTTTCAATTATAGTCAAAAAACGATTTAAAATACAAGTTACAAAAAAAGAAGACAAGATTTCAAGATACACTTTTTTGGTAAACTGAAAACATTCTAAAAAGGGTTAACCACCTATCTTAAATTCACATAAAAAATTCGAAAATATCATTCAAATTTAAAATTTGTATAAATTCATTCAACCAAAAAACTTTGAGAAGGCTTGCCACCTTTTTGAAAAAAAAAATGCAAAGTATACAAAAATGAAGGAACGCATGATCGAAAAAATGTGTAGTGGCTTGACTGGCATTTTATTATTATTGAAAAATTCTGAATAAAAAATTTAAAATTTTGTTTAAATTTTTTTTTAATTTTTGTGAATATTATATGAAGTGTGAAGCATTGATTTACATGGTTTGGGTTATAGAATGAACTATATTTTATTAAAAAAATAATGAAAATTTCTTTTTTCATCATAATAATTATGAATATTATATTATTAACTGTTGGTTTTGTTCTATTTTCTCATATTCAGTGTAAGTTCTATCTATTGTCTCATATTCAAAGTAAGCTCTATTGTATTTTGTTTTTACCTATATTTGTTGTACTAAAAAGAAGGCAATTCTTACTGATATCACCATTTTGATAATACATAAAATGAGAATGAGAATGAGAAGGAACTCTGAGTGTATATGAAATCTAAAATTTTTTAAAATTCACTGAAGCAAAAAAACAATTGCCTGCCACCATTTTGAAAAAGTAAAATAAAATTGCAAAGTATGCAAAAAAGCTTTAAAACGATTTAGTACAGTACTTGTCATACTTATATGGTAGTCACGTATTGACAAGTGTTGAGTATTTATTTTATAATTATTTAATTTTAGTTACTTCTTTATAAAAACATTGTTAATTATATAAAAAAATCATATAACTAAATCCGAATTTCCAACTCTTTACAAAGTTTCATAAAAACTTCAAGTTTTTTGATTCGAATTTCCGGTATGCAGTTTTATAGCCATTAAATTGTTGTTTAATAAAGTAGAAGTTTTAATTTTCTGAAAAATTCCGTTCATTTTTGGTTTTTTTTCTTCGAAATATTTCCTATGAAAAAAAAAATTTTTTTGCCCACTTCAACCCTGTACATTTTCTACAAATTCTGAATAAAAAGTGCGAAATTTTGATAAATCTTTGTTTTTTTCATGGTTCATCAAGGTTTGAAACTTAGATTCATATAGTTTCTGTTATAGAATCTACAAAAGGTATGTAGGTTACCCTTTATCCAACCCACTTTACCCTCCCACTTAAGATGAAATACTGTATCTTAGTAGCCGCTTCACCAATCCTTACCAAAATCGGTACGAGCTTTGCTTAAGTTCTAGCTAAGAAATTGAAATCGGGCAATAGCCACGCCCACCTGCCATATAACGGTAATTTACAGAAACACGAAAACTGCGAAAAATCTGTAACTACTGAAGCTAATTGACTCAAAATTGATTATTGCAATGACCGCTGAGTAAGAAATTAGACTATTATAATTTTTTTGTATTATGGGCGTGACGCCGCCCACTTATGACGACAAATGTGTATCTCGGTAACCGATTTATCAATTTTTAACAAACTTGGTGGGTTTAATAACCTTGGTATGAAAAAGCAATTCGTTGAAAATTATTCAAATCGGACTAAAATTGCACCGGGTTCCCATACAACGGTAATTTTCGGATATACGAAAACTCCTATATTTCAATAACTGAGGTCATTAATTTACTCCAAGTTAATACTTACAACAGTCTCTTAACAATAAATAAGACTGCCATAGACTTTTAGGTAGTTTAAATAAAGTTGGAACGATAGTGTAATAATTGATTTAACTAAAAAATAATTTGAATTTATTTTCTTATCAGGTGACAAGAAGTTATTATACATCCGCAGGCCAGCCCCTTTAATTTGATACCTCATTTTGTAAAGTCGAACGAACGGTACAGATTTTATATGATGAGATAGTTTTCGCGTATTATGTATTCATATCTACATACATACATACACAGATCCACATTAACTGCAATCAATATATGTACGTACATATGTATGTATTTACATACATACGCTGCGATTACGTTTTAAATATTGCGCCATCTGTTACTCAAAAGCCGAAATACATACACACATATGCATACTTTTTGTCTCCCTCTTTCACTCCCAACGCATGCACGTGTTTGCAAAATGATCACGAAGTGATTTTGTATGGAAAATCATTTATGACCATATTTTTGAATAAAATAAACATACTTAGAAGATATCAACCAGTACTTTCCATATGCCAAGCGAAAGGAAAACACCTGAATTGTTGATTAAAGAAAACCAAACCAAAATCAAAACCAAATTTGCTAAGTTTTTAAACAATTTTTTGTCTTAAAATGCTCAATATTTGTTAAATTTATATAAAATTTGTACACGATAATATTTCTATTGCTCCAAAGAACCTATATCCCCGAAATGAAAGTTATACATATCTGTAAATCACAAGTTACTAGAGCACTTTAAAGCCTCAAAATTGACCCCAAAAGAAGCCAAGATTTACCTTTGTTTCTACGACAGAAACTGAATTACAAAAGTGAATCTGTCGATAGGTATGGAATGTTATCTTTGAAACGCGACAATTTTTTTTTTGAAATCGCTTCATTCGTCCGCGAGCAATAAGCTTTTCGTGAAGCTCTAAAAATTACAACAACAACATTTGGGCATAGCCTGCATATCGAAACGTAAGACGCATTCTACGTCAAAAAAAAAACATCCTAATTTTTATTTCGGAATTTTTAACGCGTGCTACTCCTCATTTGTCTGCTGCAAGTGCAGCCTGAACTCGTCATTTGTCTGCTGTTGTTTTGAATTGCACCCTGAACAGTTACGTGTTAATTGTTGTGCTAAAGAGTCAATGAAAAGAAAAATTCAAATGAAAACAAAAAAATATTACAATGGCAGCAGCAGCACATGCTGTTTGTGTGGAAAAAGAGAAAAAAACCACTAAGCTGCGTACCAAAATAATACAATACAAATTAAAAAATTTCTAAAAATATATATTAAAAAAAAGTTAAGGCAGCTAAAAAATAAAAACAACAATGCGGCATCTGAGTTCATTAAAACCATCACACAATCAGTTATGTAGCGTCCGTCTCCTCTTTTGTGGCTGCACTTTTTTTTTTCTTTTTTGTTTCTCTTTGACCATTAGGGGTCTCGCTCGTCTTTGTGAACTTGCCCGGTCGCTTGTCAATTCACAAAGAGTAATAAGTGTATAATATGAGCATTTAATAGAGTTATATAAGCATCATTTGCGGTTGATTGTCTGAGGTTGCAAACAATTTGGCGTGGCTGTGTATATAACTACATATATATGTATATGCAAATGTATGTATGTGGTTGAAAAGAGAAATAGTAATGAATGAGTATATGAAAAAACAAAATTTAATTTAGCAGAAAATTGTTCAAAGGCACGTTAACGTTAAAGTATAGCGTTAACAAGGTTTGTAATAATTTTGGAAATGCTCCGTTTAAAGCTTAAAAAAAATTTTAAATATGCTTTATTTCTTGCGGGCAAACAAATTGCTCTTTGTATGGAAATTCATAAACTAAACCCGCTTAGCTGTTGATAACTGATTAGTTTATAACTTATGAGCACCTTTTGACTTGCATACTTCAGTCACTTTTAAATTACCAACTTAAAAAAAATAAAAAATTTGTAACAATTTCGAGACTGCCAAAAGTGCGGTCAAGGTTCCTGCTTTTATCTTTTTTATGGTCTAAGCTATAAGCTATTATAATTTACTCTTTTAAATCATAAAAAAAAGCAATTAAAAACAAATGTGATAAAACTTATAAAGAAACAATTTACCCCTTTGAATAGTCAACAGATCCCACGAATTTTGGTTTACGATCATTGAAAAATCCTCAAAAATATGGCTACCGATGACTTTATAGTTACCGATATTTTATTGACCTAAACTTAAGCTTGGTTTTTTTCTTAAACCATCTTCTTAAACCATCTTCTGTAAACGGAGGCTTTAACGCATCGGAACTTCAAAATTGAATTACAGGAAAGAGCCGCTCAATTTTCGTCTCCAAAACTCCCTATAATGGGTGTGCCTAAAATTATGTAACATAAAAGTATGACGAATATGGTGCGAAATAGTCCTTTTTTATTGGAAGATGGAGATTCTGCCTACAGATACATGAGTAAATCTCGCGAGTTAAATTTTTCGGCAAAGGCGTGTTTTTGATCCAAAACGATGGCACAGTTACCCTACACCTAGGGTTGCCAACCGTACTATAATATATAGTATTGTATTGTACTATTTTTGGGTCTGCGTACTATATACTGTTATGTTATGTATGCAAAAATACTATATTTCTTCAATTATAAATATAGATATATTTCAGTCATTTGTAAGAAAGAAATGTTTTAATATAGATGACAATAATATTGGAATATCAATATTAAAATAAATATACTTTAAAAGATACCTCTTAACTACTTTAAAAGGACCCTCCACAGATCAAAAATGGTAACATTTTTAAAAATACTTAGAAAGGTTTACCAAATTTACTTAAAATTATCTCGCTTATGCTCTCTATTCCTGCAACTTCGGCATTTATAGAAAGAGTTTTTTCTATTAACATTTTGAAATGGTGAGATCAGAGAAATAAAGCGAATATCTCACTAATAAAAAATTAACTTCTGATTTATATTAATTTAAATATTGATAACGATAAAGCATATGATGCATTCAAAGAAATATATATTTTTTGTAGAGGAAAGCATAAGAAAGAAAAAAGATGTACACGTAAAAAGCATTTTTCTTTTTCTTAAAAAAAAATGCTATATATATTTGAAGTATACTATATTATTTCAGATTTTTTTGAAAAGGTACTATAAATTTCTTCGAAAATGTTGGCAACCCTACCTACACCAAGCATTGTCTTTAGTTTTGTATAACGAACAAGATTCCATCTCGAGATTGTATTTAAATTAAAACTTAAAAAAGTTATACTAAAAAAGGATAAATAACAACTCGTGCTAACATTTTGAAGTATTTATCTTAAACTTTGAAATGAAAAAATCGTAAAATTTCGAAAATGAAAAGATGTCAATGAAAAAATTAGTAATCAGTGTTGCCATTTTGATGCTTTTACATTTAGCTCTTTATTATTCTATTTAGCTCCGAAAATTGGGATTTAGCTCCTAGCTCTTTTTTTAGCTCTTTTCAAAATTATCCAGCACTTTTTAGCTCCAGAAAGTTGCAGTTGTAATTGCCAATATATTAAAATTAAAAATCTGTAATTTCATTGTACAAGTGTTGACTAAAATTCAATTGGTTTTGGTGATCTCAGGCTATTTTCGACACCTTCATGTCATTAATACCAAGAAAAGTTCCATTCCTTACGCAAATGGCGCGTAAGCAAATGGAAAATGGGCAAGTAACACGATTTGTTTCTACCACGTGCGTGGGAGCACACAAACTATACCGGGCAGTAATTCGAGCTTCGATAAGCTCAGACGGTGTATTCTCTCTCAGGCGGCCACGGAAGAAAAGGAAAGCCAGAACTTATGCGTTTATAAAATTAGAAATTTCGAAATGCAGTGGAAAAAAATACATTTGTGTTCACGGAAAAATACAGACTCCACTATAAACTCTTGGATCTAAGTTAAAAAAATCAAAAATTACCAAACTAATTTCACCTTAAGGACTAAAGGAAATAAAATTTGCAGACAAAAAAGGCAAACCTACGTCAATAAATGTTCAACTTCAAAAAAAAAAAAAATAGCTCTTCATTTCAGCTACTATTAGTATTATTTAGCTCTTTTCTTCGACCGATTTAGCTCCAAAAGAAATTTTTTTCTGGCAACACTGTTAGTAATTTCAATACTTTTTCGCCTAAATAAACGTGTCAACACTAAAATTGTTTAAATACTTGATTTATTTTTTATTGTACTTGTTTCTGGAAATCCAACAAGCATTGCTTATTTCTTATGGTTACGACTTTATGCCGATCAAAATTTGCATGTTAGACAATTGTAAAATCAAGATCTATTATTAGGACACTTAACTTTTTTTGTGGCCTATTTTCACTAATATCTAAAAGCTCAGTTAGTTTAGACTTAATTTCCGTAACTTAACTTAACTTAGTATTTTGGCCAACCTGTTATATGAGAAACTGTGTTGGCGGTTAGTTAAAACTTAACTTACCGTAAGAAACTTAAGAACCTGTAGATTTTAGGTTCTTAAGTTACGGCCTTACGGAAATTGAGAGCGGTGAGAGAATTAGGCTTGCCAGACTCTAGTTTTTGTATTTCTTAAAAGTAAATGAAAGCAAACATTTTTGTTTGCATGATTTTTTTTTTTATGTGGCATTTTAGGCGGCGAACTGTTATACAGCTGAAAGAGAAAACACAAAAACAAAATATTTCCGCTCTTGGCTTAAGTTGACGTGTTGAGTAGTCATTGATGATTTCTTTCGGTAAGTTAATTTAAGTTAAGTCTAGACTAACTGAGCTTTAGAGATTGAATTTTGCCTGCAAGTATTGCTGCAGATATGAAACTGAATGCGAGCCAGTTGAGCAGCTAACTAGCTTCAATGACAAGTAAAAAGCTCGCATCTAAAGCACTTGTGCACACATATCTAAAATATTTACATAGATAGATCTATATATATTCTCCACGATATAGCAATTTGCCAAGAAACTGTAGATGTGTTTCACATATGTTCGTAAAATCACATAAGCCAGTTGAGAATTGCTAATTTTTCAGCAAAAGCAAGAAAGAAAGTAGATATTTAATATGCCATACTTAAGCACAAATAGTTTCTACATACAATCATATTAACCAAATAACGCCTTAATTAATTCACTTTGTATGTGAAATTCGTATCAAAACAAAAGAAAGTGCAGCACGCTCATCTTCAAAACTTTTGTCGCATGCTCTTGTAATGTACGAAACGCTAATATTTGCACGACTTCGACTTTTACAAGGAAAAATACCTCAATACATCTACATACAATGCTAAGCCACAAGGCAACCACTGTATACTTTTTTCATAAACATTGTTCATCATTTGAAGTGAATAGCACAAATTGAAAAGTCCACAAGATTAGCGTGCAAATCAAAAAGCAGCAAAAGCCATTTTCTGTAGTCTTTGCGTGCGTCATGGCATTGTTGGCAAAGAAACGCAAACAAAAAACAATAAAATTTTAAGCAAAAGTAATCAATAAACTTGGCCGAGCGTTGAAGTAACGCTTCACACCCTTGGGTTTGATACAAAATACATATTGTACAGCCAATATTTCTGCTTCAGTT
>NW_023458559.1:54403710-54479718 GCF_013731165.1 Rhagoletis pomonella
TTATTTTATTTTATTTTTCTTATTTTATTTTATTTTTTTTTTATTTTATATTATTTTATTTTATTTTGTTTTATTTTATTTTATTTTACTTTATTTTATTTTATTTTATTTATTTTTTACTTAATTTTATTCTACTTATTTCGTTGTATTGTATTTTTTATTATGATATTTTTTCATCGTTCATTTTATTCATTTTCATTATTGGCGTTTTTTCGATTTGTTCAGTAGTATAATTTTTTTTTTGTTTTTTATTTTTTCTTTATTCGCTAAAAATAATTTTCTTTTCAGACATCGCGACCAAGCATGAGAAAATATAATCTCTTTACGCTAATGGGATTTGCAATTAGTGTTATGTCATTGTTGACAAAATCAATAATCATCGCACTTTCATTTTTCTGCAATTAACTACACTCAAATACGCTTAGATAAGCAATCAGACACTTCAAAATATGTTCCCAAGCAAAAAAATGTGTACTTTTATGTGTCAAACTAAGAACTTCTCGCATAACCAAGAAAAAGTGAAAATTTTAAATTTTTAGTATACCGATATTGCTCACTTAAAAGGTTTGATTTTTAACTTTTAAGACTGCTTGAAAATTTTTAGATCTTTTACTCGCATCATAATTTTCTTTACATTTTTTCGTCTTTTCATAGGTAGTTTACCCATTTCATTTGAATTTCCATCGCACTGCTGTGTCGAATTTCACCTCCACTCAAATTTACTTAAAACTACTGCAGAAGTCTTAAAAAACAAATTTCAATAGATCACTCACCTCCTCCGCCCAGCCCATTCGAGCAGTGCTTCATGCTGGCGCCATTCCCCGTATTTGTCGCCGAATTTTGCATGCCTCCGCCCATCACTCCGTACTTGATTGGCTTAAAGTGAAAAAATGAGGGCGAATAGCCGGAGCCAGCACGACTAAGCGAGCTGAATTGCTCCTCTCGATCCTCCACGTATAGACCCTCCTTGCCCATAGCGGCCAATTGTCGGCCCTTCGGCATGAACATCACCAGGAACACAGTTGCCGATGTCGCGATTAGACCGAAAGCGATGCAGGCATCCTTGTGCCGTTCCGCCACTGCCAGGCCGCACAGCATCCAACCCAGCCAAATGGGTATGGCGCCGCCAATGGCCAGTCCGATGTAGGTGGCCTCGCGGTAGTTGTCGCGTATGCCGCGCGATTTTATGGCCAAGACGGCGACGAACACGATGAGGAAGACGATGTAGATAAGCGAGAAGAGCAGCTCCGAGAATTGTGTCTTACACAGCGGTATCAGCACGGTGCTAGCAGCCGTGATGCGCGCGTACAAATCTGCGCCCAAGCTTGAGCTTACCGCAGCTGCTGAGGGCGCAATGGTTGGCGCGGGGTTGTGTGATTGAAAGAGCACTGCGAAGGTCTGCGCTGCCGATGTGGCGCTGCTGGAAGCTATGGTCGGTGCCAGCAGGCTGTTGCCCAAAATAGGCACACTCTGCGTGTAAATCTCGGGCGGCTGGGTGAGCAGCCACTGTGTGCCTATGGCGACCTGTATGAGCACAGCGAATAACAGCAGCAGGCCTTGGTAGGGCGCCGGTAGATAGACGCCACCATTGAGACTGATGAGGAAGACGCATTTGACAAGCAGCGCAGCGAAGACCAGCGCGTAGGCAACGCCCACACCAAAACGTATGGTGCCACAGGTAAGCAGGGAAGGTTGTGCCGTCAACACGGCTCCCAGCCCGGCACAGGCGAAAAGCCCCAGCAGCAACATCTGGCCGAGGAAGAGATGACGACGTGAGGGCGAAGTGCGCCACGCTTTGAACAGCACGAAGATTTCAAATGCGGTCATCATTAGCATGGTGAGCGCAGCCAATACCAACACCGGCACCACCCACGGCTCCTTGCGCAGTCCAGTGAAGGGCAGGTGTGTGGGCACCATGGACGGCAATACTGCGGCGTGTCCCGTGTGCGCTGTGTTTGAGGTCGCGTTTGCTGGCTTGGGTGCTACAATTAACACCGAGCGTGGTCCGCCAGCGGACGCGCCCGAAGGAGGTGGTTGTAGGTAGGTGGGTAGCACGGCTGCCTTGGCACCTGTGCGTGCTGGCGTGCCTGGCTTGTGCGCACCACGCGGTGACGGTGTGCTGGACGGCACGACAAAAAACTCAGTGGACATGACGACGAGACGGTCCGCCTTGGAGATGTTCGCATCCTTACTACTTAAACTGGGCGTGGTGGAGTCCAGCAGCAGTCCGCCTATATTTGTATCCTCGCGCCGACTCAGCTGCTTACTGCGGCGTTGCGTTGTCGCTGGTGCAGCCGTGTAGTGAGCCTGTTCGACGCCTAAGTCCATTGTGTATAATTCGATTTTCGGTTCAACACTCACACTGGCGGCGCTTACGCCACTTGCGCTATTATTGCGCAATATATTCACTTCGGTAGTCGAGTTTGCGGCTGTGGCACGTGCCAACGCTTTCCCACTAGCTGCCGCGCCACTTGCACTATTTCCACTCACGTAACTCACCACATAATTACTTTTACTCAAGAGGCTATTAACTTGCCTTTGACTCGGCGTCACATTCGCCACTATTGCACCGGCCTTTTTGCGCAGCGGCAGCAAACGGTCACCGAAACGCGGTTCGCGCGCGCCATACAGACCCATCGCCTGAGCCATGGCTTCCGACGTGCCCGCCACCGCTGTACTTGTGTCATCGATGTAGTTTAACCCGTTTACCTGCGAGGCGACTACTAGCAGACACCACAACAAGTTCATGGGCCATATAGAGCGTTTACATGCACCGCGACGCGGTTCCGCAGTTATCGCGCACGTCATCTTCGACTTCGTCGCCGTAGGGGTTATCGTCTGCCGGCTAGTCACTTTCTTCTTTGTGGCATGCCGCATTTTCTTGCACACATTTTCACTTTGCACTTTCGCACACTTGCCGGCGCGCGTTAAAATTCCATATGGGTTCTCGTGCTGACAGCCGACCAACGACCGTCCTACTCGACGGAGCATGCCCAACTGTTGATGTGCGCATACGCAGTCTATCGCTGCATCCGTTACGAGCATACAGGCCAGCAGAAATTGCGCTAGCAGTAGAATAACAACTCAAGTCGAATTATTTTTAATTCGCAAGAAAAAACACTATTTGCAACTATATTATTTTATTTTTCGGTTTAAAGCACAAATTTACCACTCCGTGTACTTCGAATGCTTTGCTTCGTTGCTGCTGGCCACTCGATACTCAAAATTCAACTGTTGAACCGTCAACACTTTGCGCACTATCCGCTTTACACGTCCGTTCGCTTTGCTCAACTGCCTCAGACTGTTGTCGGTTGTGCGGCTGATAGGTCTTCTGCACTGCTGCCAGCAACTTTGGCGCCTCGGCATTTGAAACTTGGTGTTTGGCCATTTAATGTGGCAACTTGTTTGGTGTTGGAGATGGCGGTTCGCGGATCGATTCGAACCAAGTTTCAATGAGTTTTTGTGAAGTTTAATGGTAATATTTGAAATCTGCAGAGGTCGTGGTATATATGCAGCAAAACTAAGTGAGTTTGGTGGTTTTATTATTTTGGTTTTTCCTTGAGGCAGTTGTATTAATATTAATATTGGAACAATCTTTTATTGAGTTGTAAACTTAAAAATTTCACAATCTTCAGGTGCCAAACGCAATGATATAATGGCCCGTATTTTTTTGTGCATTGTTTGTGCAGACAAGTAATATGAAAAGACCTTCATCAATATTTTAATAAGCACGAAAACTGGAATAAGTGTAGAATCATTACCGCATACAACTTCACTCACGAGGCGCCATTTATTTATGCAGAAATGCATGCATGTTTCAAAATTGTTTCATCATTGTTTTAATCGATTTTCCAGCCAGTATTTACGTTAACGTTAATGATCTTTAACTTACCTCGGCAACTCAAAACTCTGCGGCTATTCAGATTAGTTCGGCTGGTTCACGTAATCATTCAATATTTCCTCAACTTTTTAGTATAGCATTCCCTGCGAGGATTGATAGTTTCAGCTTGATTTCCTCAAATAAAAACTCATATGCTTTCCTGGTGCACTAGACCAAAGCTTAATCCTTGAGCTGAGTTCAGATCGTATCTTCATCCTGCCGAATAAAGTGTAGAGATAAGCAATTCAAGCCAGTTTTTAACGGCATGAAATTTTTAAGATTACGCCAGGTATTTCTGACTCTATTCGTAGCTGTGTTTGCCTACCTGGAGAAGAGTGGGAACATCAGCGCATATAAGGGGGCATTTTGGGGTTCATAGGGCCCCGTTAAAAAATGTACAGAGAGGAAAGAGCCTACATCTTTCTTAATAGTCAGTTAGCACTGAAGGCTTTAGACTCACAAATAGACAATGAAAGGTCTCTTATTTACTAAGGCATTATAGAATTAACCTCTTATTAGGAAGGAAATATACAATCACCCACCCATCTATCAATGACCACCTTTAAACAGAGATTAAAAAGTCAAACTGTTCTAGAAGCCAATTAATGCTGGAACAACCTTTCGTCTTGTTAAACTTTCCGTATTACCTGGCCTTTCCATAATAGTGAATGTATGTATATCGAGGGTGCTCTGTATCTACTACCACTCCTTAGGACCAAGGTTCGATTCCTGTTCAAAGCAACATGCCAAATAAATTGTAGAAAGAATTGTTTATTAACAGCCGTCGCCTCTCGGCAAGCAATGGCAAACCTCCGAGTGTATTCGAAAAGCTTCACACAAAATCCATTTGCCCTGCGGAGGCAGCATAAAACTATAGGTTTCTCCATTTGTGTAATAACATCAAGACGCACACCATAAATTGTAGCAGAAGCTCGGCCAAGCAATTAGCAAAAGTGTAAGCGCTAAAATATTATTATTATACCGAAGCGCCTAATTTTGTAAAGTGAAAAGTATCGGCAAATTTCTCTGCTTGTACGACATTTTAGTTTACGGGCAAATATTATAACTGGCTGAGTGGCAGAACTACGGACTAGAGTTCAGCTTAAACTGGCTTATCGTCGAAATGGCTGTTTCTTTCACACAATGCTCGCTACCTATTTGCTTAAGAGAGAATAATAATATATCATAAGTATTTACTACGAATTTTGCAAATTGAAACTAGATCCACAATTTTAAAACCTCTTTTGCATATTTCTATAGTTTAAGTATATCCCAACTATCTTATTTCATTTCTAAAACTACCATTAATCATCGTTTTGCAGCTCAGCCCATGTCTTACTTACGTTTCCGCATAAATTATTTAGTATGAAGAAGAATAATAAATTAGAAGTAAATCTAATAAGCAGCAACTCATAAAGATCATGGAGAGCCAAATTCTAATGACCCCATAATGTTCGCTATTTGCGTATGAAAATTACACAATTTGGCACAGCGGTCGCCAAATAAAGATCGTCACCAGCCATAAATTTTCTACCAATATAATACCAAACGATACCAGCAGTTGGACAACGCCAAATGTGAGTGCGATAAGTGGTTAGGTGGAGCTGCAGAAAAAATATTAGAGAATTTGCATGTACACACAATTTATTGGCTACAAGCAATTAATAACTGTTAAAAAGCCGAGCAAAACATGAATTGGCAAAAAACGGGTCTTCAACAAACTAGAACGAACAAGCGCACTTAGCGGCAATGTTATGCATGAGTTGGTGCTTGAAGTCAGTTGTCATGAAGCCACTAAGTATTTATGTAAATATGTATGTAGAAGCAACGGCAAAGTGCGTATAAAGCCACAGGAATGTATGTACATATGTATGTAGCAACGCTCGGGCTAATTAACTACCGGCTTGGAAATGTATTTAAGTGAACAGCCGGCGAAACAAGCATAAATTTACCATACAAAAAAAATACAATAAAACAAATATGACAAGCGCAGAAGACACATAGCACGCAATGACAACAGCTATGGAAATACCCCGAAACGTGCCACGAAACGTGTGGCCAAATAAATGGAAGAACATGGCGCGCAAGTAAGTATGTACTTACATACATACTTATTTCGCACAAAATTCGCCGCCAAAGCAGGTGGCAGCGGCAGCCAACTACGCAGCTACTACGTGCTATGCCACCGCAGACGGTAGCGATGGCAATGTCCCACACCAGGTGCTAAAATATTGTGGTTTATGTGCGATGAGTGCAAGTCGAAGCGAAGCGAAGCAACGCGACGCGGCACGACACGACGCGCTGCAGAGGTGACGATAATCATGATAATCGCGTTGATTATGACGAGCGCGCGTTGGAGCGCATGCAGCGCAATGGCAATGACACTGACTCTTTCAAGTGACTTAAATGTCAATGCGAAATCAGTTTGTAAGCGCTTGCGGAATGGGCTACGTTTTTCGGGCACAGAACAGAAGAATGATTATGTAAGCAGGTTTATCTCGATTAACACGCAGGGCAAAACTAAAGTCAAAAGAAGTAATAAAATTGCGATCGGTCTGCGGGATAGTTGTGCGCAGACAGTTAGGAAGTTGAATGTACTTTGTAGAATGACGCGCAGCGGATGGCAGGCGCTGGGGGCGGTCAGCGAATAGCGGCATTATGCGCTTGTGAATCGGAATACTCAATCAGCAATTCATGTGAAAACTGATAGGAAATCTTCATGTTGCGAATAATTAAAATGCAAATAACAAAGCGACGAAGCAGTGTGTGTGGAGAACAATAGAGAGGTAGAGAGAGAGAGGTGTAGGGTAGAAGAATCGAAACAGAATTAACACACCATAAATAGAATTTGTTATAAATTATCGACTTTTTCGTTTACAAATACTTAAATATTTTCTATTGAAAGAGGATTATTGCTGAACAAGTGCTAAGATCTTACAAAATTAATCTATCTATCTGTGTATAGTATAAAGGGAAGTCCAGTTTTTTCTTTGAACACGCTAATCTCGAAAACTATTGAACGTAATTGGACGATATATTCTGTATCGATAGGAGACTGACCTTTGTTAGAATTTCTAGAGGGCTAGCAACTGTATAAAAAATTATAAGATCTGCAGCGTTCGTTGGATTACAAAATGTTAGATGTCAAATGAAAGGAATTGGCCTCTAAATAAGCATTAGTGTGTGTTATATTTTTTTGAGTAGGGTCGTCACCTATCAAGATAATTACTGCGTTCCATCTTAATAAGCGAAAGCATCAGTCAAATGAAAAGATTTAGGCTCTAGATGTGCAATAATATATTATTTTTTGAGTATGGTTGCCACAGGTGTAAAAATTACAAGATTCCATCGTTCGTTGGATAACAAAATGAAAAACCATGGTATGGCTTTCTTATGTACAAAAATATTTATTCCTTTGAAAAGGGTTGCCACCCATTTAAAAATTACTATTTTATCCTTATATATTTATACTATATAAAGCAAAGTCCAGCTTTTTTTACCTCGCTAATCTCGAAAATTACTGAACAGATTTGGACGAGATTTTGTTTAATATAAACTGTATCCATATGGATATTATCTTAAGTACCTACTTACTATTTCCAGTCTAAAAAATTATAAGATCCGTTCATCGAATTACAGAAAGTGAGATGTCAAATGAAAGGGCTTAGCCTCTAGATGTTCAATAATGTATCATTTTTTTTATTAGCGTTGCCACCTTTTTAAAAATTATAAGATCTTCACCGTTCGTTGGACTAAAAAAAAGGTACCAAGTGAAAGGATATGGTCTCCGGATGTGCAATAGGTTTTTTTTTTGGGAGGTGTTGCCTCCTATTTGGAAATTACAACCTTACATATAATATGTTAATTCATTTTTTAGTAATAACATCAGAATTGCACAGTTTATTAAAATTTAAAAACGAGGTCTAAAAGGAAAGAGCTTAGCCTCCAGATGTGCAATAAGGTCTTATTTTTTCGAGGAGGGCCACTGGTATGAAAATCTATAAGAGGTAGGCTGTTCGTTGGACTTAAAAGTGAATTGTCAAATGAAAGGATATGGCCTCCAGATGTGCAATAAGGTGTGGTTTTTTTGAACAATGTTGCCGTCTGTTTAAAATATTCCAAAAGCCACACCGTTCGTTGCAATAAAAACATAAGAGGACAAATGAAAGTGCTTGGCCATTTGGTGTGCAAAAAGGCTATTTAAAAAAAAAAAAGTTGCCACCTGCTCTCTCTAAAAGTACATATGTACATACAGCTGTATGGAGGATGATGAGATGGATGGAATCATCTCAATACCTGATGCTCTGCTGGTGCTTGTCTTTGCAAGCCTAACACCCTTATTCTATGAGTCGTAGCAAAATCCGAATACGAAAGTGTTGCAGAATAGGGGTGTTAGGTTAAAGTTGAGATTTTATCGTGGATAGCAGTCACTTGAGCACCTTCGTCCTAAGCACGGAGAGTTTTTCTTATAAGAAGCCTTATGTGCCAACGCTCTGTTTCTACTTCGCCTTCTGTTCCTACACTCACCCTTCCGGCCTCCCTGTTTCTATTTTCCTTCCCCTTTCAATGGCACCACAATGGACAGCTTAATCCAGGTCTAAGTGTCCATCCACCTGCGGAGGTGGCCTTCTAATCGAACCTAACCTAATATTTTACCCTGGTAAAATCCATTGCTCCAAATGCGCCTTCGCTACCTATGCTCTTCACTTTGCATCGAACAAATTTTTGTCGCAAATGTTTGTTTCTATTGTTATTCCTTCGTGCCAATTTACATTTTTTTACTTTCAAAACAAATTAAATATTGCACAAATTGCTTTTGAAACTATTAAGTTTACTCACCTAATAAGATGCATGCATAAAATTTAGCAAAATCGTTGAATTAATTGGTGGCAATCAAAAGACTTAAGCAACAAACTTGAAATTATACATAGGTACATAAATAACATATGTACAGCTTGCAAAGCTTCAGCTCATTGTTTCTTTGTTTGTTTGAAATGTCATACATCTACAGCAATACATTAATATTTATATTGATCGTATTTATACATATTACCAAGCTTGCAACTAATGGGCTGAACGAAAAGGCTATAAATTTTATTTCACAGTGCAAAAATGTATTGAAACCAAGTTACACTTTGGGTTTAGCTCTGATATAGTATTTGAAAGGGATACTTTAAATGAATAAATTTAACCAGTAGATGAACTAATGTTTTCTGCTTGTACTGCAATGCATTTTATTGCAAACTAAACTTTCAAAACTCAAGGTTGTGGCAACGAATTTTATATTTTAAATGAATATGAATGAATTTTTAGATTCCTATTTCACCTTATACGGGGGTGGAATCTTCTCTTTTAAGGGAAGTTCCCCAACACCTATTTTAAAAGAAATTAGCTAACTTCAGCGCAGTGCATATGTGTATGCTATTAAGTAGCAGAAGACTTCGAACTATCAAGGTCGTCGTAATTAACTTTTGAAGCCTTTTTTTGCAACCATAACCCATAAGTGAGTAATATCTGTCACCATCTTCCTCTCAGTATAATTCTAACTTTCTCTATGCTAATCATTACTATTTTAAAATACCAACATTTGGCATGCGTTTCTTAAAAATTTTGTAGATGTAAGTGGCGATTCCTGAATATTTCTAAAAATTGAATTACTTGTGCAATTATCTTTGCTTAATTTATGTCTGCAATAACCATTCAAGCCTACACAAAAGTTTTCGTATAAACCTCATTCAATTACGTAATTTGCTTGTCGCCAACTTCAGCAAACTTTATTATATTTAATTCCTGTATTTTATGTATTCTAGCCGCCGCATGCAAAATTGCAAATAAAATACGCCAGCGCATAAACTCGCTGAAGCCTCCGCAAAGCTTTATAGCAAGCTAATGGGCCGCACAGCTAATACTAAAAGCCATAATTTATTCGCTATCCTCAGCTCCAGTGCACAGTGGTTCAAAGTTGGAATTTACTGTTCATAATTCACTGGAGCATTCATTTTTCAGTAAATTTGATAAATTTTTTGAATGAAGGCTTATACAATTTTTCAGAGACCAATTCAGCGCAATTTCTGAATTCTTATTTGACGGCCGCTGTGGTGTAGTGCGCGCTACCATTCCGCAGGGCCTGGGTTCAAGCCCGGTTTAATCCAAAATCAAAAACAAAAGGGTTTTACTGATAGCGGTCTACCCGGAAGGCAATGGAAAACCTCCGAATGTATTTCAGCTTCTCATAAAAATACAATCGCCGTTCGGAGTCGGCGTAAAACTCCGCTTTGTGTGACAACATCAAGGCGCACGCCACAAATCGGACGAGAAGCTCGGCCAAACACTAACATATGTGTAAGCGCCAAACTATTATTATTATTGTTATTTACTGGATGCCCTGTTCTCCTGATTTTTTTTCAAAGTTGATACTTTTTATGCGCTTTGCACTAAAAAAAATTTAGTACAAACAAAAAAATCAAAAATGGGACTCAACTGCTCAGTTGCTAATTTTATAATATTTTATTAAAACAAAAAAATTTATCAAACTGGTTGAAAAATAACGGCTCCGGTGAATTATGAAGAGTAAACACCAGTTTTGAACCAGTGTAGCTGCACATTTAAGTTATTAAAACAATTTAAATGGTTCAGTTTTTATTTATGAAATTATTAGAAGACGCAAGTGATTTTACGCTTAGTCCAAAATATGCAAAAACAAAAAACAGTACTCACAGAACGCAACGAGGCATTTAATGGAGGCACGTGGAAAATTCAGTAGCCTCCAGTCAATAAATAGAAAAATACATTGCCTCCTGCTGTGTCAGGTAAATGAAAATTTAAATATACATAAGTACTAATGGTATGCAAATTAGCAGTTGTAGTAATTAATGCGCAGCGGTCACTGCAAATGGCCATCGGGCGTTGTGATGGCGTTGAAGTGGCAACTAAGCAAATTTAGGGATTAGGATATGTCCATTTATAAATTAATGTGATACCTAAGCAACTCAGATTTAATGGCGGTATTTATTAGAAGGAGACTGTAGTCGTAAATAGCATAACTATGGATACCTGCTATGCTGCCTAGGACAAATTTTAGACACCTCGGTACAAAAAAAAAAAAATATTATAAAGCAACAAATTTAAATTAATTTTCCGTGCAAGAAATCGCATCTGTATTGAAATATTTAAGACCAACATGTGCTGCAGTACTGCATACATCTGCACTTCTACTCACATGAAATGGTCTGCAAATTATGACAACTTTATTAAAAATCAATTTGTTTACTCAGCTTCCAAATGATACCCATTTTGACTGCTATACAAACAAACTACATACATACACATACATACATTCACTGAAATATAGAACACTAAATATACAAATGTAGTGCCAAACATAAAAATACTTTCGCATTACAAATCAAATAATAACCAGCAGCGTTTGCTTTAGGCTATCAGATACTCGTACACCCTATTGCGCGTGTTAATCAAAGTGTGCGATCCGCTTGTAGAACAATAATGTTATTTTTTTGATAGATTATAGGCGCAGCAAAAGCGTGTCTAAAGTTATTTCGCTCTGCGCAAACACACAATGGTACTTATATTCATACATACATATAGATGCATACACACCAGTCAAATGCCTGCTGGAAAATTATAAGTAAATTTTGAAGCTAGTGCTCTTCTAAACAGCACATATCATTAAAATCACCGTGAACTCGATGCAGAAGTCTGATATATCACTTTTTACTTCTGCCTTTGTGAATCATTGTTGTTTTCCAAAAAAAAAAATTATTTTTTATTTAAAAACTACCTCTATGTAGCTCGATAAAATTTGTTAAACCTAAATTATCATAATCATAGTAGTGGTTGTATGTAAAACAATGCCCCAGTAAACTTATTCGAAGATGGATATGGATCGAAGTTGAATGAGCTGGAGGGTGAATTTGTGCTCCCCTGACTACTGAAGTGCTTTATAGGCGGAGATAGCCGTAATAAAACGGTAGCGGATTGGATACTTACAAATGTTATGTTTATCTTTTAAAGATATTAACTCCCTCGCTACGTTCCTAAACAGCTGGAGAATCGCAAATCACAAAAAAAAAAAATGGCCGGCCATTCGCCATCAAGTTTATTTGGGTTCCAGGTCAAGAGTGTCGCAAGTAACTGCAAGGCCATTGAACCAGCAAGACATAACTCTGTGGAAGAATTATACCCGAGTGAGGGCTGATAGGTTTTTAGTCAATTTTAGCCACCACATATTTTGCCTTATCCCTTCAAATTGGAGTCAGCCTTAATAAGCTAACATTTCTAACCTATCGTTATCAATATCGTTATGGGATCTGTTGTAGTATCCATTATCCATTTCCTTATCAATGTCAATGTATCTGTTAGTATTAACTAGGGTGTTCGATTATTCGCCTTTTTTCCAAAACCGGGTTTCGAATTATGCGGAAAATTGCAATTCGAAAAAAAACGGTTCCCTGTTTTGAAATTAAGAAAAAATCAGATAAATCGCATGGCATGAAGTCATAACCAAAAATTACAATAAAACTATTAACCTAAAGGTAGCTTTTATTTAGAAAAAATTTAAGTAAAATAAGTTTAAAGTTTTTTTTAGATCAAAAGTAAAACAAATAAAAATCAGTGCAGTGAATAATACACGTTTAGACTTATATTAACTTTTCTTTAATACTTTACTGCATTTTTTTACTTTTTCGCATTTGAGCAGAGCTCTGATCGCCGTAGCCGAGTCCTTAGATTTACCTACTGCCTCTCGGAGGGTCCATTAGAAATTAAACCCCAGAAACATTAAAAATTTTTTTTTAATAGTGGTCTCCCTTCGGCAGACAATGGCAAACCTCCGAGTTCACTTCTGCCATAAAAAGCTTCTTTGAAGGTGGAGAAATTGGAAAAAGCCGAAAGTGAAAACTTCGAAAGACTCAAGACCTTTATTGAAGGGTCTAGATTTGTATAAAACCAAAAAAAAACGGTTTGGTCGATTAAAAAAACTATTTTTACCAAGATTTCAAAAAAAACAGCTATAGACATCCGATCTCCCTAATAATAACCTTCACTAGAAGTCGTTAGTATGACAGTTTTCAATAATATTAAATATATTTAAATAATTTTGGTTATCTCCAATTTTAATGTTATCGATATCTTTATCAGTACTCGTACTATCACAAATTTCTTACCAATATCAATAGCATTATCGATTGTCGTTACCGATAACTCTATGGCCATTGTCATCGATATTGATTTCGGTATCGATATTGTTATCGTTATCGATATTCCAAGCCACTGTTATATTGACCTTTGTCATTATCGTTATAGTCACCTGTTTTTAAATAATTATCGATATTTTCTTATCTAACTTTATCGATGAAATTGTCGTTTTCTACATTCTCACTGCTATCGATATGTTCAATGGTATTTTCACTATGGTCAATATTTAATTAAGCCGTTATCGATATTTTTACCATTATCTTTATCGTTATCGATATCGTTATCGTTATCGATAATCTCAAACATTTTTAGATAACAACAATAAAATGTGATGTCTCATATTAGTGGACTATATATGGTTCTACTATTTCCGGCAGTCCTACAGGGATCAGCGGTACATATAGGGTCTCATACTCGAACACCTTTACAGTTCGAATTCCAAGTGCCGCTAAAAATGTACGCATGGGCGTATTGAGAAATTTAAGCTTATTCAGCGCTCCTCACCTGGCCTTTCCCATGTGGGCAGAACCTAAGTGCTTTGATGATCACAATTTACTATGGATAACCAAATAATTGCCTGTTCGCATTCTTAAGTGTTTATAGTATTAAATGTGCGGTTATTTGAGTTTTGGCTCTTTGACGCACATACATATAAGATAAATTAAAAAAAATACATACCTACATATTTTCCTAGCATAATTAGAGCAGAAGGTTAATAACATTATAATTAAAGAAGGTGGTGTTTTGTTCTTTATGGTACTTGAGAAGAAGTGCGATAAATGTATGTATGTAAATTTAGAGGTTAGTGAACTTCAAAGCCACAAGTTGAACTTAACGATGTCCACTCAAAAAATGCTGAAATTTGTGAAAAATGAGTTAAGGTGTCCATATAACTATTCCACATTTGTTTGTAGATAGTATTGAAAATTTCTCAAGCGGTCTTGTGATCTTAAATGGGACACAAACAACAAAATTAAAACCAAAAACCAATTCATCTTTCATGCTTTTTGCCATTGAAGAACATACGAGCACATTTCGCTTCCAGAAAAATTTAATCAATTGCCAATAATTCCATCGGGAAGAAAAAACTCAAAATCAATTATTCGCGCAGTAATAAATACTCGAGCGACATTGCCATAAAATTTGCCGTCTTTGATGTCATAACTTTGAACAAGAGTCAACTATGTACTATAGGGCACAATAACAACAACAGCAATGGAAGAAAGAAAATATAATGCCAAGGTAGATGAAGAACGATCGATGGCGCGCATTTGTTAGAGGAAATTATTTTTAATAGTTTTAGTTGTGCGCAAATTGCCAAAGCAAAACAAATTAAGAATTGGAAAGCACCAAATGCCGCAGGGTGCTTGGCGGACTAGCGCACGAAAGAGCGACGCTAAAATGAGCAACATTGACCAGCGCGAGTGGGTGAAATGCGCCAAAGGCGGCAAGGCGGCAAAGCAACCAAGCGGCAAAGTGGCCAAGAAACAAGCTGACATCTGACCCTCTGCCTTATTTCTATTTTTACTTGCGCAGTTTGTTTTTTATGTTAAACAATTTTCATTACTCGTTGGTTTTCATACTTTTTTATGTTTTTTTTTTTTGTTTTAATGTTGATTTTGCCAAACGCACGGATCACATTTTGGCGCGCTTCTATGCTGCTTTTTTCTCTCTGCTCTTTTTTGGACATTTCTACTTTAGTTCGACGCTTTGAATGGAGCGGTGCACCGCACTGCAGCAGAGTAAATGAATAGCGGTCGAGCATAAAATAAATTAGCAGTTCATGATGTCCCACAGCGACGACATCGGCCGTCGCAAAGAGGATGCTATGACCGTGTTGACGTCAGCAATAAAAAACAATAACACAAAAATCGTTTCGCACCGACCGGCGCAAGGAATAAAGCATACAAATAGCATTAGAAGCCAATGCCGCCAACTACACAATAACTCTGAGAACAAGGGTAAATAAAATTTAAAAAAACCACATCTAAAACACATTATGAAAATTTTTCAACTTTAAATTTATTACTTTTCCCCTGCGAATTTTAAGCAAACATTCTGCGATGCTTTTCATTCAGTGCTTGCTCAGCGCCTGCCCTTTAGCTGGATAAGCTGGACGAAACAAAAGAAGTACGAAAACTAATGTGCTGACATAGCCTAGCGCCTTAGTGAACGGCGCAAACTTTGCTCTCTTCACTAGTTTTGTTTTTGATATTTTACAGGCAATCTTCACTTTGAATTACTCGACGAAGAAATGCTGTAAAGTAAACCAAATTATTACCGAAAATCCATCATGGCAAAAATATGGAGCAAGCAAATTGGTTTAGCGTTGGCTTACAATTAGTTAGTGTGTATGTAAGTACATATCGTTGTTTAAAGTACAACGTATCAACGAAATGCAAAACCGCGTATGTGAGGTTGCATAAATTAGTTTCTAGAGAGTAAAAACACTCATATGTATTGCTTTTTTATAAAGCAATCGCATTTCTGGCTAGTATATTTCAGGACGAACGGATAAGGATTGAGCCATGAGCTTGTGTGAGCAAAGCAAATTTTTGGCGGGCAAATGTCAGTTAAACAGTTTTGCAGAATGACGATACCCGGTTTTGTACTTTAAAAGATGTACTTACATACATGACTGCAAATGTTTAAACTGAAGCGAGTTTGCTATTTTTGTTGTAGGCGAAATGATGTATTTGTTTGTTGATAATTTCCATAATATAAATCTCTATGTCGTGCAAACTTATTTTGCATTTGAAATTGACAGCTCCAAAATTCAATTATCTAAAGCAAACGCAATGGAAAATAATTTCGCAGCAATGTATGAGATAATGAATATAAGCCATATTAACTTAGCAATCTCATAAAAGGTACAAAGCCGAGGTGAAGGAAAACTATTCGCTTAGTCGGGCAGTAACAGCCAGATCTTGAGCCCGATTTTCTAATTTTTGTTTGTTTGTACTAAATTTTTTAGTGCAAAGTACAGAAAAACTTGAAAATGTAGCAACTTTAAAGAAAATCAATTCTCCTGCTCCAGTTAATAAATGCTACATAATAAAAACTAGTTGAAAACAATTGTAGAGTTCTAACAAAACAAAAAAAAAACACAAATAAAGAATATAAAAATGTGCAATGTTTTAAAAAAAATTCACCATGGAATAGAATAATCGATTTTCTTCAAAACTATTGCTTTTTCGGGACTTTTCACAAAGAAAAATTCGAAAATCGGGCTCAACCGGGCTCAACCGGGCTCTTGCAAATTTTGCTAGCTGTCATTAAAAAAAAAAAATAATAATAAAAAGAAGTCTCCAGTGAATTGTGAACACGAAATGCTAATTTTTAACCAATGTGCACAGGTGGATTAGTTAATTGTGGAGAGCTGCGGTATCTTCTCAGAGAAACTATTGCTAAAAAATTAACTCATTCTGTCTGAACGAAAATTGCGTCTTCATTCTTGCTAACGAAAGTAGCAATCACCCTACAAGATGCGGCTGGACATCTACGATCGGCAGTAGTCATTAACAGGAGCATTTTCCCTACTTTAACAGGTAACCGCTTCTAATAGCGTCTTATTTATTATGTAACAAGTATCTCGCAGGCCTACAGAGTTGACTTGCATCCGCTCCTTGTGGAGTTCCATGGTATTGGGCCGACGACGACAGCGACCAACTCAAACCAAATCGGACGCAGTACTTACGTTTGTATGTGCATTAGGGCGAAGTAAGACAATTTCGAAAAAAGCGAACAAACTATATGCCAAAAATGACGTTTGATCCTCCCAATGTTTAAAAGAAAAATCAGGGTATTATAATTATTATAATTTTTTCCGAACGAAATTAATTTTTCATTTACAACAAAATTTTATGTTTTCTTCATTCTGCTTTTTCTTTCGAAGGTTGGGAGGGCCAAACGTCATTTTCGGTATATCGTTTGTTCGCTATTTGTGCTTAGAATTAATCGTTGAATTCAAATTCACTATACATGTTCTTCGAAAAAATTTACTACGCTTTAATATGCATATTAGGATGCATGACCAAAAAAAGCTGCAGTTTTTCCACCGAAATTCTAAAATGTATTATATTTTAAGATCTCCATCTCCAAAGATCTCCAAAAATATAATTATTTTGAATACGTTGATAACATTTTTAAACAGTGCTATTCTATATTCTGAGATGATTTCTTAAAAAATATTTCTAAGAACTATTTTTATTTATGAATAACGGACTTATGGACTTCCAAGAAAATTTTATTCACACAAAACTAAATTTTCGAAAGTATTTTTAAATAGGTCCATCTCACCTAAGTTTTAATATTTTTCCGAAATATTCTGGCGGAAGGGCTTGAAATGTAATAAATTGTATATTTTCTTTAAAAAAAAAAACAGTACCGATTTTTTTTTTATGAAGAGTGATGCACACTAAAGTAAATATATTTGTTCTGTGCATAAATGGCTCAAAAGTCCGATTTAAACAAGAAGGTGCAGCGTTAGAAAAAAAATAAGCTTCAGTGAACTGAGAAGGTGAAATATAGATACTCCCTTTATAAAAATATTTATAAAATTCCTGGTCGACGAATATGCCTGGAGGATATTTGGTGAAACTTCGGAGTTAAAAAATATACCTAAATTCATTCGGATTGTTCAAAGGCTTAGCTCATTCACTATTGATTTCATTCGCCACGTTGCTAGATGAGAGTCGCTCCTGCAAGTATGCATCATTACGTAGCGCATACATACGTGCACTTCTCATACGGCATATGAAATAATAGGATGAACTAATATCCCCACATTTAAAGAAATGGGCTAATCTTTTTGGTACTAATAATAAATAAGATTATATTATCTCGGTTGACAATTAAATATTTTCATTTAAGCTAAACTTTAGATTACAAACTCAGCAGTGAGTACTCTATGGATTTGGACTTAATTGCATTTAATTAAATGGTCTAACATCTTTCAGTTTTTATTTCGATATCTTCATCTCAGCAAGCTTTTTTACCTATTTATTAAAACTTTTTTGTTTATTTGTTAATTTTCTCTTGACTACTATTTCTTGCTTTGCAACAAAAAATATTATCAAAGAGATAAATGATATTGGGAGCGAAAACAGGCAGTTGCTCTCTTCATTAACTAAATAACAATACAATAGCTAAGCTTATGCACCGCTGCCTTCCAGCGCAGGCAAGCGGTTAAAAAGCAATCAATTTTTTACGCTTGCTATTTGGCGAGTTCGTTGCTTAAGTCTTTTGTTTGCAGTGATATACATATATTATTTTGTTATACACAGCTATTTTGCAGACATATGATGTTGAGTGGCGCATTAATTTTTATTCATATTTATTTGGAAATTGCACTTCATGAATCTCTTCGCAACTGTGGTTAAGGAAATGAATTTCCCTGAACTCACTCATTTGCCCGGAAGTAAATGATTTCATGTTGTAATGCGTTGATGCTATAATTATCATTACATTTGTGGATCTCAAATCATATTTTATATTTTGCGTTTACTATTAATCGTTCACAGAGAGAAATTTTTTAGGCTTTTCTTGTTGCTGAAATCTCGAAAAAAACTTGCATAAGGAAGTCATCAAAAAATTTCTTCAAGCAATGCCACGCTAGAAAACTTTACACTCGCGAATTTGCTAGCTTTCACACATAAAAGAATATGGCAAACCGTAGACCACTAACAATAAGCCTAACCTAAAGTAAAATCACAGCGCAACAATGCAATTGGCTTGCGGCAAACATTTTAGTACTTTCACCTTTAGCTTTTTTCAATAAAGTCATAAAAGTGCGCGCAAACATTTTATCATTCAACGTAAATCACGGAATTGCACTTTTTGCGCGATGCCACCACCACAAGCAACAAAGCAATCGAGTAGAACAAAAAAAAAAAAACAAATCAGAAGAAGAATCAGAATAAGTAGAAGACTACAAGATAAAACATCTAAAGAATTTTCCAATGCATAATGTACTTTGGATGCGGCAGCCTAACAAGGTGTCAATATCAATGCTTTTAAATCGCAACAACAACCAAAGCCAACATAGAAGGCTGCACAGTGCGCAAACATAAAACTCAAATGAATCGTAGTAAATCAGCGCATCGACAAAAGAAACAGCAGCAGCGGCAGCAAAAACGAACAATAACAGCAACAATATGACCTGCGACGCTGCGACCAAAATTTTCCACAGCGCAAAGCGCACAGCGCAATTTGCCGTCGCAGCTAGCAATGAGTAACGAACATGGATAGGCGCACACGCATGCGTGAAGCAGAATTGGTGTTTTAGACGCTTCTTTGTTGTTGTATTTGTTGTCGTATGTATGTATTTAGTCAGCTTGCCCGAATGCTTTAATCACCGTGCACACATCACCAAAAGAATCCTTCTCTCTTCTGCTGAACAGCAAATTTTGCTTTTATTTTTTTGGAATTTTCCGTTTCTTGCAGCTTTTTGTTTTCTTTCCTTTTTACGACCCTGCTCTTTTTGGCCTTAGTCTTGCGCACTGATTTACAGTGATCTGCTAAAGTTTATGTTTTGTGCGCTTCTAAAAAAGGCCGCAACGGTCCATTGTGTCGGCGATTAAAATTCAAAGATACTGACACCTCGTTAGGAGAGTACCGCATAGCATACATAGCATACAATGTATAGGATGGAATGAATGTGGTAGAGAGGGAAATGAAGGGCTTTTGAAATACATACATTTATGTATATGGGGCTTGCTGTCATAGGTATGTATGTATGTATATTGGGGTGGTCCAAAAATGCATGCGAAAAATTAAAGTCGGAATTTTTATGCTCTCACCCCTGCGATTGTTCTATACCCCTATTTTTTTATTTTTAAATCAAAAAATATTTAGAGGTCGCTCAAAGCGCCTAAGGTCTTCCATGTATTTTAAATTGCGAAAAACAACTTTTCGTAGAAATGGTAGAGTTCTTAAAAATCAATATTTTCTATCGGAAAACTCTATTTATCTGCGGGAGATTCCCAGTAATAATACCCAATTGTTTAGTTAACCATTTTTTCATCGCAATTATAATTTATATGTCCGCCAAAAACCCCGAAAACGTAATAGGGGGAACAATAAAAAATCGTTAGTATTAAAAATGGTTAAATAAACAATTTGATATTATTATTGAAAGTCTCCTGAAGAGAACCAAGGTTTCCCGATCGAAAAATATTGCTTTTGAAGACTTCTATGCCATTTCTTCGAAAAATTGTTTTTTTTTTTGTCATACTATAAAAATACACGGAAAACTTTGAGCACTTTAAGCGACCTCTAAATATTTTTTTATTTCAAAATAAAAAAGTAGGGGTATACCTTTTCGATATAAAACAATCCTAGGGGTGAGAGCATTACAATTCCGACTTTACTGTTTTTGTACCACCCTAATGTATATACTTATGTGTTTAAGATTGAAGTATTCTTCACTTTTTTTTCTCAAACACATTTTTGCAATTTTAAAACGAAATTTAGCTCAACATGTACAATGTGCATGAATTTTGAGTGGCGATTGCTACTTAAAGTTTAAGAGAGGAGACATACTAAACACTATTGTAATATTCCCAGAAATATCTCTAGTGAACGAGAGGTTTATTTGCATTCCTTTTTTTAATAAGCCTATTCAGCAGTAAAGAGAATTTTTCTCATAGCATGAAGAACATTTTCTCGCGATTTAGGACATTACATTTACTTTATAAATACTGCTCTTCTATTGCAGTTTTCAACACTATAAACGTATTTGCTACATAGAGGTCACGCAAGCCTACTCTCTTTCCATACCTAAGATCTTTTTAAACATAATTAAAACCAACTCTAGAGAAAATCCCAGCTCAGCGGAGCTGTGCTTAAATGCGCCTGATCTCTCGGCACTTCTGCTTTTTATTTTATTTAGCACGTCTTTGTCTTTACCGGAATTAAGACTCGTTCTGACTGCATCCCCGGATAATGGAAACCGCTAAGTGTGAAGAACAATTGGTCTTATAAAGGTTTTATATGGCTCTAGTCGTATACTGTGGAACATACAATTCTAAAAGAGTTTTATAAGACTCTGCATGTACAAATATTTTTATAACCGTCCTTTTTTATAATGTTTTGTTTTCCCTTTCGTGATAAGTGCAAATCCTCTACAAATTATAATTCTTGGATCTCTATATTTTTTTTTTTATTCACCAATTCACCAACAAGCAAATTTATGCAATTCTTAAAGTAGGATTTGCTTTTATAATGTTGTAAATTTTTCTCTGTAGATTAATTGTTTATACCCTTTTCGGAGTTGGATTCCTCTTCAAAAAGATCGGGAATGCTCTTTATCCATACCATTTCAGATTTTAATAGGTAGTGACTTTTTTAAACTTAAAAATTTACGTTTTTAAATATTCTATTCAATGCTCCTCACGTAGACATTTTGGAATTTGGACATTTAGGATTTGAGTGCCTTGTATGATTTCCCTCTGTACAAAGAAGAAATACTCTGTGCAATGCTTTTCATGTAGACTATTTTTACTTTTTATACAAATTGATTTATAAGTGTCTTTGGATAGACTTCTTAAAAAAAGTTTGAAAGGCGAAAAAATTTAAATTTTCAGACAATGATTCATTGTTATGTTAGTTATATTGTATGTCACATTTTCACTATTTTTTATGATATTTAATGTATAAATGAGTTTTTTCAAAAACATGATTTTACACTTTTTTTTAAATAAATATTGAGAATTTCATTCCATCATTCAGAACATCATTTCATGAATTGTAGTTAAAATTGCCTGCATAAACACAGTTTCATGAATTCAATAATACACGAAAATTAACCATGAATTTAGGCATCATTTCATGAACTGGTGAAGTGCTAGTCCGTCAACGCCGCTTTTCACAAACAGCTGTTTACTAGGGTTGATTCAAAAGCATGTAGTAGCGCATAACCATGATTTAAGATACTGGAAAATTTACGTGGATTTGTTCAAATATAAAATAAATTCAAACAGAAAAAATTCAAACGCATTAAAACTAGTTTAAATATAAGATGGACTGTTGGCTGCTACCAACGGCTGTAGCACATTCAAAAAAGGGGGAAAAATACCACAACCCTACTGTTTAGTTTCTCGCTGGTGTGCTGCTACTTTTTCAAAACACCTCATTTCATGAATTCGCGAATTATGCATAAACGGAACCATTTTTGAATTCATGAAATGAAGAATCCATGAACTTAAGAAAATATTAGTTGAAAATAAACAATAATATGTTTTCTTGATATAGTCTTAATATACATACATTAAAATAAATAAGAAAACGTTTATTTAAATTAAGAAAATTTTTTCTTGAAAATTATTTAAAAAATCAAGCAATTTTATTTCATCCTCCGTGAAAGCAATAAGTAAGTCATTTTGCTCGCGGCGCTCTGCAGTGCCATTGGGGGGACTCGAGGTTCAAGTCCTAGAGAAGGAGATTTTATTTTATACTAGCCAATGCTCGGTTTCTTCTTTTTGCGTTGGCCAATGCAAAAGAGCGTTTAAAAGCATAAACAGTCTGGAAAGTAAACATATTTAGTTCAAGTTGAAACCACTAAAGCGCAGTATCCTCCTCACACATAGGCCAAGAATAGTAACGCTGTGATACCATATCGATGGCTGAGTGGAAGATCGACCTATCTCGGCAGCCAGTTCGAAAACGCTCTATCTCAAAAAACTTTTCAAAAACGCCCTATATCAGCATATTTTCAATACATTTTGAAGTGAGATAGGGCGTTTTTGAACCGAATTTTGAGATAGGGTGTTTTTCAATTAAATTCTGAAGTAGGGAGTTCTTGAATAGTTTTTTGAGATAGAGCGTTTTCGAACTGGCTGCCGAGATAGGTCGATTTTCCACTCAGCCATCGATATGGAATACTAGTCTCTTTCGATGTCATACGCTTTACCGATGGTCTTATTTCCACCTGTGAGATATCTGCCAAGCATGCGTAATCTTTTTCTAGGATTGATCCGCTGCGTAAGCCAACGAAAGTCCTTATAAGAATCCTCGCTGTCCCACAAGATGAAAAGTTTTCCCGTACATTGGCTAAATTAGTCGTGTGATCACTTGAATATCATTCAAATGAAGCAATTGATATACCTACCGTGATCTTTCCTTGTTAATTCGCCACTTTTACAATTCGTGTTAATATTTATGAACTGGTTTCTAGGTAGATGCAAGATCGCATTTAGGGTGCATGAGGGCGTCAGACAAAGGTGCGCTTACACAATTTTACGGCCTTTCTATGCATACTTCCTTCATTTAGCCATCTGAAAACTAAATTCGTATAACTTAAACATAGGGCCAAAGCACACGAAATGCACGGGGTTTCTATACAATTCGGTACATAGTAGAGATGGGCAAAACACGTGATTTTCTACGTGACACGTCGGGTCATTCTTTTTCACGCGTGAGTGGTTTCCAGAGAAAAATTTCTTAACTTCCGTGATCGTGCGTGACTGAAACCTTGGCCGGCGTGAGCGTGCGTGAGTTAGATTTTACGTCAATCACATAATTTTCACATATCGAGCCCTAACCGCCAATAACATGTAAGCGACATTTTTTTCAAGATTTTCTTTTTGATGCAGAAATGTTCCTAGAGTGTCTAAATCAGAGGTGGGCAGCTTCGACAGAGAATTTTTGTAGTGTGCGTGCAATTGATGTCACTGTGTGCGTGCAAACAAGTCGTGGGGTTGAGTGAAGCTTTCGCTGCCTCCTAAAACAGAGCGTGTATGTAAACGCGAATATGCCCGCCGGGCAGGCGCCGCCCAGGGCTGGTCCACATGCATTTTTGAATCAAAATTAAAAATTTGAAAAAAGTGTCGCTTACATCTTTTTGGCGTTTAGGGCTCGTATGATGTATGTATACATATACATACGTGTATTTTCAGCCAAAATAAAATCGTAAATTACTGCTTTTAACTTATTCGCTGTATTCGCTTCTGACGAATTCAAAGGTACAAACGCTGAATCTGCAGAAACAGGTTTTGAAGACTTTAATGCGGAAATACAGATTTATTTGAAAAAAAATGAGAAAACAAAAGTTGTGACGATGTTTTAAAATTTTGGGAGAAAGCTAAAGATTTTCCACGTCTTAGAACCTTTCAAAGGCAAATTTTACAAATAGCAGCTAGCTCAGCAACTATTGAAAGTTTTTTTTTGTGTCAGGCAGAAGTCTAGAAGAAATACGTACACGACTGCTTGGTGATAACCTCGACAAAATATTGTTTTTAAACAAAAATATGGGCTAGTTATTTTAAAATTACATTGAGTGGATATTGATGTGAATTCTCTTCTATACTCGTAACACATACATACACATGTACGTATATCTGACATTTGGCAAGGCGTTTCGCCAAGCTTTTGTAACAATATTTACATGAAATTCTATTTATATAAATAGAGTTTGTGGTCATAAGTGGGCGGCGCCACGCCCATTATCCAAAAATTTATAATATTCTAATTTTCTGCTAAGTGATTATTGCAATCATCGATTTTGAGTGAATTAGCTCCAGTAGTTACTGATTTATCGCAGTTTACGTGTTTCTGTAAATTACCGTTATATGGAAGGTGGGCGTGGTTATTGCCCGATTTCAAAAATTTTCAACAGATTTTTTGGCTAGACCCTCCCAAGCCTCGCACCGAGTTTGGTATGGATTGGTGAAGCGGCTACTGAGATACTGAGCTTTTCATCATAAGTGGACGGGGTCACGCCCATTTTCCAAAAATTTCATAACAATATTATTTTCTACCACAGTTCTACTCCACTAACAATTTTCAACAATTTGCATCTAATATTTACTGAAATATCGCAGTTTTTGCATTTTTCGAAAATACCGTTATATGGGAAGTGGGCATGGTTACAATCCGATTTCGCCCATTTTCAATACCAACCTACCTTGGATAAATATATCCTAAATATATCTCAATTCTTGCTCGAGTTATCGTGTACACGGACAGACGGACAGACGGACGGACGGACGGACAGACAGACCGACATGGCTTAATCGACTTCTCTTTTCATTCTGATCATTTAAGTATACATTTGTTCATATTTATCTCGGCTCATTTTAGCTGTTATCCGTTATACGAAAAAAGCTAATATACAAATATATATTTATATATATACAAAGTTATATACACAAGTGCGCTCGGGTATGAAAACTGTTGATTTGGCTTCTGTTGCTCTAATAAAGACCGCCACATTAGTTTTTCTTTAATATCTATAATGTACAGACATCGGCCTGCTACAGTTTTATTATATGTACAGATTTTTTACTATTATATTTATATTTGAGTATTTCGGTTTTTCCAAATGAACTTAAATTTACAATTTTTAATTTATATTAAAATTGAAATAATTTACTTACTTTACTTTAAAGACTTCCAAGCGGACTCGAACCTGCGATCTGAGAACCAGAAGTGGTAGTCTTCGCGCGACGCCACAGCCTACATTTGTCAGGAAAGCAATTAATAACCTGCGTTTTAATGACAATTCAAATGTACCTATATGGGAAAATCTTTTGAAAAGGGGTTTTTTCAATAATTTTTATAAATTATCACTTTTCAGTGAAGTACATTATAATCCTAGAAACTAGTATTTTTTAATTGCCACTCTATTTAAACGATATCTTTAAAGTTATTTCCTACTAGCCCGTCAAGTTAGACTTTCAAGGTTGCAGTAACTCAGCTGAAAATTGGTATTAATGTTACGAACGCCATTATAAATGAAATGTGAAAAGTCCTCATCGATCCCACATCTATAAAAAAAAAATATATAAAATATAAAATAAGATCAAAGGTCACATGAATTGATTTTTACCAATTTTCAGCTAAACGGCAAAGTTTGTCATAAAAATAGTGTAGATCATGCACATATTTTTTCTTTAATTTGGGTGTCTACCACATCTACCACACAAGGCTTAAAACATTTGTTTACTATTTTCACATAACTCTAAAATTTCAACTCAATTCTTATACGAAATATAAAAACTAATCAATAAATTTTTAAAAAGGTACATCACAAATTTTGCTTTAAATATATATGGGCCTTAACTTTTTAATATTTCAAAAATCCGCATTATATTTGCTAAAGTATTATGCAATGGAAAAATAATTTGGTAATTTTTTTTTTGCATAAATCAATCTGTAGGATTTTTCTCAAATTAATGAAAATATTTTTTTCTTCATGATTATATCTATTCTCTAACTTGAAAACTAATGGTATATTTGTTTTTGCATCAATTGCGTTGAATCTGTACGATCCACTAGCACTTATATTTCCCGATCTAATTTTTGAGTTTTGCCTCGTTTGACGACGGTGTGCGATATGTATAGCCATTAAAAATATGAATTGGAAAATCTACCACATCTCATTCAAATCTACCACATTTTTTTGCCGATTCTACCACTCTAAAATAAAAAGGCGTTTGCACACTGCTTCCAGAGGTATGCAGTATGAAAAATTCCGTTTGTATGGGATGTGCCACGTCCTTTTGTCTAATCGAGATAAAAGCTATCCTATATTTTAAGTTGGTCTAAGTGACATCAGTGTGCGAAATTCCAATAAGATCGGTTGAGTAGTTAAAGCGTGAAAGCGTTACAAACAAACCATTCACATTTATATGAGTAACTGACCATTAAAATAATTTTTAGAGGTGAGCATTTTTTACATAGACTCAAATACACAAAAACGAAATATTACACCGGGCCATATACACACATTTTTTTGTTTTTGATTGGTTTTGAACAACGAAAAACCATTATTAAGTAATAATTTAAGCTCTGGGTACGCGTTTTCTCAAGACAATTTTGTAGAAATGTTAACTGGCACGTTGCCCTTTGATCTAAGGTTCTTCTTCTTGAGATGTAAAAACCATATTTTATACCCACAAATGTAAAATAAGTACGGCTCAACGAGTATAATAACTTTTTGTGTAATTCAGGGTGACAGCGGGTGCTCGGACTCTATTATCTGCAAAGTCAAATCCACCCATGACGTTCTCCGTTGTCATAAAGATTAGCCAACCAAACAAAACTTTGGCAGCTTCAGGTTCGTTTCGTTTTAGAAGAGGAAGCAGATTAACTCCTCATCACGACTGTGAATGATCTCTTGTAACAAAATTGTATTCGATTACAAGTGATCAGTGATCCACCTAGTATTAAGAAACCTCTCGAAGTCCATTTGAGAAGTCTTCTTTAGGTCTCGTGTATTCAGGGCTTCCAGTTCAGTTTCAGTTATCATATGAAGGAAACTGTTCTGAAATTTCCTGTGTCAGGCTATTTTGGATACGGAGTCAGTGAATTCCTGTGCAGCATCTTTTCGTCGCAAACTCAAAAGCTTTACTTATCAAATGGCAGATATGTAATATGTATGTATTTTATATACATATGTACTTAACATTAGTATTTTCTGTTCTCATCACATTTTTGGTCAGAAAAGAATTTACAAGTACAACAAATATGTATGTACATATGTGATTCACCCACGACTCATTACCGCAGCCGAGAGAAAATCACGGCTTTATTTGCTTATCCAGCGCAATAGACAAATAATCACTTGGACCTGAGAAGCGAGCAAAAATGCGATTTCGTGTGCATTTATGTGGGCGTTGCTGCACGGCTTTATTTAATCTTCGTGTACGACCGACCGGCTAACTGCTCGGCGTTGGCAACGGTGTTGACGACATGACATGACAACGTGTCTTTATGGCTTCATTAGCGCAACGCCTTTGCAGCCCAAGTTATTTATTTATGTGTGCAAGCAACAAAAAATAGCTCATGTAACACCCGCACACCGCAGATGGCAACTCTACCACGCTTGCGAGCTGCAGCATCTTCGCGTACGCAATTCGCCACACTGTCTGCGCTATCCACGACCGTTTGCTGCAGCTACGCAGAAGAACACCTCGCGATCACTCAAATAAGCCTGCTCCGCTCTCTGGCTCTGCGCCACAGCCCACGATCCATGTGCGCATCTGCCCTGCTGTCTGTCTGTCTGGTCTTTTCGAAGTGTCTGTTCGTCCATCCGTCCATTTGCTCAGTTTGGTCGTATTCGCCCGCAACATCAAAGCGCGCACGTACGTCGCATTAAATAAATTGTTAGTTACGTGTGGCTTTTGCTGTGAGTCACTATTTGCTGCAACACTTCCCCAGGGCAACCTGCTTCGCGCGATCCACTCTTACCAACAAAATGCTTGCTTGCAACAATCTTACATAGTCTTCTGTGGCATGTTGCTGTAGCTTCCCTCCGCCAGCTGGGTGTGTTGCTGTTGCGTCTATTTTAATATTATTATTGTTGTTACCGTTGTTGCTGATGCTGCTGTTGTTGTACATAGTAATTCAGTATTTTAAATTTTATGCCACAAACACGATCGATTGAGTGCCAAAGTGCTAATGGGCGTTTACCGCTTTGTGAATTTCGCAATGTGTCCATCCCATTTGGCGTTCTTATTCCAACCACTGCCGCAGACACCGCCACCCCCGCCACCGCCAGCCAACTTGTCCAGACTATTTACTCGCAGACAGCAGTGCATTCAGCGGCAGCAGATTCACGTTGACGGCGGGTTGTACCTTATGACAGCTGGGCAGACAGCGTACACGATTGAGCCATATGTGGAATTTATGAAGTGTGGATGACAGCGAAGTTATAGAATATCTTTGCCTTTTATGAAGTCCTCATGAATTGCGACGAGATTTAATCAAACGGGAATACATACGGCGGCACTTATATACATATGTATACTAAAGGTGCGGACAAATGCATTCATGGGAACCATAAAATAGAGTGAACTTTGGGTTTATAGCTCTTTTTTTAAAGTAAATATGTACTTAATTTGTTTGAGGCTTTTTGGATTCGATTAGAAATATTTGTGTAAAAGTAACGAAAATTTGTATTTTTTTAATCGGCTTTATTCTAGTATACTTTTCAATTTAATCATAACACCTAGAAACACCATCAGCAGTGTTGGTGACAGCCCCCAGAAAGGAACGCATCCAGACGGATCTGGTAAACAAATTCGTTCTTTGGGACACTATGTATTAATGCAGAAGAAGGGAAAGATTATAAAGCGGAAGGAGAAGATACGCATAGGCCTTGCAGGAAAACAAGCAATTTACACCGTCGTCTTTCTTAGAGTTAGTAGAAGGAACGTCCCAAACCCGTGTCGAGTGATCCTTCAGATTATCTCATACGGCTTTCTGATTTGGTGGTAAGCAACTGAGACAAACTGTTTCTATACAGTATTAAGCAGGGTGCAAAGTTCGGGCTGTGTTGCGTTTACTGGAGCTATCAGTTTTTCTTCCACGGACAATTCGTGATTTGGTACAGTTACATGTTTCTGTCAAAGAAACTGCTTAACTAATCGCTCTGTAACTATCTGGGGGATAGTGGAAAGATACACGTTCATGAACATGTACCTTTTTTTTTTTGTCAAAATACAGCACCCAGCCCATTTTATTGTTTTCTTGTCCATTTTAATCTGTGCAAAGTCTGCAGGATTTACGAATAAAAACAGCTCATGTGTTCGTTTCTCAACACATCGCGCCCAAATGCCTCAGACCTAATTCTTGCAAAGACGGAGCAGAAGCACAAAAAGTTGTCCACTGTCTTATCCTTTTCAAGGCCGGATGGCCAAAATGGAGTTGTCATGCAAGTCTCTCACAGTCAGGTGTTTGTGCTACGTGAAGTGACCAGTCATCATCCGACCAGTTGTCTGCAGTACCGTCTACTCAATGAGAGCAAAAAACTAGATATACTTTCTGAAATTCAAGTCAATATGAGTTTTACCCACTCCTCCGCTCCTCGATGCCTCCCATTCATTTCAGCGCGAAGTATTCACCCAGTTTCTGATGGTGGTTTCGATGGCCGAAGGTGGGGGTGCAATAACTGGCTGCGGACCGAGGAATGCCTGGTCTTAGCCAAATCTAGCCAAATGGTCAGATGTCTCATTACCAGATACTCTAGTTAGAGGGCTGTCCAATGCCTTAAGTTCAGCGTGGCTGTCACTGCAGACATGTAAACTCTTTACCTTCCATCTATTTTCCACCATATAGTCTACGGCCGTGAGTATTGCAAATACCTCAGCCTGAAAGACAGAGACATATTCCCCAAGAGAAAAGTGAAGCTAATCCCCATTAACTTCGCGTCAATTTTGGAGCCATTAGTGAAGATTTGGCAATGTGTGAGTCAGTATTGGAATTAAACCACCATTCGGCCTCAGGGAACTCAACATTATAGAATCTCTTCAACAAAGGTAATGGTGACGTATTATTCTGTGGCATTGAAAGTACACAAGTGCTCAGATCTCTGCCACCAGCTATTTCCACATAACTTCAATCAGTGCTATACCAAAATCCGTTTCTCTATAGTCTGCACGTAGCCTTTAAGGCTTCCCCACGTATGAAGATACAAAGTGACGGAAAGTGGACGCCTACTATACCCTTTAAATAGCGCTGTTATTCTCAGTAAAGGCGACTTCATTTGCGCATGAATCTTTTTTGGTGGAAACTTCAAAATTATATTATTTTCGAGAGAGAATTGAATTCTCTATTTTTACAGTCGGCTTACAAATGGCTTGGGTTGATGCAGTGGAATCTGAAATTTTTGTTATCGGCCAAGACTGAGCTTCGCAAAACAATGTAAAGAAAACTTTGCGGCTTTCGCTTTCAGATATACTTATGTTTATTTTTTTGTTGATTCAGTGGGTGAACCACATCGGAAAGTGTCGGAACTGGATATTTCAGGACAAAGTAGTTCTTATACCTGGAAGTTGTATTGAGTCTCAAAATTTTCAGTACTTCAATTATATCTAACATTAATAGAAATGTCTTGTTAGGACCTAGTGTGGTCTTAACGGGATTCGGATCCTTGCCCATCACTAGGCTAGAATGATACTGAATCCGAACGTTTTCTCTCACAACTAATGGACTATATGGACACAGTACAGCGTGTTAAAATACTGCGATTCCGCTGGCTTGGCCATGTCGTTCGAATGGACACCGCCGCTGCAGCTCTGAAAGTATTCAACTAGGAACCCGCTGCTGGAAGCAAAGGAAGAGGGAGGCCCCCACTGCGTTGGAAAGACCAAGTGGACAGCGGCGTCACTTGACACAGAAAGGCGGCGATTGTCGTGCTTTGGTGAACGCGGCCAAAATCGCTTAGGCGGTTCAGAGTCAAAGAATACGAAGAGTAGGTTTAAACATTTGCGAGCAATTAAATCTAATAACATCACGTTGTGAAGACCGCACGAAATCGAAGATAGCAACAATTTGTGGATAACTCCGTTAACAATTAACCAACCCACGCTTTATTATTAATATTCCTTTCTTCCACAAGAGTCTTCGGCAAACTTTTTTTCTGAAGGCATATCAAAGTAGTCAAAGCGCCCACTGCGTGACCTGTGCTGGTAGTTGATATGTTGCCTTGCACACACATACACACATCAGCTCAGCACACTTAAAAATTGACTTAGCTTGAGAAATCCCATCCGCAAATCGTCATTGAAAATATTAAATTACTTCTGTGCTTTGTAAGAAATTTTTGAGGTAAATACAAACAGCCCACGCAGTTGCGCTAAAGTGTTGAAATGCATTGTCAATTGCTTTGCGTACCCAACAACAACAGCAATAAAAAAATCTATTATCTTCAAAGTGCAGCTTAAAGGCTACAAACATTCATAAGTATGTGCATTAGGGCGGGTAAATTTTTACGGCTATGCAAGTATAACATAGATGGATGGATGCGTGTCATTTGCGCAAAGAAACCATGGTCTAAAATCAATTTGGAGCTTGCCAAATGGGTAAAATAGGTTTAGAAGAAAATGTGAAAATTTTCATTGTTGCGCCCTCTGGTGAAAGTTTAAGAAAAAAATAATTGCCGAAATGGATTCCTCTTACCAAAAACCCCCTTATAGCATATTTTTATACACACTTTAAGCACTTCGTTGCAACACTACAGCAAAGTGCTAAAAAACCTATTTTCGCAATTTGGCAAACTCCAAATTGATTTAAGGCCCATAGTTTTTTCGGCAAATTTTCTTAGAATTACACTTAGAATTCTTATTTGCTATGCGCGCATATTCGAAAAAATCTCCAATGTAAATTGATCCGCCCTAATGTACATATATATGTATACTGCAAATGATTGCGCTTTGCCAACGCCGGGGTGATGGCGACATGAGCAGCTGCAAGTGATTGAGATTAAAAGTGTTTCAATTATAATAGAATATATGCGCGTACTTTTTGTAGGGAAGTGTTTGAGGGAGGGCGACCTAGGCCGTCTACAAATTTGGGCTAATCTCTCTATGCAATGCTAGTAGAAGTGCTCAAGATTTTGTGCTGCATAGCCCAAAAAAATTTTGAACGCAGAAAACAGAGTCCAAAGAAAATTCCTACAAACTTTGTACATTTGTTTGAAAAAGGCTTAACTTGAGCTCACTCTTTTATTCAAAATCATGCCCGAACGCAACATAAAAATTTCAGGCTATGAAAATTCATTTGCCTTTTTTCATACCCAAATCAATTACCTGGCCTGTTGCCGGAACACGAAATCACACAGATATTTCATTAAAAATAAATAAATTTACGGCAACAGTATGTAAATTGTCGCAACTACATATGTACATACATACAATTGAAATTCCATGAATGCATTAAATCGTTAACTAATGCAAATTTACAACATCTCAGTGCAAACAAAAGACCACCATCGAATCGCATCGCTCAATGCGAATTTTTGTTCTTTTTAATGGCTGTATGCGCCTAATCGCACTTCGCTTTGCATACTTATACGCGATTCAAACCTCACATACATACATACGCGCTGCCGTCGTTGCTGTGGCATGCCACACGATCGTCGCTGCTGCACTCTTGCACCTTAATAAAAATCCTTAATTTATGATTTTCTATGCTGCCTGCCACATAATTTCATATCAAATGCGAATTTATGTTGCTGTTTTTACTACTTTAAAATTACCTACCTACACTCATGCATACATACATACATACATACTACATACTTACGCATATATTGTATGTACTAAAGTTTATTTACATAATAGACGCCTTTTGCACGCGTGTTTGCTTTTTACTATTCGGAAGCTCAATGCTGTTGTAGTTGCCACCACCGGTGTCACCGTCGCACAGTGGGCTGAAATGAGACCCTGTGGTCAAAATAAAATATATGCTCTTGGGATCTTTTTCGGTGAATCTTTTTTAAATTAGAGGTAAATATGCATATTTTTAGGGAAAATTTATAAAATTTTTCAAGTGAAACTTCTTTGTGTTCATTTGGGAGTAAAACATCGATGTAACGACAATTTTTTTGTATGGAAAAAAGTGCGTAATACATTCACAAAAAAAAAATACCAAAAATCAACGCAATTTCTTAGCAACTTCAAACTTACATTTTACAGCTATAAAATTTAATTGGCTATAAACTGCATACTCATAAATGAATCTGATTAAAAAGTTGATAAGTAGATCCCAACGAGTATATCGTTTTTTCGTTACTTTGTATTTGCATTTACTCTCAAATGAACAGAAAGAAGTTTCACTAGAAAAATTTTATAAATTTTTCCTAAAAATATACATATACATTTACTTAAAAAAAGAATCAACGAAAAAGGTTAATCCAAAGAGAACATATTTTATTTTGACCACAGAGTCTAATTTCAGCCCACTGTGCGCCGTTGTCAATTACATATTTTGGTGTTGTAATCGAAGGTGTCGCCTAATGCATTTTTGCACTTTTGTTACGTCGATTTACCGAATGCTCTCTTAGTCAAGCAAAGTGCTCATATTTTTGACGGCTTTAAGCAAGTTGAGCGGCGAGGGCCAATAAGGCGCAGCAATTGTCGAAAGCGTATTAAGTGTAACTTATGTGCCATGAAGTAGCGAGTTTATCGACGCTTGCATAACAAAGTACCTACTCTTACATATGTAGATTTTGTGCTAAATGTCAAAGCGGAGACTTTGTTATTTGTTATGGTGGAAAAACTACAACTCGTGGACGATGTGTTATTTAATGTTCGATTGTATTTCCGTCTTCTAACATCTTGTCGCTTTCTTTAAATCGTTAGACCATTTCTATTCATTTATTCGTTATGGCGTGTTGTATTTGTAAATCATTGGTGCTTAACCCTTAAATACTGTTGTTGGTCTATCAGACAACAACAACATTTTTAGATTAGCAGCAGTGTTGCCAGCTCGTGAGATTTCCACCGTGACGGGTGAGAGATTTTAACTCGTTTTTCCTTAAACTTTAAGAAATTTCTCTTTAACCCTTAATTTAGCAAGTTTCAAACTGTTAACATCTGAATTCAGATATCAGTTTAACACGAAATTAATAAAGTAGAAAACTTATATAATTTACACAGAAAATTTTCATTTTCCCAAGAGTGGCGGGTGAGACGACGACGACACCCACCTCTCTAAGTAGATGGATTCGTTTCCCAACTTTAGACAAACTATTTCATGTATAGCGGCTTTCTCGAAAGTAGTGAATAAAATTTTAAGGTCCATTTTATGTTTTGATGGCATTATTACATTTAGAAAAAAAGCTTTTAGGTTGTGACGGGTGGGACGAGTCACTATTGAGGGCATATAGTTCGTGAACAGTACTGAATTGATATGAATATTTATTAAAAGGACCTGATTTAAACAATGGGAAGCTAACGTAATTGTAGGTTATGTTAAAAAAAAAATATTTTGCTGTGATGAGTAGGACATCTAATAAGCATTTCTTTGAACACTGACAAATTTTCCATAAACGTACGATGTTAGTAAAGCATTTGGCTCTGTCAATCATGAGCTCCTTATCCATAAACTAGATTTACTTGGTTTTCCTAAACATCTATTAATATGGCTCACAAGCTGTCTTTCAAGCAGGACTCAAAAAGTTTTGTCCAAGCATACGCTTTCACCTCTGAGGTGCCTCAAGGTAGTCATTTGGGTCCATTACTTTTCACCTTGTTCATTAATGACCTACCACAGATTATCTGACACTCCCAAACTCTTATGTACGCGGATAACGTGAAACTTTGTTTCACGTATTCTCCTTCAGACTGGTTTTATTTAAATCGTCTTCAGGGCGATTTGGACTCATTTCAAAGCTGGTGTACATCAAATCTGTTAATTTTAAATTGCTCTAAATGTAAGCACATGACATCGAATAAAGCCAGTTTTGGCAACTTATATAATAAACGGTATTCCTTTAGAGCACATATCTTTTATAAATAATCTTGGTGTGCTTTTTGAACCAAAATTGAGTTTTAACTTGCATATATCATCGCTCGTAAACAAAGCCATGGGTGTACTTCGATTTGTTAAAAGGTGGGCTAAAGAGTTTGAATAAGGCCCTGAAGTAATCACTACAGCATTCACCGATTGGTTTGGCACATATGCCATAATTTAGTACTTATTTAGTGTAAATTTATGCCGCTAACAAAAATTAGTGCTCTGTAAATTTTGGTAAACACATGTAGTAGCCATCTCTTCAGCTGAAGTAAGCTCTACACTATCATAATCTCTGTCAAGATTGTTTAAATAAAAAAGGCAATTTCTTTAAAAAAAAAATCGCCCAAAATATCCAAATTTTTTTTATATAAAATTCATGAAATAGAATAGTTTGTAAAACCGAAAAAGAATATAATCAGCCTCATTGTGAGAGTCGTGTCGAATGCAAATCGTTTTTCGAGAGTCCAATCGTAACGAAAATTTCATGTCATTTACTAAAATTTCGACTCGACTAGTGTAATAACACAGAAAAACTTGGCAGCACTGCATAGTTTTCGACTATTTTCGTTGTTCAGTTATTTCAGTACGACAGTATACAGTGCCAATGTTGTCGAGTCGTACAATTTAGCCTAATTTACGACTTACGCAATGAGGCTGAATAGAATACCTTCAGGGTAAAAATAAATAGCACAAATAACTTATAACAAACAATTTTACGTATAGTTTTAAAACATATCTGTATTTTGCAATAGGACTGCGCCATTATAAAATTCATTATAATGCTGGATTTCCGCTATGCATTAAATGACAAAAATTTAAATGGCAAAGTTCATTAAATTCATTTCCACATGGAATTTTTTAAATGCCTCCAATTTTTTGTCATACCTAGTGAAAATTCGGCCTAACTCATATTGATTGATTAAAAATAAAGTACAAAGCTACTTTAATAAAAAGTAGAAATAAGAATAGCTAATATAAAAAATAGAAATTCAAACCCCTTTCGTGTATATATTACACCGTGCGACAGTCAATTTTACGCACACGAAAGTCAATATATTCGCGAAATCATGGACCAAATAAAGTAATGCCGCGTTGTTAGTTTTTCTCTCTGACGACAGGATTCTTTTCAAAAGGGCTTAGAAACTTGAAAAATATGATCAATTCAAAAATTCTTTTAAAAATTCAATGCAATGCAGAAAAACAGTATGGATACTAAATTAAAGAGAAAATTTAGTACAATAAAAAAATAGTATATGTTTTGTGCATAAGGACAAAAAGGTATTGAAAATTTCCTTTCAAAATTTTATCCTGGAATATCCTTGAAATTTTTCAATATTTATCCGGAACGAGCTGAATTACAAAGCGTACCCTTCCATCTTTGAGATCTTTACTTTTAGAACATTCTCCTGGTAGCCATCTTATTTGGAGTTTCTCACGTTGAACAATCCCTCATACCGTCAGCAGTAATTGTTTTGGCGTTGTTTCACCTAATGAACGTCTCTTCGCAAAATTTGAAAACTACCTCCACACACGGCACATTGGACAGCTGTGTGTATTTTTTGTTGGTTTTGGAATCCATATACGCAAACAAAGTTTGAAATTTTAGCTCAAAATTATAACTTCAGGAAACCATCTACATATCGATGGCTGAGTGGAAGATCGACCCATGTCGGCAGCCAGTTCGAAAACGCCCTCTGTCAGAACATTTTTCAAGAATGCCCTATTTCATAATTTGGTTAAAGAACGCCCTATTTTAAAATTTGATTGAAAAAATGCCCTATCTCAGAATTCAGTTCAAAACATTTTCAATGTATTTTCGGGTGGAGTGCAATAATTTTTATTTATTTATTTAACAATTTATACAACAGCAACTTGTTATATAAATACATGGGAACGCAGCATTGGCTACGAGGTCTTCAGCCGCCTTGTTAATAATTTGTTTAGTTAGTTAGTAAAATTTTCTTAACATCTGCATAGTAATTACATCAAATAAATTTTAATAAACCATTGTCCTTTAGGACAGTAGATATTAGGAGAATGTTTTTTTTTAGATGTTACACCCAACGCTTGCTTTAGCTGAATGTTATTTGTGGTGCTTGAATTAGGCAAATAAGAACAAAACCAGAGAATATGTCGTACTGATGCTGTGCTGCCGCAAAAAGACATGAAGATGGAGACCGCCAGTTACGAGATGTGCGTGTGTTAGTATGGTATGACCTATCCTGATCACGGTTGCCACATTTGGTCCCTTGTGACCAAAATAAGTACCCTTTTAAGTGCTTGGTAACTTGGCAACTTTTTTTTATTTTGGTAACTTTTGGTAAGTTTGCCATAAGTCAGACTAAAAAAATTGAATTAATTTGCTAAATTGTTCTGTGGTTGTGTGTAGCGGTGACAACACTACTCAGGCAACACAGCGCACAGCAAAAATAACTAACCACATATAGAAGAAAATTAGCGTTGGGCAGTGTACTCGTTAATTTATCACAGTGTGCGCTGGTCGTGCCTGGAATGCAGTGGGGTATAGTCGTTGTGCTGCGTATGCAGTTACAGTTGCACGGCTATACTCAATTCCGACTCTTGCGTCCTCGTTCGCGCACTCTGGGCAACGTGAACAATCCATGTGCGATATGCGGTAACCAATCCGAATGGAGCCTTGGATCACGGCAGAAAGAGAGGGAGCTTCGGTGGGACCACTCCGACTTATTCGGTTTAAGGGCTCATTGAAGTCTGCAGTGTCTGTTCACCAGTAGGTGCGGCTGCAAGCGGGTGTCTGCTTGGAGCAAGCGGCTCGCTATATAAACGTGTATTTGGTTGCGAAACCACCCCCATCCCAGCAATGGGTTGTGCGCTGGCTTTGGCACCCGCCACGTAAAAACCCATAGTGCAGCGAACTAAAATACAGCGGCTCCGCTGGCTTGTTCATGTCGTTCGAATGGACACCGACGCTCCAGCTATGAAAGTATTCCACCCGGAACCCGCTGGTGGTAACAGAGGAATAGGAAGGCCCCCACTGAGATGGAAAGACCAGGTGGAGAAGGACTTGGCTTCACTTGGCATTTCCAATTGGCGCCAGTTGGCACAGAAAAGAAACGACTGGCGTGCTTTGTTGAACGTCGGCCAAAATCGCTTAGGCGGTTACAGCGCCAAATAAGAAGAAGAAGTATGGCGCCTGTCACACGTTCGATTTTTTTGTGATATTTAGATCGTGATTCATTTTAATGGATTTCAAATAGTGATGGAGAGTGTTATTTTATTGAAATCGTATATACTTACTTAATTTGCTCTAAACGCCGAGCCGTGAATTGATATCACGAAATATGCCACACGTTCAATACTTATTGACAGATCTTTGATCCATATATGGTGAAAATGAAAAAGGAGGTTTGAACAGCAGTTTTTGCGGTGTATTTGGACTCTTTAGCGCTTCGATATGTGCACTTAAGTCGATTTTTCGAATTTTTTTTTCGTTCTGAGGCTAAGATCCCGTGCAAAAGACAAGAGCTTAAAGCGCGTTTTATATGAAAAGTATATTTATAAACGCGTGCGTTGCAAAAATATTTATGTGTTGTTTTCGTTTCACAAATTTTTGTTATATTCTTCTTTATACACGTACGTATACAGAGATTGAATAAAAATGTATTTATGTATTATTTGAGGCCTTGAGCGCCAGAATAGCTTAACTGACATTTCAAAAAAAGTTGAGGTGCACCTTAAAATGCATTACCAGAATCGAAACGGTAATAGCCCGAGGCACGTCCTTTTAGTTTTCTTTCACTTTAATATGTAGCATCACGTAAGTGCAATGAATTTTTTAGTAAAAGACCGCATTTATTTTTTATAGATCCTTTTTTCTCATATTACTGAAATTTTTTTTGTAGATAGGCTCCTCTGGCCCTCATGGCTTCATATGAATTGGTTTAGTTTTCTTTTAATAAAACTAATTTTTGTATCCATGTCTTATTTATGGCAAATAAACGAGGTTTGTTTTTACAGTTTATTGTATAATAAAACGTTTTTTACTTGGTAACTTTTTTAAATTTAAATAATTTTAAATTCTGGTCAGAAATTTTTTTGTCGTGTGGCAACCGTGATCCTGATGCGAACGTATGGTCTGATGATGTTTGTCTTCAGCGTTGATGGAAACATCGGCTGTATCCGTTTGGGGTTAAATATGGTGTAATTGTGGGTGAAACTAGTACATTCGTGTGTGTCTATTTGTTTCCTAATACTCTTTATTAGATATTTGAGATAATTTTTAGTGAACATGCTCATAGTAAGAGCGTGCGATTTGCTTACACCTGTTGCAGCGCTGTCAGCAACATGGTTTCCATTCTATTCCATTCAAGGACTCTCAATTTCTGTGGAGCGCCGATTACAGCATTTCTAATCGTTGTTATTATCGGGTTTGAGTTAAATGGAGCCATTATCGCTGATAAACATGATTATAAATTGTAATGATTACCGATTTAATTAATTATTATTTTTTAATCTGCTAAATGATTAATTACCATTATTTCCACTTTTAAATTAATAATTACCGATTATCATTAAAAATAATCAAAAAACAATCGTATTTTTAGCCAATTGGAAGAAAAAAATCTAAAATAATCAAAAATAATCAAAAAAGCTAATGGGATTAGTTTAACAATAAAATTAATTTTTAACCGACTTCCAAGGAGGTTATCAGTTCGTCGGAATATTTTTTTTATTTTTATTTTATTTTTTATATGAGAGTTGAAGTCGGTTTTTTTTTGCTAAAAATTACTTGTTTTTTATTACTTTGATTATTTATAATTGTGTAAATTATTTTCAATTAAATGTATCGCTCAGACGGCAAAAAATGTTTTGTCGACAAACATATGTATGTAGCTGTGAAATACGGTGTTACGTTGTTCTTTCAAATGACCATAGGTAACAGGGATGTTGCGAATATTTGCATTTTTGGAGGGTATGGATGTATGTTAGATATGTAGTATGCGTCTTCCGCTCCTTTAAGCATGTCATACCATCAGAAAACAAACAAGTATGTTTCTTTACAATGAAATCGAACAAATAATTAAATATAATTAAAAAATCAAAAATAATCAAAAGTAATCACTAAATTTAATCAACTACTTTTTTTGATTGTTATTGATTATTTTTTTAATGACAAATAATCATGATTGTTTTTTGATTAATTCTATTTATAATTGATTACTAGTTCCTCGGTTAAAAACACTAATTGAATTATTCATAACGATTACCGAACCTATGCAATCGTTTTGATTAGTAATCGTAATCCAAAGTTAACAGGTCTGTACGAAATATATAAGAAACATCCGGTACGTAGTAAAGGATATAGAAAATGGTCAGATCCAGGGATGCCGTTTGGATCTAAATAGAAATAGATCCAATTGGATACATTTTTAGACGAATTTTTGCGGGATACTTATTTTTTCCGGTCAGTATAAATGTGGATACTTTTTTAAATAGGCCAAAATTTTATATTTCCTATAAAGTTTGTTTTCGCTCAAAAATCGATTTTCATTAAAGATGGTAGAAAGCATTACGTTTTCTAAACGTATAAAGAATCGCTACTTAAGCGTGAAATTAAAGCATTTTATTTTTTGTGAACGAAGCAATGAACAAATGAAGAGATCTCACCAAAATAGGTATAAGCGCAATTGCTTTAATTAGCTTAAAAGGATGCTTTACGCAAGATCTTAATATACATATCGTCGTTTAAAGTACAAAACCGCGTATCAACAGAATGCAAAACCGCGTATCAAGATAATGCACAACCGCGTATGTAACGTTGCATAAATTATTTTCTAGAGAGTAAAAACACTTATATTTCAAAATGGTTCTCTTTTTTATAAAGCAATCGCATTTCTGGCTAGTATATTTCAGGACGAATGGATAAGGATTGAGCCAAGAACTTGTGTGAGCAAATCCAATTTTCGGCAGCAAATGTCAGTTACGCGGTTTTGCAGAATGACGATACGCGGTTTTGTACTTTAAACTACGATATATATGTATAAAGTAAATTATACTCTTTCTGTAGTAATCTCTTTCATGTCACATATTTTCATTTTTTAATTCAAAATGAAAGAAGATTTCAATGTAGTTTAAAAAACTTAATTTGATTTATTTAAGAAAACTTTTATGAATTTTACTGAAGAGACTTTAAATACACTCTAAAAAATTTTTGTTTATTTGCGCATATTGAGAGAAGTAACCAGTTTCTTCTTTTAATGTGTGCAAATTTGCATGCGGTGTAATAAAATTAATCATTGCCTGTTTAATTTTACATAACGAATTTGTCGGAAGAGCAAAATTACACATAAAATGTTTAAAAAAAGTAATGTTTATTATTAGTAGGAAATGTATTTGTAGTTTGAAAATTTTTGCAATTTTAAACATTCTGTATATGTGTATTTATGTGTATATCTTAAAGATCTCAAGTTCAAAATCAAATACTGAACAACCTATACGTATATTTATACAGATTCTTGTTGAAAAATAGATACTTTTCAGTAGAAGTTTTACATGCTCTTTTTAGGGTGTACTTGCTACTTATTATAATTACTTATGCACAAAAAATTTACTTTATAAATTGGTATTACAAATGTTTGATTTTATGCACTTGTATTCCAAGTCCTTAGGATAGGTTAAATTATATCTTTTTCATGAAAATGTTTGGTTTTCTTACAAATTATGAGATGTATATGTAAAAAAAGAAAATTGGATACATTTGGATACATTTTTGGCTTGGTCAGGGATACATTTTCTTGAGACGGCGCGGCAACACTGGTCAGATCACGCACATACCGTATAACAGTGTCATCGAAGCATGCAATATTAAACTCTGGAAGAGTCTGGAAGAGAAGGAATGGGGAAGACAATGAACGGTTTCAAAGCTGAAGGCAGTACTTACTGTAGATATAGTGGTCTATAAGAAATTTATTAAAAAATTTATTTGTAATACATGATCGAGGTCGATCATTCCGCTCAGGTTGGCCGAGCTGTTGTAGAATGTAAGTAGTAGAATACACTGTAAATCTGCCAATAATCTGGCAGCGCTAGATACAAAAGGGTATATCAAAAGCAAATGGCAGCGCTTGTTACAAAGATTCAATCCGAATAAATCAGTCAACCGAAGCAGTCGTGATTTATACTAAAAATGCCAGCCCTGAAATCCAACAAGTGCTACTTTGGACTGAGTAGGCAATTCGGATGTAAAATCCTCTCTCAACGTACGAAAACCACACTCTATCAGGCCGATTCTGAACAGAAACTCCCTGGGAGTTTTCTCTATTTTCATTTTCTCCTCCTCATGAATAAAAATTCTCTGAGGATTTTTCATATTAAATGGCGAAGTTGAGCTCTCAAAAAAGTGTCGAAACAGCTTTTCCGAAGTTCGAGTTTGCTCCTCCCAAGTTTTCGGCGAAAATGCTATTCCCAGAGAATTAATTATTGGAAGATTTCTTTATCGAAAGAAACAAATTCCCAGAGAACAAATGCCCAGAGATCAAACTCCCCGGGAATTGGGCTAAAAAAGTCACTCATCACACCCGTGTTGATATATGGTACAGAAGTATTGACAATGACAACATCCGATGAGGCGGCTCTTGGAGTATTCGAGCGAAAGATTTTGCGGAAGATTTGCGGGCCTTTACGCGTTGGCGACGGCGAGTACCGCAGACGATGGAACGATTGGCTATATTATTATTTATTTTTAATCAAACTATAGGTTATCTACATATGTGGCATTGAAACCGAGTACAGTAGTTGCTCACAAATTAGAAATCTCAGAAATTCGAATCTTCCAGAAATTAGAATTAGAGTTTGGGAACCATTAAACGCTCTGAAATGAACACTAAAAATTCTAATTTCTGAGCGCGTTTTTTTTTTTTTTGAGATGACCACAGGAAACCATCATTTAGTTGTACATATTTTGTTTGAATAAAGTAAAACTTAAAAAGGGGAATCACCAATTTATCTATGTTATTTGCTAGTTTGTTTGAACAAAGTAGAACTAAAAAGGGGAATAACCAATTAATCTGTGTTACCCGCTTCTTTTAATTTAATGAAAATACATGTTACATGTATTGCACTGGATTGTTACGTTTTGTTTTCTTGTTTTTATTGAATAAAGAGAAGCGAAAAAAGAGTTCTATTGTAGTTTTCTAAGTAGATTTAATCCATTTTTAATTCATATTCGAATCTAAAAAACGTCCAGAAACTAGAATTACCTTAAAAACAAAGTGGTTCTAATTTGCGAGCGTCTACTGTATAGAAGAAAATAGAAGCGCAGGGTCAACGACTGGGCATCGCTATCACTGCCAGCTAGTTACATTTCGAGCATAATAAATTTTGTAAATTACTTCAGGAGGAAAACAAAACAGGACCTATACGTATATTTCTTCTTATTCTGACTTTCTTCAACATACGCTTCAATTTCTTTGTGGAAGTCACTGTGGGATTTCCCATATCGACAGTGGTGTCGGCTGCGTTCTGATTACGAATACAGTTTTTTAAAGCCGAGTACCTTTCAAATGTTTGGAATTAATGAAATTAATAGTTGCGATCCCGTACGAGTCCGGACTAGTCAGAAATAGTCAGAATAAGTCAGATTTTACTGGAAATCGATCCCGTACTCGGTTCTCTGACTATTGAGAGGACAAAAAAGAGAGTAAATACGGTTCTCTCTCTGTCAGAAGCTACCAGTTTTAGTCCGAGAATTTTTTGCTGGTAAATTCTGGTAAATGTGTCAAACGATCAGCTGTAGTGTGTTTGGCAACCAAATTGTAAACAAAAGAAAAGTGCACTCTGCTAAGTCATGTTGAAAAGTATTTAATTACTTTTTTAAGTGGATTCTAATGAATTTGAAAGTATTTTTGGTTATTTACATGTGTGAGCTGAGTGTGTTTACATACAAAATAAGCAAAAATTTACAACCAAAATTTGGAGGTTATGTTGAAGTTGACAGAAGTTACCATTTTTTACTAGAAAGCGATCCCGTACTTTTCAATGTTACTCTCTCGCTCTGAGCGAATTTTATTTTTTGACAGTTTTACTAGTCCGAGTCCGAGGAATACGGGATTGCACCTAATATTTGTTTATTCAATTAATCGCAACAGTTACCGAGCTGTTGCGCCTTCTGAACGTGCCCATTAATTCTAAGCATTTCTAAGGTAGGTACTCGGCTGAAAAAGCTGGGCTCGAATCGTCACATACAGTGACGGGCAAAACTGTAACATGGTGTAACACTTTTTACTTCAGCCATCGCTATCTTTCCATGTTTTAACGACATTTATACTTTTGTTTTATATTCTTATTGGTACACCTGTACTTCCTCTCTCATAACGAATTGAAGTCAATCCAACAACAATAATAAAACCAGCAGACAAAAATGTAAATTAAGGCATATGTTACAGTTTTGCACTTATAAATTTTTAATAACTTTTTGACAATTTTTACGAAAAAAAGAGCTGTTAACACAGTGTGCAGTATCCTTTTGCTTTTTTTAGTTCCTGGATGCGATTTGGCATACCTTATTTGCATCTCTGTAAAAATTCTGGAGGTATATCCTCCCATATATCCTTAGTTTGCTTTCTCAGCTCATGTACTCGATTATACGGACTTGAATAATAATAAGCTGTGCTTCTAGTTGATTTCGCAAATTCTCGATGAGATTTATGTCCGCGGATTGTGGAGGTCATTTCAAATTAGCAAATTTTCTATTTTGTATCCAGTCTTTGCGAACATATGCAGTATGTTTTGGGTGATTTTTCAGCAGAAACTCTCATTTTTCGACTACATCCTACAAATTTTGTTGAAATATGAACAGATACTGTTCCTTACGCGTAATGCGGACTAACAGACCAAGAACATTTTTGAAATGCAACCCCAAGCTATTACTGATCGACCACTGATATTCACAGTTTACCTTACATAATACGCATGGGCTTAATTTGGGTCTTTGATCCAATACCATTCCCGGAAATCTGATTGAAAGCGATTAATTTAGTCTTGTCAGACCAAATAACCTTCAATTGCACCTTAAAAATGTGTTTTTTTATTACATTCTGAAAGACTTAACATATCCCAATAGGCAACGGTCCGGTTTTCGTGCGATGCAGCAAAATGCCGCCACACTCACACATGTATTTTGATCAAATTTGCCATTTTCTTCTTTTATGATCCTTTGCGCTCAATTTGGCAACTCTTCGCCTCGCTGTCTACTGATTTGCATTAAAGTTTAATACCTTAAGCGCTTCTGAAACAGTGGCTGCATCGCGACTTGCTGCTAAGTTCACAAGTTATCGGACCGTAATATTTTTTGACAGCCTTCCTTTGTCCTTGGGAATGCTTTAGGCTATATTTTTTCTCAGTCTTAACATTTTCAAGTAGCAAACTCCACAATTTTTTGCCACTTTTCCTGCGGTCCCGCCTTTCTGCAGTAAATCTATTATTTACATTTATGGTTTTTGATTCTTATATTATTTACTAGTGATCACTTCGTCAATAAATTACAATACAGAAAAAAGTCATCTGACTTCCAACTAAGGAAAAGATAACTGTAAAATGCAAAACTGAGAGTGAGTGCAAAACTGTAACATTTGCCTTAATTTACATTTTTGTCTGCTGGTTGTATTATTGTTGTTGGATTGACTTCAAATCGTTAAGAGAGAGGGAGTATACGTGTACCAATAAGAATATACAACAAAAGTATGAAAGTCGTTAGAACTTGGATAGATAGCGGTGGCTGAAATAAAAAGTGTTATAACATGTTACAGTTTTGCTCGTCACTGTATGTACGATATCGTATTACTCGTCACGTAAAAACACCGTTTTCGGATTATGACATACGTGAGCGTACTCTTTATCCCATTCAGCTTATACGACTGACGGTATCACGTAATTTTCTTTCGTATGGTTTTCGATCCGTGAACGGATGTTACGATTCCATCTCATATTCGCATCAGTTAAAACAAAAGCAACACTAAAAATGTTCTGTATGCGTATTTCTGTTAGTTTCACTTCAGTCCCTGAGATGTGCTCTCTATGTACTTGTATAATTAAGTCCTATTTGATGAACATATATGTCCTGGAATTGGAGGAGTCATTGAAAAATACTACTTTCTCTGTTACTTACCTGATGTGACTTTTATTTAGTCTTAAGCAATTTTTGCTATTCTAGTTATATGTGTGTATGTACTGTTATGAATATTTTGTTGCGCTATAAAATATCTTTCTTTTGATCTTATTGTGCTAATTATTTGATTAATAAATGAAATTAAAAGAAATGAAATTGCTTTAATATAAGAAATATTTTTTGGTTTATTACAGTTCCAATTTACAACTTCCGATTCTTAAAATTTTCACAAGACACACGCTCCTACAAACTCCATATGAACAGTAACAAGTCTTGGCTGGAGTGTTTGGCCCATTCGTACGACAAGTCCAAGTCAGCTCCCTCTAATTCTGTCGTAACCCGTGGACGCAAGAGCGGATATAATTTTGCATACCCTGTCCCCAGTATAGTCCTTTTCACCCGCTGTTCTTATCTTAGATTATTTCGACCAACGTATATTTTTGATAACATATCTCTTTTATTGTATTGTGACAATTTTACATAATTTTACATGCAGACCATTGCTTCGTCCTTTACAATTCAGATCGATCTAATGCGTATCTTACATATTTTCCTCTTTAAATAAGTGGAATGTTAGTATTTACTTAACCTAAGTGTTTTAAAACTTTATACTTTATTACTAATAGATTAGGGAATATTTTCAGTATTTTAAATTAACAACATATTTTATCAAATGTTTAAGCAGTTAAAATATAAATACAGATACATATATATACTGTTAATTACAAAACGATTTTCAATCTGAATTAAGCGATAGTTATATCTTTGCATTTCTGCTTTTTAAACCCTTGAACTTCAACTTAACTTCCTATATATTGTATTAAACAATTTTAAACTCATTACTTGTGGTACATTTTTTATACAATGCATAAATTTACCGAATACACTTTACTTGGGCTATAACTTATAAGTTCAGATCTTACACTTTCGAATACATCTCCGCATGCTAAGAGCCTTCATTTTTCTGGTCCTCAACAACCAATACGCCTAAATAAGTAAATCTAAAAATATGTTGCGGATTTTGAGCGGGGGGTTGTGTTGACTAAATTACGTCTTATTTAGCGGCACCGCGGTGATATGCTCATAGGCAGCCTGCAAATAAATTGTGCAAAATCAACTGCTAATCTCCCGGCATATGCATTTGTATACATGTTTTACGTATGTATGTATATCTAACCTTGAGTGTGGTGTAGCAATAACCTGCAATGCCATTCATTTCGAATTGGAAATTAGTGCCGCCGGTCAAATCGTCCAACAGCGCTAATTCAGCACCTAAATGGGGTACAGCGGCGCGCAGCACCAGAAACAGGGTAAGTGGCATCATGCCATCGGCGGCCAATATCACAGAGTTCGCTAGAAAAGTATGTATATATTTTGAGTAAATTTATTATCGCATGCCGAGTTGTATCACAATTATAGAAACTCACCACTTGCAATTGTTTTGTGTGCGTCGGTAATTTGTTGTATGCAACGCTCTATCACAGTTAACATCGCTTTCGGGCTGTATTTCTCTTTGAGTTGTTTCAGAGTTTGTATTGCCTCCGCGTAGAGGGCATGTCGCACAATGGGTAGGAAAGAGCTGTGGAATGACAAAACAATCATATAACCAAAAAGATGCTTTGACTGGCACCTCTCTTACCTTTCCAGCCCTAGACAAGTGGCCAGTTCGTCGTCCTTCAGCTTACCGGCATACATCAGATTCTGTCTATACATTTCATCCTTCGCACTACACTTGTTCGCGTACAGCACAAACAATGTCGAATAGATACCTTCGCTGAGCACTATTGGGTAGAGCAGAGTGATGTGGGAAACCACTTCGCGCGTGCTCTCTATTAAGCAGTAATCATCGGGCAACGCGGGAAACATTTTTTGCACAAATCTATATACGCGTTTCGAAATGGATTCCCACTCGCGTATCGCTTGCTTTGCTAATATGGGTGTCGGCTTCACTTTCCAGCAGCCATATGAGGTGTAGAAGCAATTCGCTATGCGCTGATTTAGCAGATGTAATGGATGATAACGATCCTTGAATACTTGCTGTAGGTAGTCCTTGATGGCGGATACGTCCTGCTCTGTCAGTGAAGTGATGCCGAAGCTGGGCACAATTTCCAGTTCGTTTTGTGAGGTGAAACTGCTGGAGGGAAACATAGATTTTGGTAGAAGTTGAACACATTTAACGGCAAAAAGACTCTTTACCTATTGTTATTAAAGCTTTCGTTTATATTTATTACACTGTCGAAGGATGAGCGTAAACTGGAGGTATTTGCATCGGTCAACCAATTGTTGATGGGCGCGGTGAACAAACCACTAATCGAGTTGTGTTCGTCACTATTGTAGTGTGTAAAGCTTTGCGTGCCCCAAACGTTGTCAAAGTCATTTACATCTGCATCGTAGAGTGTCTCTTGTGAATGTGATCGCCGCGATTCAGTCAGACTGCTACTCAAATCAAGTATGCTCGACTTTGCAGTGGTGAGTAAACTGTTTGTAGACTTGAGGCTGAGCTTGTCAAAGCTGTTGGAGAATCCAAGTGATATATTCTTGGCAAAATAACTGCGCGTTGATTGATATGCCGTGTCCTGTTGCTCTAGTGTACGTTCTCGTTCCCGCTCCGAATGCATGTAAACGGAAATGCGGTTCCAGAGGGTATTTGTTGCGTTTACGCTGTCCTCAGATTTTTTGTTGTTATTGCTGGCAGAGCCGAGAACCTCTTCCTCGAAATTATCAAACAGCGAGCGCCATTTCCGGCTGTTGTCCACAACAAATGACCCGATAGATCTGGAATGAAAGCACAACGTAATTCCTGGTATAATTTCAGTAAAAAACATAATCAAATCTTACTTCGGATATTTGGGGAAACGTCTATTCATGGCCATAGCACCAGAGACAATTCGCACATCGTGCCATGTGCCAGCTAATTGACCGCTCAAAACATTGCCTACCATTTGAACGTTCTCGAATTCATCATTTTCGTTCATACCAGCATCCTATAACGAAGAGGCTTGAGAAAAGCCAATTTTCTTTAAATTATATTCGCACTCACTTCAGTCTCAGACGCACCGGTAGGCAAGTAGTACACACCTTTCCCGATTGGTCCATCAACCGATAATTCCCCCTCATAGTAATAACCGTTCTCCAGAACTGCTATGCCGGTGCCAGCCAGCTCATCGTTCGTAAACAAGCCTTCGAAGTAGTCGCCATTCATGGTAATGCAAATTCCAGCACCCACGCGTTTATTGTCAGCAAACATGCCCATATACTTATCACCTGTTATCATATCGTCCAAAATGCCATAGCCACATTTGGCATTGGCCTGATATTCGCCAACGTAGGTGTAGCTGTTGCTACGCAGCATGCCATGTCCGTGAAAAAGACCTTCGCAGAAATGACCTTCGTAAATCTCATTCTCTTTCAGCTCATAGGTTCCATGGCCATGAAATTTACCACCCTTAAAATTGCCTTCATAAATTCCTATCGAGGGTATCACCATTTTGCCATAACCTTTTGAAATAAAAAATGTTTTAGGTGTGATAGCAACACAAGCCAATCAGTCTTACCTTCAATTTCACCATTGCGGATTTGCCCAAAGTAGACGCGTCCGTCGGGATACTCGAGATAGCAGTTTCCATGCAACAATCCGTTTCTCCAGCGACCACACGCGTGTACTCCGGCATACTTGGCATGGTTGCGGCTGAAAACGTGAGCTGTTGTGCGCACGCTCGACAGTTTGGTGTCAGACGAACGGCCGAGCGCCGCTTTCACAGCGGATTCTATTTGATCAAACCAAAGTTTTTTGTCGTGATGTGTTCGCGCCAGTAATGTAAATGTGCGTTCCGGCGTGGTTATGCGCAAAGCGGTGTCATTTTCCATCTTCAGCCAGAGAGTAACCAAAGGATAGGTATACAAGTGGCTGCCAACCTGGCAGAAGCAATCGGAAAACAAGATAAATGTGGTACTGGACATGCTCATTGTAGTGTGTGCCAATTTCAGGGGCACCGTTGATGAGGCGAGTATGACACGGCGCTGTTTGCGGCGGAAATGCCTTATTTTGGAGTTGCGCTCATTTCGTTGCCAAAACTCGAAGGTGTTTTCAGCAAGTTCTAAATCGATACGTTGCTGTCGGCTGAAGCTATCCCAAGCGTAAAGATGTTCTGTGAATTCAGGACGTGTTTTTATGAGTTGTTCGAGGAATTGCACGTAATGGGGGAACGCTTGAAATGGCTGCTGGCAGAAACGCACCAAGTCAACGTTGTGCTCATGTTTACCAGGCAGTAGTGGTACGCTAGACATATGGTTATATAGTTTCGAAGCCTCCGTAAAGCCATCGACCGAATAAAGGTCACAATAAACTTTTGTGTACTGCGTAAACAATTCAATACACTCGCGGTAGTGCTGGACAAACACTAACTCTGCGGGGTTAGTGAAATCTGAGCGGTAGAAGTCCTCAAAGGAACGTAGGGTACAAGCGATCAGGTACAAAAGCTTGTGGTAGCTGTTACATATGTGTTGCAGCTGCTTCAGCACTAATGCAGTACTCTTCTGTTGGAAAAGCTCAATCATCTGTATGCCATGACGATACCTTAGTAGCAGCTTAAGTTGCTGCTGAAGACCGGTGTAATAAGCGTGGAACTGGCGTTGAAACTTACGACGATTCTGCAAAGTATAGGTTGCTGAAGCGAGCACTAAAGGAATGGTTTTTCGATTTGTAGCATCGCGCATATTTAGAGTCAGTAGATGTTGTTCAAAGCTGGATAGCTGGTGCTCCTTTAGTTGCACCTCACCGCGCGCATTTAAAAGAACAGTTTGAAAGTCGCCGCAGCAGGCATTGAGAATATTTCGTTGAGTGATCTCCAGCTCCACTTTGTCCAATTTGAGTTCTGCTGGCGAACTAATATTAGATAGATCTTTTTGATTATTGAGTTGATGCTGTGTATTAAGACCCCAGTGGAATAGTCTACCATCTAGAGTTCGAGCAACACTGTGTTCTCGACCTGCAGCTACACTACAAACACCCAGCGCTTCTAACTTTTGCAAATAGTTTAATGTGTTGCGTTTGATGTGATCGCCAGTGCCCAGAAGTCCACCATTTTCTGCGCCAAAGGTACACACTTGAGTGTGCACCAAAGCGTAACCTTGTTTTATTATTTCTCTAAGGCAATAGTCAATGTCATCCTGCTGGGTGTGGCTCGACTTAGTGCTGCTGTAGGACCGCATTGACGAGTTGGAATTAACTTCAAGTTTTTTGTCTCTAGCTTCTTCGGCGCTGGTACTCTCAACTTCCAAGTAGTTACTGGTGTGCATTGCTGCAGGTGATGGAGGATGTGTTGAAGTAGCTGAGCAGAAAAAACGCATTTAATAACCACAAAAATTATATACAATTGTTATATTTACAAGCATGGTTTGGTTGACGCTTGCTGCTGAAGAGTTCTAAGGGGTCTTCCTGTGTAGGATAGGCGCGTTGCAACAATAAAACAAAAAACTCATCGCCTGCTACGAGATCCAGTATTTCCTTATTTCCATAGATGAGACGCATGTGCTTAGGCTGTACTTCTGCGTTAAATACCTCGCCGCAACTACCCATTGCATACAGCTCCCCTGTGCGTGTCATAAAGATTACACCTCGGGAAGCACAGCATATACGCTCAATGAGTATGCCTTCTTCAGAGAGTTCAAGGGGGTCAAAGGAAAGAGTTTGCCATGGCTCTGATCCCGAGTTTATGATATCGGTATTTTTTAAGTATTGCGTTTGCACTTCCCCTTCAGTAGTAGCCACAAACAACTGACTCATATGTCGACAATAAGCCACATCCGCTATTTTTGTTCGGAGCAATTGAACTTGCAGTGTATCAGCAGACTCTAGCGCCTGTGAAGCCATGAAGAGTGATCCATCAGCAGTTAGAATAAAAAGTAAATCTGGCTTATCTACAGCACATAGTCGGACGGCTGGTTGCCGCTCGAGCGCAGGCACAGAAGTCCACTGTAGGTGCTGCGCCACACCCTCTCTGTAGATTATGAATGGCTCTTGTGTGCACTCCTCTGCCATTGTCAAACTGGAGCGATGAGGCATTGTTAATTACGCAATTTTAATTAAATGCTATTGCTATTGTGTTCACCTTGAATTTTGGAATTTTACACTCTTCTAAATCTTATTCTTGTCTTGGCATGATTTTGCATTTACATGCCTTTAAGTTGGTTGCATGTTTACTTTATTACTGAATTTGTTTATTTACTTTCTAGTGACATCTGAGTACATAATTATGTGGAAATTCGACGATATTTTATATTTTTTGCGTAAAAAATAAATAAAATTAGCACAAAGAGAAATCAATTAACTGCGTTTCAAAACAATCAGGCGATGACAGCGAAGGTATCTCAAATAAAAACAAAATTCAGAAAACAGCTGATTTGCGAAGATCTGTTGAAAAGAAAGTAGAAAATGTCCCGTACAGGTTTACGGCGTGTTTACAATGGACAATAGCTATGTTTCACAACGAAAAAGTATTGAAAATTTTTACTCACACACTAACCCTGGGATTCAGTAATTCAGTCTCATTTCAAGTCACTAAATTTGAGATTAGCAATTAGAGACTCTTTTTGTGACTTCAGACGATTTGGGTATTCAGAAGGAGAGAGTCACAAAAAGTTCACCAAAAATGTGTGGTGAAAGCATGGTGCAGCGAACAAAGGTGGCGCCGTCAGAGGTACCGCTACTTTGGTTTTGCCGATTTTAACAGTTGTGGTAACTTGTAGATAAACCTTTTTTTACAACCCAGCGAAGGAGAAATTTGGACTATAAGTTAAAAATCACTTTAAATTGTGTTAATTTGCAATTTGTGAGTGATTTTTGAGCTGAAGACTGCGTTAAAACTAATACAATGAAGTGCTGTGTGTTAAATTGCGACAGCCGTCAAGATGAAAGAAGCGTAGATGCAAGTGTAGCGCTGCGATGATTCGCTGCATTTTGTATACATTGGGCACGGCAAAGCCGTTCCCGAAATGTTTTTCTATTATTATATTAACAGCATTTCCTCAGAATGATTTTGCTTCTGCTCCAAGCAGCCTCCATTAGCAAGTTTACTAATCAGTCCCGGTGAGATGCTGCTGCAGTTTTCTGCAGCAGCCTTAATTGCAAAGCAATGGAGTGCACTAAAACGTTACCTATTCTCTAAAATATTAGATGAAAAATGCAATATTTTCGCATTTAGCAAAATTAAAACACTTTTTCGCTGTAAAGTGAACTGTTTCGGCAGTTTCAACTCGTTCTTTTCGCTTATTCTTTGTTTACTTGTGGTACACAAATGTCAACGGCCGGGACGGCGCAATCTTGTATTCTATCATACTTGGGGAAATCCCACAAGGTTTCAAGGATAATCGTAACACTACTTTATTTTTTATGAATAACGCCCATGAACCAAAGACACAAGATCACGTAAGAACAAGAGAATGAAAAAAGTCGATTTTTTTTAGCGGGTTCTACGCCATCTTGTTTCACTGGAAAACGAGCGAAAAGTAAACAAAGCAAAGAAAACAACGAAAACCAAAATTAGCCAAAATTATTGTCAGCCACTTTAAACGCACAATTTAGGTAAAATGATGCAACAAAATGCTTTAAAATGTGTTGTCATGTTGAATTAACTATTCTTTACTTGAATCAAAGTGTAAAATAGTGGTGCTTGTGATGTAAACAAACGCTCAGCTGACGAACCCGCTTTCGCAAACTTTTTTCTCAAAACTAGTTACAAATACAACGTCGAGTTCTTACGTGATCTTGTATTTTTGGTTCATGAATAACGCCATTAATTTTTCGCTCGCTTTTAAAACCGAAATAACCATAATGCCAAAATGAGGTAATTCAGTGGCAACGCTGCACAGGTAACAGTAATCAGCTGTTTCCGCGAAGGCGAATTGTGTACGTCACAAATAGAAAAAAAAGAAAAATGTGAAAATAGTGAAAGCAAACAGAAGTTAAAAACTTGAAAAACAAGAAAATTTGTGAAAATTAATTTACAACACTATTATTGTCTAGGTGAAGATTTATATGTTTATATAATTCGGTAGGATGCACAGACAAGAGTGGATGGTACACTGCAATGAAGCGAACAAAACTTGATCAAGAAATGATGTCAGCAGCACCAAAATAAACCAGACCACAAGTAAGACTTATTTGCATAATTATATGTACATATTTATAATTAAATCACACTTGATATTCGAGTAGAACAACAAATAGCTACAATGAGTTTGGAGGGAATTTCACAGCCTCCATTGGAGGCTCCTCAGATGGACGACGATACCGACGGCCATTTGGTGGTCGTGTCAACTATCGAAACGGAAAACTCTTCTTCCTCCATGCGTATACGTAACAGTTCAGATATGTCGGAAAAGTCGGCCACTAGTGAAACGAGAAGTGGTGTTTTAACATATGATTCTGGGAATTACTCTACCAGTTCTAATACCAGTGAAATAACCTGCCCATTAGATGCTGAACTACATAACCATTGCCAGCATGTACATACGCTGTTGCGAGAGAGGGATCACGCTCTATTCCTGGCTATGCAAGATGTGCGCAAGATGCGAAGCGAACTTGAACGACTTAATAAGTCGGAGGGATGGTACAAAAAAGAACTGCGATCGCAAAAACGGACGCGACTGGAAGCAATCGAACGGCTATATGCTCAAGAGCGCAAGTACATGCAAGAGAATCAACATTTACAACGTGAGTGCATGCGTCTTTATGGCAAATGTGGTCAAATAGAAAAGGAAACACAGGCTAAACAGGATAAAGCTGTGCAAAAGCTAGTCGAGAATGAAGAACGGATGAGTAGTATAGAGAGCGCTGATAAAGAATTCAACTCGTTCGAGTTAGATCAGCAGCGGTCTTTGATTGACGATCAACAAAAGTTAATCAACGTTTTGCGAAAACAGAAGCAAGCTTTGCTGGAAGATTTAAGAAGACTGAACGAAGAAAAAGACACCAAGGTTCTGCAGCTGCAAGAAACGCTCGCAGGAGTTGAAGTGGAAAATACACGCATGACAGCGCAGTGCATGCGACTACTGACCGAAAGACAAGTATTAGAAGACACTCTTCAAGCAAAAGATGCAGTGCTGGATGCAGAAAATGTCGAAAAGCTAAAAATGCAAACTCTTATTGTAGAGCTGGAAGAGCAGTGTAACCGACAGAATCAAATGCTAGCCCTCAAAGAACATGAAGTTCACGAAATTCAACAAAAATTCAAAAACAATATTGAACACGAAACAAACATGGATGAAGTACATCGATTGAGCGTTTCATATCACTGTGAGATTAATGCTAAAACTGACGAGATTACTTCCCTCAAGAAGTCGTTGCGCGCAGTTCAAATCGAGTTGAGTACTTTAACTGAGCTACAGTCACAGAATGAGGAGCAAGCGCGGCACATAGAGCAACTAAACTTTACTTTAGAAGCTCGACAATGCGAATTATCAAATCTTCAGGAAACTGACGAAGAAAAAACGCAACAAATTACTGAACTACAGCGAAACTTAGAAAAGGCCCGAGCTCAACACGACGTCATAATCGAAAGTCTGAAATCTGCAGAATCAAGTCTAAAAAATGTCAATCGGGAACTGATCGCCTTGCACGAGCAATATGCCAATATGTGTGCGCTTTGTGAGCGCACACGTTTTGAACTGGAGTTACTGGAAATTGAAAAGGGTAAGCTCAAATTCCAAGCAGATGGTGATAAACGCGAAATCCATCTGCTTCGCGATAAGTTGAAAGGCTATATGGAACATACAGAGAAGGTGGGCGCCAAAATAAATGAGTTTGAAGCGAAATTGAAACATTCGCATACTGAAAAGGACGAATTGCTATTTAAATTGAGAGAATTGGAGAGAAAATTTACTTTGGAAAGGGAACCACATAAGGAAAGTGAGAAAGAAGCAGAAGTCGGATTGGAATTCAAAGGTGACATAGACCAGGTCGGCAATGCACAGGATTTTTTAAGAGAACATGAAGGTGATGAAGTGGATACAGGAAGAGTAAATCTAAACGAAGAGGAGGATAGTGGGTTTTTGGACGCAAGCGGAAACAGCGTAAATGAAAAAAATGACAATGTTGGCAAAAATCCTTCAGATTCAGGACCTTTAAGAATTTCAGAGTGTTCCAACTTTACAGTTGCAAATAATACGCTCATGGATCATGTGAGACTTCAAAAGGAAATTTTGGAAGAGAGACAACCACTGGCTGCTGCTTTGGAGAAGCTGGTTTGCAATGGAACAACGGCGCTGAAAGATTATAAAGGTAACACTTTTTTTACTATCATCGCTTTATTCTTTATCCTTTCATTTATTTTTGTTTTTAAGATTCATCCATAATTAGTGGTTATGATGCGGAAGAATGTGTTGGTATTATGGGACACCCAGAGCAGCTATTGCAAAACTTGGACAACCAAAACCTTCTTCCTGTGGAAAAGAAACGAATTTTTGAAGCTTTTGAAACTCTTATCAAAAGAGAAAATACTCCTCAAGAAATGTCACTCAACGGCCAAGAAATTTTGGAATTAAAAAAATTGCTCGTAGAAAACAAAAAACTAAAAAATCTGCTGACAACTGCTAAGAAGCAAACAGCAGAAGTTGAACCACTAAAACTCGCTTTAATAGCAAGAAATCAAAAATGTTCTGAATTACAAGAATGCGCTAGCACCTGCAGTGTAGAACTGCGAAAGCTGCAGGAGAAGCTGCTGGAAAGTCATGAGCAGCACCAGAAAAGCAAAAACGAGCAAGAGAGTCGTTACAGAGGTCAATTGGACGCCTACGAACAAACTATTCAATTACTGCAAGAAGAGAATAAACGATTGCTGAACGAATTGCAAACCGTTTTGGTGGCGAAAAGTGATTTTGAAAATAAGCTTTCACAACAACAGGGGATTGTTCAAGAATTGAGAGGCAAATTAGATGCTCTTCAAACAAACGAAATCCCCCGTGAAATTGAAAACGCACATGAAGGGAGAGAAATCCTCAATTTGAGGTCTCATGTGAAAGAACTCGAAATGCGTTTACAGGTAGCGATGCGCACCGACGAGGAGAGACGCAACGAAAGAGTGCGACTCATACGAAAATTGCTGGAGCAGCAAAATAGCAAAGTGAAGCAGCTGACCGAATCCCATGAGCAATGGGAAGAATTATTGTTGGCGCTGCAAGCCGCACAAAAATTAGAGGAAAATACGAGGGCCGAGTTGCAGTTAAAACACGCTGAGCTGGAAGAGTTGAATGCACTTTTTGCTGAACAGAATGAAGAGCTGCGACGGTTACAAGAAACCACGCTAACCGATGAATTTAATAGAGATCCAGCTGAAATTGAGGAAACGCGTCGCATATTCCAGCAACAGGTGGAAGAGTTGCAAGCTAATATTGGCACTCAGCTGACAGATAGCCAGGAAAAGCAACGCAAAATCGAAGAATTGCAAGGCAAAAACGAACGCCTCGAACGCCAGCTTAATGAAGATTACGCCGCGGAAGTAGCGAAAAACCAGAGACAAATGCGCGCGCTGCAAACTAAAATGGGCGCGATACAGGCAGAGCGTAATATTCATGCAGAGCGAGTGACTGAAATGGAGACCGAATTGCAACAGCTGAAGAAAAGTAAACGGGAAGGGCTCTTGTTGCCACCAGAGTTTGTGGTTGTAGCACCCCGATCAGTCACCATGGGGAGTAGTTCCGACGACGTTTCATCTCTTTCAAGCAATGGCAATGGACACCTGAGCAACAGTGATTCTGACAACAACGATCGCATGCGAATACTAACGAAGGTGCTCGAAGCAGAGTATAGGCGCAAAATGAAGCGCTACGATTTGCACATACACACTCTGTTGTGCAACATAAAAAAACTGAAAAAGGCTTTACGTGCGGCTGAGCAGCGCGCAACAAATTTGAGCATAGAGCAGAGTACGACAATGCAGGAGCTGCGAAGCCTGCAGTTGACCAGACGGCAGCTGGAGGAGATGCGTTTGAAGTGTGAGCAAAACCAAAGCACAATAAAGGTACGCCCAATGCTGATAAACACCATTTTGTATGCACACAATTTTATACTCTTCTCAATTAGGCACTCGAGCAGGCTCTAGAAATGGAGCGTAAAAAATTTGAGGCCTCTGACTTGGGCAAGGCGACGACGTACACATGCCAATCAGCAGCTCTAGCGCAGCAGCGAGACGAACCGGCGCACGAAGTAGCCAATCTAATAGATGATTATAAAAAGGTGCCAATTCCACTTTAATTTTGATTTGAAACAATTTTAATGATAAAATCTAATTTTCTTTTGCAGTTAATCCAGCAATCGGCGTTGGCGACACAACGCCCTAAAACCAGCACCATCCTTGACCTTATACAACGTAGCAATCAGTGTGTGCCAAATTTAAATAAACTCGAAGCTAGCGTTGATGGCCTGCGCAGTGATTTGGAGCACTTCCTTAGTGCGCACGCCACATTAAATATGTCGCAAATACAGAGCGGAAACAAACTAGAGGGACCATCACTAATGGACGAGCTGCGCGCTGCGGCAGAAAGCTAGTAAATTTGTAGTAAACTGCTTCCAACTTCCTCTTGCTGTGCATAAAATGCAAACAAACATTGCCAAAATTGAGTTCAACTATTCTATGTATACTTGTTTTATAGTATTTTTACATCGGCTGTTTTTAGATTTTTGTTCTATACATTTATTTATGATAATTTTGCACAAAGTACATCCTTTTAAATGTTAAAAGTGCAAATTTTTTAAAGCTTTCACTTACTTTAAGCTCTTCGAATAGTCAGCGGGTGGTGAAGCATTATAAGCGACCCTTGACTATTGGTTTTTGTTTTAATCCAAATGGATGCCAGTTAGGCCACAGACAAGACCTTTGGCTGAGTATATAGATGCATATGTATGTATGTATATGTATTTTTTATTTAAATTATAATGTGAATGCTCTTTTTGTCATAGATATCCAACTTGTTTATAAAAATTAAAATTTCATGTAACAAAATAAATAATAATAATAATATTTTAGCGCTAACACTTTTGCTAAGTGTATGGCCGAGCTTCTACTCGTATTTGTGGTGTTCGTCTTGACATTGTTACACAAATGCAGGGACCTACAGTTTTGCGTCGCTTCCGAGCGGCAAATGGATTTTAAGAAGATTTTCATGAAATAAACACACTCGGAGGTCATTCATTACCTGGCGGGGGGCGACCACTGTTAGAAAGAACTTTTTATAATTTAGATCTTGCTCGGACCAGGAATCGAACCCGGGTCCTGCAAAGTTGTAGTAGACACCTCTATTATTACTGGGCTCGTATTATTACCGTTCTTTCTGGCTGGGTTAAGGACCCACGTAAAAATTAATTGCATTAAAAATTTTTCTTACAGTCCCAACTTAAGCCCGGCTGGTTAATTTCCTCAGGAAGCCTAAGGTTGACCAGAGAACAGTCAGGTGGACCTTTGCAACGTCTACTACAGCTGCAATAAAATGGAGCGCATGACCGTTTCTAGGAAATTTTGGAGCTCGTTATACCTGCGACAACTTAAAATCGTGCGAGGCCACTTCAATGGCATGGTGAACAAGGAAGCGATCCTTGGTCCTAGCGTTGCAAAATTTAGCATACACGAAAACATCTCCGCTAACGAGCTAGTGATGATTGACTTCGCCGGGGTCTGAAACAGGAAAGTGTGTAGCGACACGTTGCTGCGTAAGAAATCCACCACCGGATCGAAAAACGAGAATCGAGCAGGTGATGAGAGACAGAAGACACGTTTCTAGTGTTAGCTGTATGTACGATTCAAGGACCTAACATCGACCCGTATCAATCGTATTGCGTGAAAGAGTCGAGCCGAACGTCAACTAACTGTTTTGGCCTTATGAGTGTGACATTAGTCCAATTTCGGGAAAGACTACCGAGAAAAATGTCATAAACCATCATTTTGTCGATGAATTTGGTATCCCCGCGAAACTAATACAGCTGTGTTAAACGACGTTGAGGGATACCACCAGCTCTTATACGTTAACTCCAAGAGCAATCAGCTTCGTTGCAAGTGTCGTATCTTGCACAGAACCACAATTGTCGATAGAGTACAGACAGTCGGGTCTACGTAACCGGAACGACCCAGATCTATATCTGGCCAATGACTGTCACTCCAGCAACACTCCCCAAAAAGTCTTTGGGGAATTTGTATGCTGCTACAACAACAACAACATAGAGTATGGAGCCGGAAGCATACCGACAGGCCATAAACGACATTCACAGGTCGGGTGTCAGTGTAAGCCGAGTTTTGGGAACACAACCATCTGGCCTGGATGCGACAGAGCTTCGTCTGTCTCGGTCGGCTCCCACCGTAACCCAACTTCGCCCTGGCTACTGCAGCAGGCTAAATTCCTACTTGAGCAGGATAAATACAGGTGTGTCCAATGAGTTGCCGGCATGCGGAGAACTCCCTCACGACTCGTCACACCTCTTCGCATGTCACCTGAACCCCCCACTAACTAGTGCCCCTGCCTCTATGGACTAACCCAGTCGGAGTTGTACACTTCCTGGGCCTCCCGTTAGTTGAGCGTGATCACAACGATCTAAGGGCCGGGGCTAAGTAAATCGCTACACGAACAACCACATCTCATATAAATATGGAATTTTCTTTTTATTAGTCAAGTAACTATAATTAATTTTGAAATACGCTTTTTTCTTTAGCTTTTGCAAACTCAAGCGTCGCGCATCTCTGCGTATCTCTCATTAATTGCTAATCATTTGCAAATCTAATTTCACAAAAAAAAAAACATATATATTTTGCCAGCATGGTCCACAATAATTTCAAAGTAAGGCGCTAATACAAATGGAACACAAAAATACAATCAAACCAATCTCAGTCCTTGCCCCCCTGCTTTTCAGTCTGGCCTCCTTCGGATTTATCATCTTTATGCTTACGCATTTCCTCAAAGAATCCGCGTGGAAATTTGCTGAATAGAATCTTGTCCAAATGCTGGGGGAAGTAGCGGGTATGGAATTTGTATGCCACATACTTGTCGGGCAAACGCGTGCTGGCGTTCTCACTATATACAAATATCACATTCTCATTGTGGTTAAGCATTTGTTGTGACTTCGCATACAGCAATCCGAAGAGCAAGTGTTTATACAGCGAGCGGTAGCAATTTTCGTCCGCCTTGCCGTTATAGTACAGTAAACTGACGTTGTGATGCATCGAAATGAACGTTTCGGCGGATTTCATGCGCGTTATTAAAATGATGTGGGCCTTCGGGCGAAAGTGGGCGATCTTCGCCGCCATGCGACCTGTCAGAGAGCAAACGAATATCAGCGGAGCGTTCATTTCGTATGAAGCGCAGACCACGGAGCGCGCCAGGGAGTCGCTGCCTGTAAGCGATCGATCGCAGTATGTTACCTTACTAAGCGCCTCCTCGATCAGCAACTCGGAGATCGAGTTCTGCAGGTAGAAGAAGTGAAACGAGCTTTGTGTGTGATTACATGGCATAATGTATTTGTCGGGGTAGAGAAATATGTGGCGATAGTGTGCTGGTTCGACAATTAGCTGCTTGTTAGCGATCAAACTGGGTTCCAAAACAATCACTTTCTGCAGCAGATACGCACGCTTCATGAGCTCTTCAGCGGCCGGACAAAGGTGCAGTATGGCCGGCTCTGGATGCTGCTGAGAAGGACTTAAGGCAATGACGAAACCATCATAGTGATCGGCCATCCAATTGACGTCGGTGCCGCAGCCTTTTACCTCGTTGATCACAATTCGCGCATAGAGGCGTACCTTCTCACATCCCAGCGTTTTCAATGCGTACTGCAAATTATCAAAATACTCCTGTGTGCCGCCAATATACGACACAAGCACATTTATGCCCACCTCTTTGCAGAATGTAATATCCTCTAATTCCTCCTGTGAAGCTAGGAACTTGCTGCAGCGCGATGGAAAGAGCACAGGTAGCCGCGACCTGATTTCACCGCCCACTTCAACTACGCATCGCAGATTAGCGTCCTTCTTGCGGACAGATACCTGTACATCGCACCCGATGCATATGTAGTCGAAAATATTCACCTCATGGAAAAGGAAGCCCGCATTGACGTAGACGCGCTTCTTGGAGCAGTGTGTCGACCATTCGCGCTTATTGGTCAACGTGATTTCATCACCTTTGTTAAGTATCACAACCAGGTCGGGTGGTTCCATCAAGCCAGTATACTGCAGACGTGGACTGAGTTTGGCGAAGATTGTAGACGAAATAGGGAAGCCGATTTCTTTTGAGTAGCTTAACTCACTTTCGCGCAGACGCAAAATAAGACTCTGATTTTCGACGAAAGTTCCATAGAAGAGATCGATAGCAAAGCAACGAATGCCAGCGCCTAAAAAGCAGAGAAAAAGTAGTCGTAGAGCAGAAGTCAGTCTAAGCGTGGAAATCTATTCACAAGGGAAAACGGAGGAGCCAAAAAACGGGGGGTAGAATAGAACAGATTTGTTAGAAGACGTGCACTGCGACCTAAGGTCTATTGTACCCTCAGAGCTCATCACAACACATCGTCCAGCCCTAATGCTCTGATGAAGCCAACCAGTTTGGAGGGCTGTAGAGAGTGAATGTCTGAAGCCTCCAGCCACAGCTTTCCCAAGTCTTCCTTTTCGCCCCCACATCAAATTCTAAGAGGAGATGCCGCGAGGTTTCTGGTATCCTGTCACTGTATGGACCCGCAGCGTGCAGTAGCCTGTTAGAAGCCCTGTTATAAATCTCAAATTCGTCTTGTGGAGTGTGATAAGTTCTCTGGATCTTCTGGGCTGCCGTAGTCCAGATGTGTTTTCCCAGCGTGTTCAACTTAGGTGTCATTCTTCTGCTCCTAACTCTTTCCTGACAGTGTCAGAGCAGACTGCAAGTATGGGTTCTGGTCCTATATGAAGATCGAGTGGTTGCTGCTTCTTTAGCTATCCTGTCAGCCTCCTCGTTGCACTGTATGCCTTTTTGGCACGGGACAAATATCAGCTGTACTGTGTGGAGTTCCCCCAGGGCGTTTTCAGTCTCGTTAAACATTCCCATACTAATCTTGAATTAATTTCATACGACAAGACGTCTTTTAGTCTAGCCTGACTCTCGCTACGGATGACAATGTGCTGTCTTCTTGAATTACTTCCGCGCAAAACACTGACAGCAAAAACCTCCGTCTGAAAGATACTGGAGTAGTTGCCCCAAGGGAATGTTGATATTGGCCTTGGGACCGTATATTCCTGCTCCTAAGCCTTTGCCAGTTTTTAAGCCGTCTGTGAACCACCTTTAGGAGTGGGGTCGAAAGGTGTTTTCTAAAACTGTTTCGTTCCAGGTTGCTTTGCTGCCTAGTTCGGTTGTAAACTTTTTCTCGAAGCTTCGTATCCTAACCATGTCAGCTCTGTTGAGTTGGAAGATAGGAATCTTGGTTCTGATTTCCTCTCCTAGTCTGCTCGAAATCGCCTTGCCTTTTCCAGTGCCCTCCCTTATGAAGCTGAGAAGGGCCTTCTTGGCAATCTATGCAGTGGCGACAGGTCCAGGATTACTTCCAGGGCCGCGGTAGGGCAGGTGCGCATGGCGGCTGTTATGCAGGTGCGCGCCAGTTGCTGAAGGCTGGAAAGCAATGCCCTTACTGTAATGAGAGCAGTCCTCTTGGACCATGCCACTGCTCCATATGTAACTACTGGCCTAAAAATTATTGTGTACATCCACCGCAGAATGTAGGGGTTGCACCCCATGATTTGCCGGCCAGTAGTCTGCACACGATTAAAGCTGGTGTGACTTTTGTTACAGCGTACTCAACGTGATTTTTCCATTAAATTTTGCAGTCGAAAATGACCCCTAGGTCCTTTCTAGTGTTATAGAGTGCTTGCCTGGACGCTTTCTTCTCCTAGTAAAAGGAATGATAGCTGTTTTGGCAGAGTTGATTTTAAGACCCACCGTTCCACACCATATTTTAGTTAGGATGAGTGCTCTTTGTACAATGTAGCCGAGGGTATTTTCAAATTTGGACCTCGCTATGATTACTATGCTGCCAGCATATCCTTGGCACAATGTGCAGTTATTTAATAGTAACTCATGTAGCTCCAAAGCAGAGGGGGCAGTACACCACCCTGAGGGCAGCCTTTTACCATCCTCAACTGTATGATATTATTGCCAGCTACGATCTCTGCCAGTCTGGTTCGTAGCATTGTACCGATCCATCTTCGAATCGGGGTGGTTACATTTCTTCTCTCAAGAGCTTGATCTACTGCCTCGTGTGAGGCAAATGCTCCTTCGATGTCTAAAAAAAGCAGATAGTGCAGGCCGTCTTATAAGGTTCAAACGAATCTATGCTCAATCGAACGGTCGACCAGGTGAACAGACGCTTTGCTGTCTTTCACACCTCCACAGCGGGTTTATAAAAGTCGTAGCTATCCTTTGCTACCGGAGTCGATGCTACTGGGAAGTAGGTGCTCAGAAGGGCCAGCGCTCTATCCTCCTCACTTTTGGTGTAGCTGCCGTCTGGTAGTTTTATCGCCATGTGATTTTCACCTGTGCCTCTCGATAATGCTCTGTGAAATCTATCGGCCTCCGGAGTGGAGGTGATGCCTTCAAAGAACATTATAAGTGCGTTTTGTGCGGTCTAAGCGTTTGCTGACTTCTTTCCAGCGACCTGAGAGGTTGGAGTTCCACCGTGGGTTTCTTTTTTGACCTATTGGTGAAGTCAGCCAGCAGCCGGGGTAAGTTTTTCATTTAAAACCAATTTTAGCGTTTTCGATGAAAGACCACCTACAGACTAAAACGAAACGGATGTTGGTATTACACTGAGTGGGGCGAGGCGGAAATTATCTGAGCACTTGTCGTTTCAATGCCACAGGATACTACGCCACCTTTACCTTTGTTGAAGAGATTCTATAATGTTGAGTTCCCTCAACATAATCGAATCTTCACTGATGGCTCCAAACTGACTCTGGGTCAGGATCTGAGGTCTTTATCGGAGTTAATGCGGATAAGATTAACTTTTCTCTTAGCAAGTATGATTCGGTCATCCAGGCTGAGATATTTGCAATCCTCAAGGATATGGACTACGTGGTGGAAAATACACAACAAAAAAACCTCTCTTAATTGAAGAAAAACAGCAATCAAAATGAAGAAAAATGGGAACGAAACAGCACTAAAAAAGTTTTATTCTCTTTTCATGGCCAACATTTCTTCAAAATGATAGATTACATTCACGGTTCCATATTTTCGTGTACGTTTTTACACATTCCAAAGAAAATTACGCATTCGGGAGAATTTTTGACTCATTCGGAAGAATTTTCAACCTTAAAGTAAGGAAAGTTTTTCTTTGATCCAGATATGGATTTTTGGTTCAGTGTAGGTGCAGGGGAGGAGTTTATCTACCTGTCTGCAGTGACATCCAAGCTGCACTTAAGGCACTACTTACTTCCAGATTCTGAGTGTTTATCATACCATGAATTTCAATTTACGTTATTGCGCATATCGGAGACAAATTTCCTTTTAATTTTGTAAATATTTTTTTTTTTACAATAAATAAATGATTATTGAGGACTAGGTATGGCAGCACGAATGTCACAATCTGCTTAATTGCCAGGTAGTTAATATGGCGCCCGAAAAGTGACAATGAAACTACCTTCTTTTTAGTATCATGGTTACAACCAAGAAAATCATATTTATAACCGAGTGCACTTGTGCACAAAGGTAACATTTATAACTTTGTTCACATAACGGTTCACAAAACGAACCGTAATAGATATAAAAAAATGTATACATAAATGATCAGAATGAAAAGAGAAGTCGATTAAGCCATGGCTGTCTGTCCGTCCGTCCGTCCATCCGACCGTACGAGTACACTCCGTGACAACTCGAGCAACAATTTAAATATCTCAACGAAATTCGGTATGTAGATTGCTATTTACGCAAGGTAGGTTGGTATTGAAAATGGGAGGAATTGGACCGTAACCACGCCCACTTACCATATAACGGTGGTTTTCAGAAATACGAAAACTGCGATATTTTAGTAACTATTGAAGCTTATCACTGAATATTGATATTTACAATGATTTTTAGACGTAAAATAAGAATATAAAAAATTTTTAGAAAATGTTACTTGTTTCAAGAGGATGTCGTTAGTATCAATTTTAAGTAAATTAGCGTCCTTAAATGTCGAAATATCGAAGTTTCAAGAATTTCTGAAAATTACCGTTATATGATAAGTGGGAGTAATTTTAGTCCGATTTCAATAATTTTCAACGTTTTTGTGACAAGCACAATAATCGTACCGAGTTTGGTACAAATTGTTCGAACGGTTACCGAGATAAAGATAACAATTCTCAGGCGTTTGGTATTTTGTACCAAGGCCAACAACTGTGCCAAGTTTGGGAGAAATTGGTGGAGCGGTTACCGAGATATACACATGTAACCATAAGTGGGCGTAGCTATGCCCATTTTCCAAAAATTTATATTCTTATTTTTCGTCTAAAATTATTGTAAATATCAATTTTGAGTGAATAATCTTCTGTAGTTACTAAAATATCGCAGTTTTCGTATTTCTGAAAAAAACCGTTTTATGGGAGGTAGGCGTGGCCGATTTTGCCCATTTTCAATACCATGCGTCCTACGCCGCAAAGAAGGACACGTACCAAGTTTCGTGAGGATATCTCAATGTTTACTCGAGTTATCGGGTGCACAGACGGACGGACGGACGGACATAGCGCGGTCGCCGAAAGATATTCCGACTCTGTCGTCGCGCTTCGTCGGATTGGACAATGACCTCACGGTTGACCAATGCTTACTCACACCAGAGGTGAAGTTGCAAGTCTTGCTGATCTTCCCTCTTTTTCCGCTTATGTACGTTTACAAGCTGCCGAATCTCCATGTTGAGATCGTTGATACGGGGATTTCCAGGATCGGCCTGACAAAGGTTGTCACGCTCATCGGCTAGGACAGCCGCTTCAGCAGGAAAGGTAGGACGGGGGTCCACTATACAAACTGCTGGTACGAAGCGAGCTGCAGTCGCAGTGACAACCCTGCGGAACTTACGTTCACCTAGGTGAACGTCGGTTGGTGTGGGGAGGGCACAGCAGGTGGTTTCAGTAAATTCTGCGAAGCCTTTCCAATCAGCTTTGGTAAAGTTGATATAGGTACGGTGTTCCGCGGAAGCAAAGTCGGCAGGTTTATCGATCGAGATGACTATGGGAAGATAGTCTGATGCTAAGGTCAGCATAGGAGCGCACCGGACAGCTGGTGACAGGGGGTACATAAACGATAAATATTTCGAGCTCGACATCGCCTGACCGGATAGCAAGGCCCTGACATTCGATGTCTGCTTCGACGAGACGATACTACACGGTGTGGTGCGTGATAAACGATAGGCCTCCACCATTATCTCGCTCGCGATCTCGACGGTGAACATTGTATCCGGCGCAATTCAACAACGTTGAATTGATGAGCAACTTCGTCTCTTGGACCACAGCTATCAATATTCCATGCCTTCCCATGAAGACGGTTATCTCCTTGATCTTTCTCTGAAGTCCATTACAGTTTAATTGAAGGAGCTTCGTGTGGCTGTGTGCGTTGCTGTGATAGGTGCCTCCCTGTGGAGGTAGTGGGTGGCGCCGCAGATGGGGCTTCCGACGTGCAGCTCAACCTGGGCCCTCGAAGTTCCCCGTCCAATCTCGCGTGGTGTGTAGACCGGAACATGCCCTGAAGTGGCACCAGCCAAGGCAGGTGTTGCACTTGACTGATGTCACATTACGGAATATCCTGGTCTGACACACCATGCAGATTGTAGGGGAACTACGAGTTGTTGGCGGCGGCGTGTGGGTATTGGTGCGGTTGCATCTGTTGCGGTTCTGTCTATTGTGCTGTGTTGTTATGCTGTGGTGTTTGTGTTGAGCTGTTCAGACGGACTGGGGTTTGCTTGGAGGCAGCTCCGTTGGACCAGAACGGGGCCACAAATGAAGTGGTCCACTGACGGTGTCCGTAGGCCTGAGCAGACTCTAAGGTGACTTCACGTGCGAGCATTTCACTTGACTGAGTTGGAGTTGTGGTATAGTCGTCTCGGGCATACACAACAGGTGTAAGTTTCCTGGCCCAAGGTTTGATTCGACGCCAGCCCTGAGCAGAATAATACGTAGCAGATGTAGCCCTATGGAAGAACAACGTCTGAGATATTTCACCGACTTTAACTGGGTTAGATCGCCGAGCCAACAGCCCTTGGTCGGGTAAAACCCGAGTCATTCCGGTACGTAGAACCGGCTGTCGTGGGAATGCCGTTCGTTGAGTGCGAAGGCTTCTGCAGAAGACGTGAAAGAAGTCGAGGCTCGATGTGGCCATAGTTTGAGCACATTCACTCCCTACCCACGAAGCTCCCCTGAACTTTCTGAATGTTTTAGAAGTGCAAGAATTGTTGTGAAGAGTAGAGGGCACAGCACATCACAAGGTCTATCTAGATACTTACGCAAATATGTGTCTATAGACGCGTCGCACTCTCCATTCACCAGTTCGATGCATTTCTTGCTATCGCCAAAGGCGCCCTCTTGGCCCTCACTCAAAATCTGATAGCCTTTAAAGTAACCCTGCCATACGTCCACGTCTAGTTCTTCCTCACTTTCAATAGACTTGGACATAGTTGCCTTTTCTTCTTCATCCTCCTCTTCTGTCTCCAATAGCTCTTCTTCCGCTTCTAACTCAGCTTCGTACAAATCCTCAGACGATTGCTTCTCCGAGCTGTATTCGCGAACTCGTGTCATCCACTCGCTTTCAATTTCGTCAACGTAGTCATCAGAGCCAAGGACTTTAGTGAAAACATTCTGATACTGAACTCGTGCCTGTAGCTCACGCACATAGTTTAATTTATCCATGTCGGCGGCCAAAAGTGTGCAACGAACATTTTCACAAATATTCGCAAAAATTTCTTCATCCATTCTGATAAAAGACGACTTTAATAACTATCTGATTTTTATGTTAAGGCGATACTCGGACTCAAAAAAAAAATTTTTTGTTTGAAAGCTAAATTTTTTAGTAATATTCAAAATATCTGATTTTAAACACTTTTTCAATTATATAATTCAGCAAGATCTTTCTTCTAACGTTGAGTAAAAATCATTTAAACGAAGCCATCATGTCTCGATTGACCCTCCAGAAGTCCTTCTTCGAAAATCTATGGCCACTGATACTGACCGCGAATGTATGTGATACTTCGAGCAAGAATACGTGTAGTTTTTATGAGCCAGATAAAACATTTGACAATATCTGGCTGCACGCGTACCTTGCGGATCGCGGTTTCAAAAGTTATCAGCCGCCAACAGTGATTCGCTGTTGCTTTGACGAGAAAGAAGAGAAGTTGATGCTATCTGAGCCAACAGAGACAACCAGTAATACCGACTTACTTCTATCCGAGCCAAACCTCAGAGCAGAAGATGAGCACTCCCAACAAATAGAACAGGAGGAGGAGGAGGAAGGTTTATATGCACCTAATCCCGTAGATATTTTATCAGTAGAACGGATGGCTGTGATGAGTGGAAATTTTGATCAACGGCGAAAGCTTGCACACGCTTTCGTTAATCGACAGTATCCCTGGTATATGCAACCGCCTGAATATGATGCTCCCTTCCAGCTTGCTGACTATGTTCACCAAGAGTTCAATGGCAAACTCCAGCAGGCTGTCATAAGGGACATACATACATTCAATTGTAAGCTGATGTTTATAGATTTAGCAGTGCAAGTATGCCTTCACGAGATGCATCAGTGGCTGAAATTCACTCGATTCGCTTTCATTATTGTGCTGGCGCGTAGCCAAGATGCGGTAAAGCAGATTAAATTGATGGGACAAAATTTGACCGCGGTGATGATCGAGGAAGATATTAAGCGCACTTGGCAAGAGCAACTGACAGAGTCGCTCCACGTATGCATGGCACATGCCTCTGAACTGGGACTTGTCGAATACTGCACACAATCGTTTGCATTCGTTTTCTCACGAAATCGGAATAGTTGCCGCTTAAATACGCACAGAGTGCTGAGAAGGAAGGCTTAGTTAGCTTCCAAATTTTAAGGGTTAGGAGTGTTAATGAGGGTTTAAAAAGTATGTGACTTCGGCCGGATATCCAACGTTAATTAGATGTACTTACATATACAAATCCACAAAAGTAATTTCTTGAAACTTAAATGAGTTATAAATTATTTATAGTGGATACAAATTGATACATATAAGACATGTTCTAAGATAAATTTTATGTCACTTTTATGCTTAAGAAGTATGCATATTAATATTATATATTATTATTTTGAGCTTTATCCGCCTTTTTCATATACTTTTAAATGTATTATACGTTTAAAAATGACTTAGCGCTTGATAAATATGAAAAATTTTGAAGTATGAAGAAATACAACGCCACAATCTGGCGGTGTTTTTCATCTTAAGTTAGCAACAAATTCATGATGTCGCGTTTGACTGCGCGCTTCTTTTCTGCCGGCATTTTCTTTAACATTGCGGAAACCAATTCACCAAATATAGCGTCTTCACACCGTTCTTCCGGATTGTTACTGCGGTTAGTCGTGTTGTTTGTACTTACACTGCCCGCAGTATTATCACTGCCCGCAGTATTATCACTGCTGCTGTCTCCTTCCCGTATTTCCACTTTGCCCTCCACCTTTTCCTCGGTTGCTTCATGGATTTGAGTACGAACGGCTTCCTCCTCGGTTGCGCCACTTCTATTGCATTGGACCTCTTGAATCTCTTTTTTTAAATGTCTAGACTCTCTTAGGATTTCATTATACTGTTGTTGATTTTCTGGTTCCTCCTGCTTTATATGCACCTCTACTTCAATTCTTTCGATTTCATTTACTTCGTTATCCTGTTGTTGTTGGTCCTGTTCATGCTCCTGCTCCTGCTCTCGCATTCGTTCCTGCTCTTCTTCCTGTAATTCTTTTCGTAGTTCATTATCGTTCAATTGATGTGTTGCTTCATTGTTTGTTTCATCTTCCGAGCCGAGCGTTTCCACTTCCAGAAACACGTACTCATCGCTGCCGCTGTCGTTTTCCAAATCTTTTTCTGTGATTACAAACTCGGGCTTTATAACATTCATCGGTAAACTTTCTTCGCATGGTCGCTCTTCTCGCTGCGGCGGCCGCAAGTAGGGCAAGAGAAACTCCATTTCCTTCTTGTATGGAAACTGGTTAGGAGCAACCTGGCTGTCGGTTATGGCGTTACGTTTATAGTGTTCACACAGAAAGTGCCAACGACTTTTCAAAAGTGCCTCTGTTCGAAATTATATGAAAATTAACATAATTTTTTTTGCAGTCCGTAAAGGCAGACAGCGTAAGCTCACCTTGCATTTTCATTTGCTCTGCTATCTGTTGCCAGCCACACTTGCGTTCCGGTAAGGACACGCTGTTATTGTAGAGGAAAGGACACTGACGCACGGCCTCAATAAGACGGTGATTAAGATCCATTTCAACTTGAACGATTTGCTGAAATATGTTAAATTTTCCGCCAATACGCAATTTCGCTGATGTTTTTTCAATTTGTTTACTATTTTTGTGTACGTGACTGACAGCTCGAAATTGGAGTGAGTGAAAAGAGTGCAGTGTTGCCATGGCCCTTTTAGCCGGATGAAAATTAGTGCGGCCAATAAATTTACGTTATTACGATTTTTGCTACAGCCAGAGAACGTATAGTCAGAGAACGTATAGTCAGAGAACGTATAGTTATGAGAAGATGCAAATCGTAAATCTGCTCTTCTTCATTATTTTCTGAAACGTTTCAACCATGGGTCGTAACAGAGAAATGCTAAATTTCATCAGAGAACGTATAGTTATGAGAAGATGCAAATTTTTGTATCGTAAAAACGAAAGTCTGAAACGTTTCAACGATGGGTTTTCACCGCGGTTATTTAACATTTCAAATTGACTTTACAGAGTGGTGTGCAGGAAAAATGTTGTCAACAGTATTGTGCAGACAGTATTATGCAGAAAATATGTTAAAACGTCTAAATGGTAAAAATTGCGCCAAAATTGATACAAAAGGAGGGAAAAATTACATTTCTTCTAAAATTTTCTCTGACATCGTGAAAAAGTCGAAATTGGTGGTGTAAAGCAAAGCTTTAATTTGTGATTAATTGATTTATTTTTAAAAATAAAAATGCCTGTAAGGAAGTGCAAAGTGCGTGGATGCAACAATACTAATGCATCATTCCGTATGTATTGCTTTCCTCAGGAGTAGAAAATGGCAAGAAAGTGGAGGGAGAACCTCAACATATGGATATGACAATTAAAAAAAAAAAAAAAATTATTACTTGGTCCGTCCGGGATTTGAACCAAGACAAACGGCGAGACGCCAAAAAGTTGCATCGCCTCTAGCGTACACGCCACGGCACGTTACTGAAACTGCAATCTCTAAATCACTACATATATGAAATAAATATGTAGGTATGCAATGTATGTATGTAACATATATATTTACATACAAATGTACGATTGGTCTGCTTTCGTCTTCCCCTCGCCGCTGCCTTCAACACAAATTATTCAATTTCTGCGAATCGGCACCAGATTGACACGTGCGCGAAACCATTAACCCCATGTTTGCGAAATATTTAGATTTTCGCATAAGTTTGCATTTAATAAAGCAATACTCGTACATTTTGTATGGTGAATAATATTAATTAATTTAAAATTCTGCATGTAACCATGTTCTCGACGATATATGTAACTTTCATAAAGATTAACCATAAAAATTTTGCTTCATTAACAGTTGCAACCAGCTGAAACCAAAAAAACTATGTCCGCTAAATGGGTTAAAGACCAACTGGAATTGACATTTTTTACACGCATACATGCATACATTCATATACACATGTACAGTGGAGTAGCAATAGCTTGAACGTTGCATTGCTTGTACTTTGATGTGTTTGAATCTTTTATGGTACTGAAGAATTGCTTACGGATGAAAAATATTAAAAATCGTCCGTGCATATATGTAAATATACTTTTATAAACGCTTTGAAGTATAGAAATTTTTAATATTAAAAAATAAATAAAATAATTTGTTTGTATATATGTAAATGGTGTTCAAGGCACATTGACCCACCTGTACAAAAATTGTGGCGCGTCATGGACAAAAATTTTATAATTTCGGACCGAAAAATATGAAAACGAGCTAAGTTGCCACGTTACATTTGTGACATTCCGATAAAACCAAATATGTTTGTGATTTTAGAAGTTTTGATTTTATTAAAAAAAAATCAATGTATTTTCCTGCAGAAAACGTACACTTTTATTTAATGTTTATTAAAATTACACCTTAAAATACTAGTTAATGGTTGAAATATTGGAAGGGAACAGAGAAGTTGAGTGTTTTGTCAAAAATTAACAAAAATTACCAAAATTCGAGATAACTTATTTTACTGGATATAGAGAAATAATTGCCACTTTTCACTTGGCTGGCCGAGATTTCTTCAATTTTACATTTTAGAATTTTTGTGTCGGATTGACAAAGTTGCGCTTGAGGGTGATGAATTTGCGGGGAGATGTGCTGCTGTAGTATTTAAGAATGGAATATCTTGACCTTGAGAAATATGCGAATGCGTTTATGATTGAAATAGTTATTGTTGTATTTGAGTATACGTGTAATTATGTGCATATGTATGTATGCTGCCGTGATTTGTACATATGCACATTTATATGCATGTTCGTAGTTTTTTTGGCAGTAATATGCACATACATATATATGCATGTAAAAACGTTATCAAGTAATGGAGCATGTACATATGTACATACATAAATTTAGCATTTCTCTGTTACGACCCATGGTTGAAACGTTTCAGAAAATAATGAAGAAGAGCAGATTTACGATTTGCATCTTCTCATAACTATATGTTCTCTGATTTCATGTTACTGTGCTGCAAAGTCTGCAAACCTGCAAACTGAATGTTTATCATCTGTTAACCAAACCAGCAAGCATATGAAAACAAAAACTTGTAATTACAATTAAAAATAAATAAATTATTGGATATGCATTGAATGTTTTTTTTTTTCAGTAATTGCTCTACTTATTTAAAACATTATGAATTGTACGTTGGTGCCCAATCCTCATTTCGTAAAATGGTGATTGTGGTCGATTCAGATTTGCCGTCGGCATTTCAGAGGCGCTTTGGGTAAAAAAAATGGAGTTTACTTTTTTACCGATTCGCATGGTAGATGCTACACTATTTTCAATGCAACAAACCACAGCTTTCTAGCTGCCTTAGTTTTTTCACAAATTAATTTTAAATATGGACACATTGACTAAAAAGTGTACAAATGCAATGCGCTTGTTAACTAACTTCAAAGTTGTTTTTCTCGAAAAGTTATTTTTGAGTTTTATGAACATTTATTTTGACAAAAAATGTGTTGCATGATCATTTTTCACTGCAATGCTCGTATTTATATAGGTATGTACATAAATAACTGGGGCATATTCATAGTTAAAATAAAGTCGACATTAAAATTAGTTATAGCTTTTTGACATTATTTTCAATGGAATATCTGTGAAAAGCTGCAAACTTTATTTCAACTACGAATATGCCCCAATAGGTTTGGATTCAAATGAAAATGCATTTCCCACGCATGTATATGTATGTATGTACATACATGCTCCATTACTTGATAACGTTTTTACATGCATATATATGTATGTTCATATTACTGCCAAAAAAACTACGAACATGCATATAAATGTACATATGTACAAATCACGGCAGCATACATACATATATATGCACATAATTACACGTATACTCAAATACAACAATAACTATTTCATTCATAAACGCATTTGCATATTTCTCAAGGCCAAGTAAATTCATTCATAAAAACAACCGCAGCACATCTCCCCGCAAATTCATCACCAACAAGCGCAACTTTGTCAATCCGACACAAAAATTCTAAAATCTTAAAATGAAGAAATCTCGGCCAGCCAAGTGAAAAGTGGCAATTATTTCTCTATATCCAGTAAAATAAGTTATCTCGAATCTTGGCAATTTTTGGTAATTTTTGACAAAACACTCTATTTCTCTGTTCCATACCAATATTTCAATCATTAACTAGTATTTTAAAGTGTCATTTTAATAAACATTAAATAAAAGTGTATGTTTTCTGCAGCAAAATACATTAATTTTTTTTAAACAAAATCAAAACTTGTAAAATCACAAACATATGTGGTTTTATCGGAAGTTCACAGATGTAACGTGGCAACTTAGCTCGTTTTCATATTTTTCGGTCCGAAATTGTAGAATTTTTGTCCATGCCGCGCCACAATTTTTGTACAGGTGGGTCAATGTGCCTTGAACAAAATTTATATATATACAAAAAAATTATTTTATTTATTTTTTAATATTAAAAATTTCTATACTTCCAAGCGTTTATAAGAATATATTTACATATATGCACGAACGATTTTTAATATTTTTCATCCCTAAGCAAATCTTCAGTACCATAAAAGATTCAAACACATCAAAGTACAAGCAATGCAATGTTCAACCTAGTGCTACTCCACTGTACATGT
>NW_023458559.1:54479818-54482479 GCF_013731165.1 Rhagoletis pomonella
CTATTCATTTATTCGTTATGGCGTGTTGTATTTGTAAATCATTGGTGTTTAACCCCTAAGTACTGGTGTTGGTCTATCAGACCTCAACAACATTTTTAGATTAGCAGAGGTGTTGCCAATGCGTGGGATTTCCACCGTGACGGATGGGAGATTTAAACTCGTTTTTCCTTAAACTTTAAGAAATTTCTCTTTAACCCTTAATTTAGCAAGTTTCAAACTGATAACACCTGAATTCAGATATCAGTTTAACACGATTCAGGGCGATCAGGGATCATTTCAAAGCTGGTGTACATCAAATGTATTAGTTTTAAATTGCTCTAAATGTAAGCACATCGATTTAAGCCAGTTTTGGCAACTTATATAATAAACGGTATTCCTTTAGAGCAAATATCTTTTATAAATAATCTTGGTGTACTTTTTGAACCAAAATTGCGTTTTAACTTGCATATATCATCGATCGTAAACAAAGCCATGGGTATACTTCGATTTGTTAAAAGGTGGGCTAAAGAGTTTGAAGAAGGTCCATGAAGTAATCACTACAACATTCACCGATTGCTTTGGCACATATGCCATAATTTAGTGCTAATTTAGTGTAAATTTATGCCGCTAAAAAAATTAGTGCTCTGTAAATTTTGGTAAAGACATGTAGTAGCCATCTCTTCAGCTGAAGTAAGCACTACACTATCGATATCTCTGGAACAAAAAAGCGCATATACTTTTACCTTACGGCATAATTTAGTGCTTATTTAGTGCCATTTTATGCCGCAAAAGTTTTTTTTTGCTCTGGAAATTTTGGTAAAAAAACATGTAGTAGCCATCTCTTCAGCTGAAGTAAGCACTACACTATCATAATATCTGGAACCAAAAAGTGCATGGCTAGCCCTAGCAGGGTGTCTAGATTGTTTAAATAAAAAAAGGCAATTTCTTTAAAAAAAAAATCGCCCAAAATCGCCAAATTTTTTTTTACATATATGAAATTCATGAAATAGAATAGTTTGTAAAACCGAAAAAGAATATAATCAGCCTCATTGTGAGAGTCATGTCGAATGTAAAACGTTTTTCGAGAGTCCAATCGTATCGAAAATTTCATGTCATTGCCCAAAATTTCGACTCGACTAGTGTATTAACACAGAAAAACTTGGCAGCACTGCATAGGTTTCGACTATTTTCGTTGTTCAGTTATTTCAGTACGACAGTATACAGTGCCAATGTTGTCGAGTCGTGCAATTTAGCCTAATTTACGACTTACGCAATGAGGCTGAATAGAATACCTTCAGGGTAAAAATAAATAGCACAAATAACTTATAACAAACAATTTTACGTATAGTTTTAAAACATATCTATATTTTGCAATAGGACTAAATTCATTATAATGCTGGATTTCCACTATGCATTAAATGACAAAACTTTAAATGGCAAAGATGGGCATTCAAAAATATTCGTGTAATTACGTTAAAAAATATACATTAAATTCATTTCCACATGGAATTTTTTAAATGCCTCCAATTTTTTGTCATTTCAATACCTAGTGGAAATTCGGCCTAACTCGTATTGATTGATTAAAAATAAAGTACAAAGCTACTTTAATAAAAAATTTAAATAAAAATAGCTAATATAAAAAATAGAAATTCAAACCTCTTTCGTGTATATATTACACCGTGCAACAGTCAATATATTCGCGAAATCATGGACCTAATATAGTAACACCGCGTTTTTAGTTGTTCTCTCTGACGTCAGGATTCTTTTCAAAAGGGCTTGGAAACTTGAAATATATGATCAATTCAGAAAAACAGTATGGATACCAAATTAAAGAGAAAATTTAGTACAATAAAAAAATAGTATATGTTTTGTGCAAAAGTACAAAAAGGTATTGAAATTTTCCTTTCAAAATTTTATCCTAGGCTCGAATCGTCACATACGATAACGTATTACTCGTCACGTAAAAACACCGTTTTCGGATTATGACATACGTGAGCGTACTCTTTATCCAATTCAGCTTATACGACTGACGGTATCACGTAATTTTCTTTCGTATGGTTTTCGACCCGTCGTGAACGGATGTTACGATTCGAGCCATATATTCGTAACCGGAACGCACTCGAAACCCCTGTCGATATAGGAAATCCGGCAGAGACTACCACAAAGAAATTGAAGCGTATGTTAAAGATAGTCAGAATGAGCATAAATATGTATACGTAGTTATAGGCCGTTTTGTTTTCTACCTGAAACAATGTAAAAAAAATTATTATATTCAATATATGCAAATGTTTTCCAATTCCTGTTCGCGCAAAACTTTGTAAGTTTCTCTCTTTGGGAGAGTAAGATACCTTACTGCCGTCCCTAAATTGGAGCGATAAGCGTTGCGTTATCCATTGTCGACGAGTGTCAGCGCGCGCTATCCCCAAATCAACGCGTCGTAATTTTTGACGTTTTCTCAGATCCTCTCGTTTTTATTCTCGTTTCCTCTTTCACTTTTTTGTCCTTTCTCTTTCTTTCCGTCTTCCGCATCCAACTTCAACACGTAACGCCCTGTCAAAAATGAAAATTCCATTTGCTCGGCGTTAGCGCCGCGTTATTGTGGGATGCTTCATACAAATTGTATGGGCATGAGGATTTTTGACAGTTGTTTGGCGCTTGACGCGCCAATTTAGGGATGGCAGT
>NW_023458559.1:54482579-54499545 GCF_013731165.1 Rhagoletis pomonella
TGTGGGATCACTCTCCACATCTTCTAGATATCTGGATTGCCGAGAGGGGTAATTGACAAATTGAGGACCTCCGTTAGGTGCGCTACTCCCGTAGGACCCAAAGTTTTCAGCATCATCATGCATATTCCGTCGGGTCCAATCGCTTTGAAGGCTTTCGTTTTCCCGATGGCTACCCTTACCTCACCGCTGGTGAAAACAAGAGGCGCACAAGATTTTGGTAGTTTGTGCAGCCTTCTGGTCACTCGACGTTTGGCTTTATTCACCGGAGGATGCAAGATGAACTGCCGGCTAAAATAGCTCGCGCATCGCCCCTGGTCCGATGAAGCGTGGTCACCAAAACTCTGTCGTCACACTTCGTGGGGTTGGACAATGACCTCACGGTTGACCAAAGCTTACTCACACCAGAGGCGAAGTTGCAGGTCTTCAGATGCTCTTCCCATTTCGTCCGCTTATGTACGTTCACAAGTTGCCGAATCTCCAAGTTGAGATACCTGATACGGAATTTCCGGGATCGGCCTGACGAAGGTTGTTGCGCTCATCGGCTAGGACAGCCGCTTCAGCAGGATAATTTTGACGAGGGTCCGATATGCATCCCACTGCATTTTTATAAACAAATAATTAAAATTTAACAATTTTATCATAAATGGCCAATCTTGTCAATATGTGCGTGTCATAAAGTTTCGATGAGCACTTGAAATACTAGGTGCAATCCCGTATTCCTCGGGCTCGGACTAGTAAAACTGTCAAAAAATAAAAATTCGCTCAGAGCGAGAGAGTAACATTGAAAAGTACGGGATCGCTTTCTAGTAAAAAATGGTAACTCCTGTCAACTTCAACATAACCTCCAAATTTTGGTTGTAAATTTTTGTTAATTTTGCATGTAAACATACCCAGCTCACACATGTAAATAACCAAAAATCAAATTCATTAGAATCCACTTAAACAAGTAATTAAATACTTTTCAACATGAATTAGCAGAGTGCACTTTTCTTTTGTTTACAATTTGGTTGCCAAACACACTACAGCTGATCGTTTGACACATTTACCAGAATTTACCAGCAAAAAATTCTCGGACTAAAACTGGTAACTTCTCACAGAGAGAGGACCGTATTTACTCTCTTTTTTGTCCTCTCAATAGTCAGAGAACCGAGTACGGGATCGATTTCCAGTAAAATCTGACTGATTCTGACTATTTCTCACGTGTCCGGACTCATACGGGATCGCAACTACTATTAAAATGTCAAGTTTTAGTACTGAATTCAAAGAAGAGGTCTCTTGTATCCAAGCATAATAACTTAAAAAAAAATTTGTTTGTTGAGAAGTGTACCTCAAAATATGCGCATACACATTTATGTTAAAAAGTGTAAAATATGTATGTAAATGTACCTACTTAAACTCTCCCATGAATACCATCAAATAATCAGTCTTAAAGTACAGTTTTTTATAGATTTCGTACTGAAAATATAAAACTTACTAGAAATATAAAACTTATTATTATTATATTAATTCACATGTATGAGCGCCTAGAATTGGGAAATGAAAATATCGTTTTGTTAATTTGTAACTAACCGGTCATAAAGAGTGGTCGCGCGAAAATTGGCACATATCAAGGTAGATTGAACGGGTAGTATCAGTATAGCAGCTGATTTGATTTGTTTTTTTTTTTTAATATTTGGTCCCGAAAATGTCGAATATTTTAAATTTATTCCCACAAAAATTCTAAATTGTTAAAATCTATTTGCATGTGAAACCTTTTTCCATACAAAACAAGCGATTGAATAGCAGTTTTCGGAACGCTCGGATCAATGCTTCGAGAAGCAAGCAAATTCACTAAGAAAGAAAGCTGCAACAATTTTATTTTTTTCCAATATAAAATGTTTATTTTTTATTTATTTGTATTTCACGCTTTGATTTAGAAGAAAAAAATCAGAACAGTTTTTAACACTTTCGATACCGGGAACCATGATACAAAAAAGAAGGTAGTTTCAATAAACAACTTTTGACGGATAATAAAATTTTTTGAAGTTTCATAAATTGTGAGTATTGTCAACGGCCTTGCCACTTTGATAATATTAAAACAATAAATTGGAGTATTTTCCTTCCCATATTTATACCAATGTAATAATATTTCAAATCAAAAACCATTATCAGTGCTTGGTATTTTTTTTACTTACGTAGCTCGCACTATTTTTATTAAAAATATATAAAATATAAAGCAGAGACCCAGAATAATAATTATTTTTTTGTTGGGTTTTTAAATAGGTCATCAAAATATTCGCAAGAATTATAAGTCCTTTGATAATAATTATGTGTGAGAAATTTTTTTAAGTCATCGATAACTATTATTTTAAGACTTATATAATAGAAGTATTTTTAAAATAATTTCCACTTTGAGACTTATTTTGAGACATATTTATCTTAATATAATGATTATTGATTGACTTTTATTCTTTTCTCTTATAATATTTAGTTATGTCTCTGATATAAAGTATTAAAGACGACTTCATGGTAATTGTTCTTTTTATTTTATAATAAAACCCACGCGCAATACTGTTATTTTCTCATTTTCTTATTTTGAATACAATCTTGAGATTTAAAAATCTATTTCTAAAGAATATTCTTTGCAAATAAACCCTTTTTTATATTTTGGCTCAAATTTAATTTTAATTTCTCATGAGCTTTTGCAAAAAATTAGGCTTTGTGATTAGCGTATCACCATTAACTTTCACAAATTTTGAATTCAAAGTTTCTAATATATGCAAAAAACCTGAAGTCGACTTGAACAGACCGCTAAACAATGAACATATCGTCGTTTAAAGTACAAAGTCTGAAACTTGGTCATCTTTAAATAAGTAGAGCAATTACTGAAAAAAAAACACATTCAATGCATATTCAATAATTTATTTATTTTTAATTGTAATTACAAGTTTTTGTTTTCATATGCTTGCTGGTTTGGTTAACAGATGATAAACATTCAGTTTGCAGGTTTGCAGACTTTGCAGCACAGTAACATGAAATTTAGCATTTCTCTGTTACGACCCATGGTTGAAACGTTTCAGAAAATAATGAAGAAGAGCAGATTTACGATTTGCATCTTCTCATAACTATACGTTCTCTGGCTGTAGCAAAAATCTTAATAACGTAAATTTATTGGCACTGGGCTGCACCAATTTTCATCCAGCTAAAAGGTGCCATGGCAGCACTGCACTCATTTCACTCACTCCAATTTCGAGCTGTCAGTCACGTACACAAAAATTGTAAACAAATTGAGAAAACATCAGGGAAATTGCGTATTGGCGGAAAATTTAACATATTTCAGCAAATCGTTCAAGTTGAAATGGATCTTAATCACCGTCTTATTGAGGCCGTGCGTCAGTGTCCCTTCCTCTACAATAACAGCGTGTCCTTACCGGAACGCAAGTGTGGCTGGCAACAGATAGCAGAGCAAATGAAAATGCAAGGTGAGCTTACGCTGTCTGCCTTTACGGACTGCAAAAAAAAATTATGTTAATTTTCATATAATTTCGAACAGAGGCACTTTTGAAGAGTCGTTGGCACTTTCTGTGCGAGCACTATAAACGTAACGCCATAACCGACAGCCAGGTTGCTCCTAACCAGTTTCCATACAAGAAGGAAATGGAGTTTCTCTTGCCCTACTTGCGGCCGCCCCAGCGGGAAGAGCGGCCAAGCGAAGAAAGTTTACCGATGAATGTTATAAAGCCTGAGTTTGTAATCACAGAAAAAGATTTGGAAAACGACAGCGGCAGCGAGGAGTACGTGTTTCTGGAAGTGGAAACGCTCGGCTCGGAAGATGAAACAAACAATGAAGCAACACATCAATTGAACGATAATGAACTACGAAATGAATTACAGGAAGAAGGGCAGGAACGAATGCGAGAGCAGGAGCAGGAGCATGAACAGGACCAACAACAACAGGATAACGAAGTAAATGAAATCGAAAGAATTGAAGTAGAGGTGCATATAAAGCAGGAGGAACCAGAAAATCTACAACAGTATAATGAAATCCTAAGAGAGTCTAGACATTTAAAAAAAGAGATTCAAGAGGTCCAATGCAATAGAAGTGGCGCCACCGAGGAGGAAGCCGTTCGTACTCAAATCCATGAAGCAACCGAGGAAAAGGTGGAGGGCAAAGTGGAAATACGGGAAGGAGACAGCAGCAGTGATAATACTGCGGGCAGTGATAATACTGCGGGCAGTGTAAGTACAAACAACACGACTAACCGCAGTAACAATCCGGAAGAACGGTGTGAAGACGCTATATTTGGTGAATTGGTTTCCGCAATGTTAAAGAAAATGCCGGCAGAAAAGAAGCGCGCCGTCAAACGTGACATCATGAATTTGTTGCTAACTTAAGATGAAAAACACCGCCAGACTGTGGCGTTGTATTTCTTCATTCTTCAAAATTTTATCATATTTATGCAAGTAAGCGCTAAGTCATTTTTAAACGTATAATACATTTAAAAGTATATGAAAAAAGCGGATAAAGCTCAAAAATTAGATTTGTAGGTTAACGTAATAATATGCATATTTCTTAAGCATAAAAGTGACATAAAATTTATCTTAGAACATGTCTTATATGTATCAATTTGTATCCACTATAAATATTTAATTTTCAAGAAATGACTTGTGGATTTGTATTTGTATGTAGATCTATTTAACGTTGGATATCCTGCGGAAATCACATACTTTTTAAACCCTCATTAACACTCCTAACCCTTAAAATTTGGAAGCTAACTAAGCCTTCATTCTCAGCACTCTGTGCGTATTTAAGCGGCAACTATTCCGATTTCGTGAGAAAACGAATGCAAACGATTGTGTGCAGTATTCGACAAGTCCCAGTTCAGACGCATGTGCCATGCATACGTGGAGCGACTCTGTTAGTTGCTCTTGCCAAGTGCGCTTAATATCTTCCTCGATCATCACCGCGGTCAAATTTTGTCCCATCAATTTAATCTGCTTTACCGCATCTTGGCTACGCGCCACCACAATAATGAAAGCGAATCGAGTGAATTTCAGCCACTGATGCATCTCGTGAAGGCATACTTGCACTGCTAAATCTATAATCATCAGCTTACAGTTGAATGTATGTATGTCCCTTATGACAGCCTGCTGGAGTTTGCCATTGAACTCTTGGTGAACATAGTCAGCAAGCTGGAAGGGAGCATCATATTCAGGCGGTTGCATATACCAGGGATACTGTCGATTAACGAAAGCGTGTGCAAGCTTTCGCCGTTGATCAAAATTTCCACTCATCACAGCCATCCATTCTACTAATAAAATATCTACGGGCTTGGGTGCATATAAACCTTCCTCCTCCTCCTGTTCTGTTTGTTGGGAGTGCTCATCTTCTGCTCTGAGGTTTGGCTCGGATAGAAGTAAGTCAGTGTTACTGGTTGTCTCTGTTGGCTCAGATAACACCAGCTTCTCTTCTTTCTCGTCAAAACAACAGCGGATCACTGTTGGCGGCTGATAACTTCTGAAACCGCGATCCGCAAGGTACGCGTGCAGCCAGATATTGTCAAATGTTTTATCTGGCTCATAGAAACTACACGTATTCTTGCTCGAAGTATCACATACATTCGCCTTCAGTATCAGTGGCCATAGATTTTCGAAGAAGGACTCCTGGAGGGTCAATCGAGACATGATGGCTTCGTTTAAATGATTTTAACTCAACGTTAAAAGACTGATCTTGCTGAATTATATAATTGAAAAAGGGTTTAAATTCAGATATTTTGAAAACTACAAACAATTTAGCTTTCAAACAATATTTTTTTTTTGAGTCCAAGTATCGCCTTAACATAAAAATCGGATAGTTATTAAAGTCGTCTTTTATCAGAATGGATGAAGAAATTTTTGCGAATATTTGTGAAAATGTTCGTTGCACGCTTCTGGCCGCCGACATGGATAAATTAAACTATGTGCGTGAGCTACAGGCACGAGTTCAGTATCAGAAGGTTTTCACTAAAGTCCTTGGCTCTGATGACTACGTTGACGAAATTGAGAGCGAGTGGATGACACGAGTTCGCGAATACAGCTCGGAGAAGCAATCGTCTGAGGATTTGTACGAAGCTGAGTTAGAAGCGGAAGAAAAGCTATTGGAGACAGAGGAGGAGGAGGAAGAAGAAAAGGCAACTATTGAAAGTCTATTGAAGTCTATTGAAAGTGAGGAAGAACTAGACGTGGACGTATGGCAGGGTTACTTTAAGGGCTATCAGATTATGAGTGAGAGCCAAGAGAGCGCCCTTGGCGATAGCAAAAAATGCATCGAACTGGTGAATGCAGAGTGCGACGCGTCTATAGACACATATTTGCGTAAGTATCTAGATAGACATGGTGATGTGCCGTGCCCTCTACTCTTCACAACAATTATTGCACGCCTAAAACATTCAGAAAGTTCAGGGGAGCTTCGGGAGTAGGGAGTGAATGTGCTCAAACTATGGCCACATCGAGCCTCGACTTCTCTCACGTCTTCTGCAGATGCCTTCGCACTCAACGAACGGCATTCCCACGACAGCCGGTTCTACGTACCGGGTTTTGCCCGACCAAGGGCTGTTGTTTCGGCGATCTAACCCAGTTTAGGTCGGTGAAATATCTCAGACGTTGTTCTTCCATAGGGCTACATCTGCTACGTATTATTCTGCTCAGGGCTGGCGTCGAATCAAACCTTGGGCCAGGAAACTTACACCTGTTGTGTATGCCCGAGACGACTATACCACAACTCCACCTCAGTCAAGTGAAATGCTTGCACTTGAAGTCACCTTAGAGTCTGCTCAGGCCTACGGACACCGTCAGTGGACCACTTCATTTGTGGCCCCGTGCTGGTCCAACGGAGCTGCCTCCAAGGCAAACCCCAGTCCGCATGAACAGCTTAACACAAACACCACAGCATAACAACACAGCACAATAGACAGATCCACAACAGATACATACAACCGCACCAATACCCACACGCCGCCGCCAACAACTCGTAGTTCCCCCTACAATCTGCATGGTGTGTCAGACCAGGATATTCCGTAATGTGACATCAGTCAAGTGCAACACCTGCCTTGGCTGGTGCCACTTCAGGGCATGTTGCGGTCTACGCACCACGCGAGATTGGACGGGGAACTTCGAGTGCCCAGGTTGAGCTGCACGTCGAGAGCCCCATCTGCGGCGCCACCCACTACCTCCACGGGGAGGCACCTATCACAGCAACGCACACAGCCACACAAAGCGCCTTCAATTTAAATGTAACGGGCGTCAGAGAAAGATCAAGGAGATAACCGTCTTCATGGGAAGGCATGGAATATTGATAGCTGTGGTCCAAGAGACGAAGTTGCGCAGCAATTCAACGTTGTTGAATTGCGCCGCATACAATGTGCACCGTCGAGATCGCGAGCGAGATAATGGTGGAGGCCTAGCGTTTATCACGCACCACACCGTGCAGTATCGTCTCGTCGAAGCAGACATCGAATGTCAGGGCCTTGCTATCCGGTCAGGCGATGTCGAGCTCGAAATATTTATCGTTTATGTATCCCCTGAAATTGGTGCGCTCCTATCTGCCCATAGTCATCTCGATCGATAAACCTGCCGACTTTGCTTCCGCGGAACACCGTACCTATCTATATCAAATTTACCAAAGCTGATTGGTAAGGCTTCACAGAATTTACTGAAACCACCTTCTGTGCCCTCCCCACACCAACCGACGTTCACCTAGGTGAACGGAAATTCCGCAGGGTTGTCACTGCCGCTGCAGCTCGCTTCGTACCAGCAGTTTGTATAATGGACCCCCGTCCAAACTTTCCTGCTGAAGCGCCTGTCCTTGCCGATCAGCGTGACAACCTTTGTCAGGCCGATCCTGGAAATCCCCGTATCAGCGATCTCAACATGGAGATTCGACAGCTGATCATCTGGCGACTTGCAACTTCACCTCTGGTGTGAGTAAGCATTGGTCAACCGTGAGATCATTCTCCAATCCGACGAAGCGCGACGACAGAGTCGAAATATCTTTCGGCGGCCGAAAACAACGAACGAAATAGTTTTAGAAAACACCTTTCGACCCTACTCCTAAAGGTGGTTCACAGACGTCTTAAAAACTGGCGAAGGCTTAGGAGCAAGAATACACGGCCCCAAGGCCAATATCAACATTCCCTTTAGGCAAATTCTTCAGTATCTTTCAGGCGGAGGTTTTTGCTGTCAGTGTTTTTCCCGGAAGTAATTCACATTGTCATCCGTAGCGAGAGTCAAGCTAGAGTAAAAGACGTCTTCTCGCATGAAATTAATTCAAGATTAGTATGGGAATGTTTAACGAGACTGGAAACGCCCTGGGGGAACTCCACAAAGCACAGCTGATATGTGACCCACCACAAAGGCATACAGGGCAACGAGGAGGCTGGCAGGCTAGCTAGAGAAGCAGCAGCCACTCGACCTTCATATAGGACCAGAACCCATACTTGCGGTCTGCCCTGGCACTGTCAGGAAAGAGTTAAGAGTAGAAGAATGACACCTAAGTTGAACACGCTGGGAAAACACATCTGGACTACGGCAGCCGAAAGGACTTCTATACGGCTATAACCCCAGAAGATCCAGAGAACTTATCACACTCCACAAGACGAATTTGAGATTTATAAGACGACTGCTAACAGGTCTATACAGCGACAGAATACCAGAAACCTCGCGGCATCTCCTCTTAGAAATTGATGTGGTGGCGAGAAGGAAGACTTGGGAAGGCAGTGCCCGGAGACTTCAGATACTCTCTCTCTCTACAGCCCTCTAAACTGGTTGGCTTCATCAGAGCATTAGGGCTGGACGATGTGTTGTGATGAGCTCTGAGGGTACAATGGACCTAAGGTCGCAGTGCACATCCTCTAACAAATGTTTTCTATTCTACCCACAGTTTTTTGACCCCTCCGTTTTCCCTTGTGAATAAATATCCGCTCTTAGACTGACTTCTGCTCTACGACTATTTTTTCTCTGCTTTTTAGGCGCTGGCATTCGTTGCTTTGCTATCGATCTCTTCTATGGAACTTTCGTCGAAAATCAGAGTCTTATTTTGCGTCTGCGCGAAAGTGAGTTAAGCTACTCAAAAGAAATCGGCTTCCCTATTTCGTCCACAATCTTCGCCAAACTCAGTCCACGTCTGCAGTATACTGGCTTGATGGAACCACCCGACCTGGTTGTGATACTTAACAAAGGTGATGAAATCACGCTGACCAATAAGCGCGAATGGTCGACACACTGCTCCAAGAAGCGCGTCTACGTCAATGCGGGCTTCCTTTTCCATGAGGTGAATATTTTCGACTACATATGCATCGGGTGCGATGTACAGGTATCTGTCCGCAAGAAGGACGCTAATCTGCGATGCGTAGTTGAAGTGGGCGGTGAAATCGGGTCACGGCTACCTGTGCTCTTCCCATCGCACTGCAGCAAGTTCCTAGCTTCACAGGAGGAATTAGAGGATATTACATTCTGCAAGGAGGTGGGCATAAATGTGCTTGTGTCGTATATTGGCGGCACACAGGAGTACTTTGATAATTTGCAGTACGCATTGAAAACGCTGGGATGTGAGAATATACGCCTCTATGCGCGAATTGTGATCAACGAGGTAAAAGGCTGCGACACCGACGTCAATTGGATGGCCGAGCACTATGATGGTTTCATCATTGCCTTAAGTCCTTCTCAGCAGCATCCAGAGTCCGCCATACTGCACCTTTGTCCGGCCGCTGAAGAGCTCATGAAGCGTGCGTATCTGCTGCAGAAAGTGATTGTTTTGGAACCCAGTTTGATCGCTAACAAGCAGCTAATTGTCGAACCAGCATACTATCGCCACATATTTCTCTACCCCGACAAATACATTATGTCATGTGATCACACACAAAGCTCGTTTCACTTCTTCTACCTGCAGAACTCGATCTCCGAGTTGCTGATCGAGGAGGCGCTTAGTAAGGTGGCATACTGCGATCGATCGCTTACAGGCAGCGACTCCCTGGCGCGCTCCGTGGTCTGCGCTTCATACGAAATGAACGCTCCGCTGATATTCGTTTGCTCTCTGACAGGTCGCATGGCCGCGAAGATCGCCCACTTTCGCCCGAAGGCCCACATCATTTTAATAACGCGCATGAAATCCGCCGAAACGTTCATTTCGATGCATCACAACGTCAGTTTACTGTACTATAACGGCAAGGCGGACGAAAATTGCTACCGCTCGCTGTACAAACACTTGCTCTTCGGCTTGCTGTACACAAAGTCACAACAAATGCTTAACCACAATGAGAATGTGATATTTGTATATAGTGAGAACGCCAGCACGCGTTTGCCCGACAAGTATGTGGCATACAAATTCCATACCCGCTACTTTCCCCAGCATTTGGACAAGATTCTATTCAGCAAATTTCCACGCGGATTCTTTGAGGAAATGCGTAAGCATAAAGATGATAAATCCGAAGGAGGCCAGACTGAAAAGCAGAGGGGCTAGGACTGAGATTGGTTTGATTGTATTTTTGTGTCCCATTTGTATTAGCGCCTTACTTTGAAATTTATAGTGGACCATGCTGGCAAAATATATATGTTTTTTTTTTTTGTGAAATTAGATTTGCAAATGAGTTTGCTTGAGTTTGCAAAAGCTAAAGAAAAAAGCGTCTTTCAAAATTAATTATACTATATTACTTAGCCCAGCCCCTAGATCGTCGTCATCAAGTTCAACTAACGGGCAGCCCAGGAAGTGTACATCTCCGACTGGGTTAGTCCATAGAGACAGGGGCACTAGTTAGTGGGGGGTTCAGGTGACATGCAAACAGGTGTCACGAGTCGTGAGGGAGTTCTCCGCATGCCGGGAACTCATTGGACACACCTGTATTTATCCTGCTCAAGTAGGAATTTAGCCTACTGCAGTAGCCAGGGCGAAGTTGGGTTACAGTGGGAGCCGACCGAAACAGACGAAGCTCTGTCTCATCAAGGCCAGATGGTTGTGTACCCAAAACTCGACTTACACTGACACCCGACCTGTGAATGTCGTTTATGGCCTGTCGGTATGCTTTCGGGACCAGAGCTTTTTTTATGAACCTCTCGAATTCTCCGTCAGTTCGTATGACTTATGGCGTGCCTAGGCGAGGGATCTGCTGCAAGCAAGTATCAGTTCAGGTTACTGCGTCTGTGACACCCTACTAAGAACTGCTTACTGAGCATCGTTTTTCTCTTTTATTGGGAACATTTGAGCCGGAGTGAAGTATTCTGACATGTCTAGCACCTTGAGGACCTTGTTGCGTCTCTGTACTCTATGTCGTGGTTGTTGTGTTGTTATAGCAGCATACAAATTCCCCAAAGACTTTTTGGGGAGTGTTGCTGGAGTGACAGTCCTTGGCCAGATATAAGTCTGAGTCGTTCCGGTTACGTAGACCCGTCTGTCCGTACTCTATCGACAATTGTGGTTCTATGCAAGATACGACACTTGCAACGAAGCTGATTGTTCTTGGAGTTAACGTATAAGAGCTGGTGGTATCCCTCAACGTCGTTTAACACAGCTGTATTAGTTTCGCGGGGATACCAAACTCATCGACAAAATGATGGTTTATGACGACATTTTTCTCGGTAGTCTTTCCCGAAATCGGTCTAATATCACACTCATAAGGCCAAAACAGTTAGTTGACGGTCGACTCTACTCGTTCACCCAATACGATTGATACGGGTCGATGTTAGGTCCTTGAATCGTACATACAGCTAACACTAGAAACGTGTCTTCCGTCTCTCATAACCTGATCGATTCTCGTTTTTCGATCCGGTGGTGGATTTCTTACGCAGCAATGTGTCGCTACACACTTTCCTGTTTCAGACCCCGGCGAAGTCAATCATCACTAGCTCGTTAGCGGAGATGTCTTGGCGTATGCTAAATTTTGCAACGCTAGGACCAAGGATCGCTTCCTTGTTCACCATGCCATTGCAGTCGCCTAGCACGATTTTAAGTTGTCGCAGGGATAACGAGCTTTAAAATTACCTAGAAACGGTCATGCGCTCCATTTTATTGCAGCTGCAGTAGACGTCGCAAAGGTCCACCTGGCTATTCTCTAGTCAACCTTAGGCTTCCTGAGGAAATTAACCAGCAGGGCTTAAGTTGGGACTGTAAAAACATTTTTCAATGGAATTAATTTTTACGTGGGTCCTTAACCCAGCCAGAAAGAACGGTAATAATACGAGGCCAGTAATAATAGAGGTGTCTACTACAACTTTGCAGGACGCGGGTTCGATTGCTAGTCCGAGCAAGATCTAAATTATAAAAAGTTCTTTCTAACAGTGGTCGCCCCCCGGCAAGTAATGAATAAACTGCGAGTGTGTTTCTTTCATGAAAATCTTCTTAAAATCCATTTGCCGCTCGGAAGCGACGCAAAACTCCCTGCATTTATGTAACAACGTCAAGACGCACACCACAAATATGAGTAGAAGCGCGGCCATGCACTTAGCAAAAGTGTTAGCGCTAAAATATTATTATTAGTATTTATTTTGTTACATGAAATTTTAATTTTTATAAACAAGTTGGATATCTATGACAAAAAGAGCATTCACATTATAATTTAAATAAAAAATACATATACATGCATACATATGCATCTATATACTCAGCCAAAGGTCTTGTCTGTGGCCTAACTGGCGTCCATTCGGATTAAAACAAAAACCAATAGTCAAGTGTCGCTTATAATGCCTCACCACCCGCTGACTATTCGAAGAGCTTAAAGTAAGTGAAAGCTTTAAAAAATTAGCACTTTTAACATTTAAAAGGATGTACTTTGTGCAAAATTATCATAAATAAATGTATAGAACAAAAATCTAAAAACAGCCGATGTAAAAATACTATAAAACAAGTATACATAGAATAGTTGAACTCAATTTTGGCAATGTTTGTTTGCATTTTATGCACAGCAAGAGGAAGTTGGAAGCAGTTTACTACAAATTTAGTAGCTTTCTGCCGCAGCGCGCAGCTCGTCCATTAGTGATGGACCCTCCAGTTTGTTTCCGCTCTGTATTTGCGACATATTTAATGTGGCGTGCGCACTAAGGAAGTGCTCCAAATCACTGCGCAGGCCGTAAACGCTAGCTTCGAGTTTATTTAAATTTGGCACACACTGATTGCTACGTTGTATAAGGTCAAGGATGGTGCTGGTTTTCGGGCGTTGTGTCGCCAACGCCGATTGTTGGATTAACTGCAAAAGAAAATTAGGTTTTATCATAACATTGTTGTAAATCAAAATTAAAATGGATTTGGAACCTTTTTATAATCATCTATTAGATTGGCTACTTCGTGCGCCGGTTCGTCTCGCTGCTGCGCTAGAGCTGCTGATTGGCATGTGTACGTCGTCGCCTTGCCCAAGTCAGAGGCCTCAAATTTTTTACGCTCCATTTCTAGAGCCTGCTCGAGTGCCTAATTGAGAAGAGTATAAAGTTGTGTGCATACAAAATGGTGTTTATCAGCATTGGGCGTACCTTTATTGTGCTTTGGTTTTGCTCACACTTCAAACGCATCTCCTCCAGCTGCCGTCTGGTCAACTGCAGGCTTCGCAGCTCCTGCATTGTCGTACTCTGCTCTATGCTCAAATTTGTTGCGCGCTGCTCAGCCGCACGTAAAGCCTTTTTCAGTTTTTTTATGTTGCACAGCAGAGTGTGTATGTGCAAATCGTAGCGCTTCATTTTGCGCCTATACTCTGCTTCGAGCACCTTCGTTAGTATTCGCATGCGATCGTTGTTGTCAGAATCACTGTTGCTCAGGTGTCCATTGCCATTGCTTGAAAGAGATGAAACGTCGTCGGAACTACTCCCCATGGTGACTGATCGGGGTGCTACAACCACAAATTCTGGTGGCAACAAGAGCCCTTCCCGTTTACTTTTCTTCAGCTGTTGCAATTCGGTCTCCATTTCAGTCACTCGCTCTGCATGATTATTACGCTCTGCCTGTATCGCGTCCATTTTAGTTTGCAGCGCGCGCATTTGTCTCTGGTTTTTCGCTACTTCCGCGGCGTAATCTTCATTAAGCTGGCGTTCGAGGCGTTCGTTTTTGCCTTGCAATTCTTCGATTTTGCGTTGCTTTTCCTGGCTATCTGTCAGCTGAGCACCAAGATTAGCTTGCAACTCTTCCAACTGTTGCTGGAATATGCGACGCGTTTCCTCAATTTCAGCTGGATCTCTATTAACTTCATCGGTTAGTGTGGTTTCTTGTAGCCGTCGTAGCTCTTCATTCTGTTCAGCAAAAAGTGCATTCAACTCTTCCAGCTCAGCGTGTTTCAACTGCAACTCGGCCCTCGTATTTTCCTCTAATTTTTGTGCGGCTTGCAGCGCCAACAGTAACTCTTCCCATTGCTCTTGGGATTCGGTCAGCTGCTTCACTTTGCTATTTTGCTGCTCCAGCAATTTTCGTATAAGTCGCACTCTTTCGTTACGTCGCTCCTCGTCGGTGCGCATCGCTACCTGTAAACGCCTTTCGAGTTCTTTCACATGAGACCTCAAATTGAGGACTTCTCTCCCTTCATGTGCGTTTTCAATTACACGGGGAATTTCGTTTGTTTGAAGAGCATCTAATTTGCCTCTCAATTCTTGAACAATCCCCTGTTGTTGTGAAAGCTTATTTTCCAAATCACTTTTCGCCACCAAAACGGTTTGCAATTCGTGCAGCAATCGTTTATTCTCTTCTTGCAGTAATTGAATAGTTTGTTCGTAGGCGTCCAATTGACCTCTGTAACGACTCTCTTGCTCGTTTTTGCTTTTCTGGTGCTGCTCATGACTTTCCAGCAGCTTCTCCTGCATCTTTCGCAGTTCTTCACTGCTGGTGCTAGCACATTCTTGTAATTCAGAACATTTTTGATTTCTTGCTATTAAAGCGAGTTTTAGTGGTTCAACTTCTGCTGTTTGCTTCTTAGCAGTTGTCAGCAGATTTTTTAGTTTTTGGTTTTCTAAGAGCAATTTTTTTAATTCCGAGATTTCTTGGCCGTTGCGTGACATTTCTTGAGGAGTATTTTCTCTTTTGATAAGAGTTTCAAAAGCTTCCAAAATTCGTTTCTTTTCCAAAGGAAGAAGGTTTTGGTTGTCCAAGTTTTGCAATAGCTGCTCTGGGGGTCCCATAATACCAACACATTCCTCCGCATGATAACCACTAATTATGGATAAATCTTAAAAACAAAAATAAATGGAAAGATAAAGAATAAAGCGATGATAGTAAAAAAAGTTGTACCTTTATAATCTTTCAACGCCGTTGTTCCATTGCAAACCAGCTCCTCCAAAGCAGCAGCCAGTGGTGGTTGTCTCTCTTCCAAAATTTCCTTTTGAAGTCTCAAATGATCCATTAGCGTATTATTTGCAACTGTAAAGTTGGAACACACTGAAATTCTTGAAGGTTCTGAATCTGAACGATTTTTTCCAACATTGTCATTTTTTTCATTTACGCTGTTTCCGCTTGCGTCCAAAAACCCACTATCGTCCTCTTCGATTAGATTTTTTCTTCCTGTATCCACTTCATCACTTTCATGTTCCCTTAAAAAATCCTGTGTATTGCCGACCCGGTTTATGTCACCTTTGAATTCCGATCCGACTTCTTCTTTCCCACTTTCCTTATGTGGTTTCCCTTCCAAAGTAAATTTTCTCTCAAATTCTCTCAATTTAAATAGCAATTCGTCCTTTTCAGTCTGCGAGTGTTTCAATTTCGCTTCAAATTCGTTTATTTTGGCGCCCAACTTCTCTGTATGTTCCATATAGTCTTTCAGCTTATCGCGAAGCAGAAGGATTTCGCGTTTATCGCCATCTGCTTGGAACTGGAGCTTACCCTTTTCAATTTCCAGTAACTCCAGTTCAAAACGTGTGCGCTCACAAAGCGCACACATATTGGCATATTGCTCGTGCAAGGCGATCAGTTCCCGATTGACATTTTTTAGACTTGATTCTGCAGATTTCAGACTTTCGATTATGACGTCGTGTTGAGCTCGCGCCTTTTCTAAGTTTCGCTGTAGTTCAGTAATTTGTTGCGTTTTTTCTTCGTCAGTTTCCTGAAGATTTGATAATTCGCATTGTCGGGCTTCTAAAGTAAAGTTTAGTTGCTCTATGTGCCGCGCTTGCTCCTCATTCTGTGACTGTAGCTCAGTTAAAGTACTCAACTCGATTTGAACTGCGCGCAACGACTTCTTGAGGGAAGTAATTTCGTCAGTTTTAGCATTAATCTCACAGTGATATGAAACGCTCAATCGATGTACTTCATCCATGTTTGTTTCGTGTTCAATATTGTTTTTAAATTTTTGTTGAATTTCGTGAACTTCATGTTCTTTGCGGGCTAGCATTTGTTTTTGTCGGTTGCACTGCTCTTCCAGCTCTACAATAAGAGTTTGCATTTTTAGCTTTTCGACATTTTCTGCATCCAGCACTGCATCTTTTGCTTGAAGAGTGTCTTCTAATACTTGTCTTTCGGTCAGTAGTCGCATGCACTGCGCTGTCATGCGTGTATTTTCCACTTCAACTCCTGCGAGTGTTTCCTGCAGCTGCAGAACCTTGGCGTCTTTTTCTTCGTTCAGTCTTCTTAAATCTTCCAGCAAAGCTTGCTTCTGTTTTCGCAAAACGTTGATTAACTCTTGTTGATCGTCAATCAAAGACCGCTGCTGATCTAATTCGAACGAGTTGAATTCTTTATCAGCGCTCTCTATACTACTCATCTGTTCTTCATTCTCGACTAGCTTTTGCACAGCTTTATCCTGTTTAGCCTGTGTTTCCTTTTCTATTTGACCACATTTGCCATAAAGACGCATGCACTCACGTTGTAAATGTTGATTCTCTTGCATGTACTTGCGCTCTTGAGTATATAGCCGTTCGATTGCTTCCAGTCGTGTCCGTTTTTGCGATCGCAGTTCTTTTTTGTACCATCCCTCCGACTTATTAAGTCGTTCAAGTTCGCTTCGCATCTTGCGCACATCTTGCATAGCCAGGAATAGAGCGTGATCCCTCTCTC
>NW_023458559.1:54509545-54534812 GCF_013731165.1 Rhagoletis pomonella
CACCAATGATTTACAAATACAACACGCCATAACGAATAAATGAATAGAAATGGTCTAACGATTTAAAGAAAGCGACAAGATGTTAGAAGACGGAAATACAATCGAACATTAAATAACACATCGTCCACGAGTTGTAGTTTTTCCACCATAACAAATAACAAAGTCTCCGCTTTGACATTTAGCACAAAATCTACATATGTAAGAGTAGGTACTTTGTTATGCAAGCGTCGATAAACTCGCTACTTCATGGCACATAAGTTACACTTAATACGCTTTCGACAATTGCTGCGCCTTATTGGCCCTCACCGCTCAACTTGCTTAAAGCCGTCAAAAATATGAGCACTTTGCTTGACTAAGAGAGCATTCGGTAAATCGACGTAACAAAAGTGCAAAAATGCATTAGGCGACACCTTCGATTACAACACCAAAATAATTGACAACGGCGCACAGTGGGCTGAAATGAGACTCTGTGGTCAAAATAAAATATGTTCTCTTTGGATTAACCTTTTTTGTTGATTCTTTTTTTTTCAAGTTAAGTAAATATACGTATATGTATATTTTTAGGAAAAATCAATCAAATTTTTGAAGTGAGACTTCTTTGTGTTCATTTGAGAGTAAATGCAAATACAAAGTAACAAAAAAACGATATACTCGTTGGGATCTACTTATCAACTTTTTAATCAAATTTATTTTTGAGTATGCAGTTTTATAGCCAATTAAATTCTATAGCTATAAAATGTAAGTTTTAAGTTCCTAAGAAATTGCGTTGATTTTTGATATATATTTTTTTTTGTGAATGTATTACGCACTATTTTGCGTACAAAAAAAAAATGTCGTTACATCGATGTTTGCATTTACTCCCAAATGAACCCAAAGAAGTTTCACTTAAAACAATTTTATAAATTTTCCCTAAAAATATGTATATTTACCTCTAATTTAAAAAAGATTCAGCGAAAAAGATTAGTCCCAAGAGCATATATTTTATTTTGACCACAGGGTCTCATTTCAGCCCACTGTGCGACGGTGACACCGGTGGTGGTAACTACAGCAGCATTGAGCTTCCGAATAGTAAAAAGCAAATACGCGTACAAAAGGCGTCTATTATGTAAATAAACTTTACTACATACAATATATGCGTAAGTATGTATGCATGAGTGTAGGTAGGTAATTTTAAAGTAGTAAAAACCGCAACATAAATTCGCATTTGATATGAAATTATGTGGCAGGCAGCATAGAAAATCATAAATTAAGGATTTTTATTAAGGTGCAAGAGTGCAACAGCAACGATCGTGTGGCATGCCACAGCAACGACGGCAGCGCGTATGTATGTATGTGAGGTGTGAATCGCGTATAAGTATGCAAAGCGAAGTGCGAATATTATGAAAACTTACATACTCATTTACGATTAGGCGCATACAGCCATTTAAAAAGAACAAAAATTCGCATTGAGCGATGCGATGCGATGGTGGTCTTTTGCTTGCACTGAGATGTTGTAAATTTGCATTAGTTAACGATTTAATGCATTCATGGAATTTCAATTGTATGTATGTACATATGTATATACATGTGTAGTTGCGACAGTTTACATACTGTTGCCGTAAATTTTATTTTATTTTTTTTCAATTAAATGTCTGTGTGATTTCGTGTTCCGGCAACAGGCCAGGTAATTAATTTGGGTATGAAAAAAAGGCAAATGAATTTTCATAGCCTGGAATTTTTATGTGGCGTTCGGGCATGATTTTGAATAAAAGAGTGAGCTCAAGTTAAGCCTTTTTCAAACAAATTTACAAAGTTTGTAGGAATTTTCCTTTGGACTCTGTTTTCTGTATTCAACTTTTTTGCATTGCATAGAGATTAGCCCAAATTTGTAGACGCTATAGGTCGCCCTCCCTCAAACACTCCCAGACAAAAAGTACGCGCATATATTCTATTATAATTGAAGCACTTTTAATCTCAATCACTTGCAGCTGCTCATGTCGCCAGCACCCCGGCGTTGAAAAAGCGTAATCATTTGCAGTATACATATATATGTACATTAGGGCGGATCAATTTATAATGGAGATTTTTTCGAATATGCGCGTATAGTACAAAAGAATTCTAAGTGTAATTCTAAGACAATTTGCCGAAGAAACTATGGGCCTTAAATCAATTTGGAGTTTGCCAAATTAAAGTGAAAGAAGTGCTTAAAGTTTGTATAAAAATATGCTATAAGGGGGTTTTTGGTAAGAGGAATCCATTTCGGCCTTTTTTTTTTCTTAAAACTTTCACAAGAGAGCGCAACAGTGAACATTTTCATATTTTCTTCAAAACCTATTTTCGCCATTTGGCAAGCTCCAAATTGATTTTAGACCCATGGTTTCTTTGCGAAAATGACACGTAGAAATCCTCCTATGTTATACGTGCATAGCCGAAAAAATTTACCCGCCCTAATGCACATACTTATGAATGTTTGTAGCCTTTAAGCTGCACTTTGAAGATAATAGATTTTTTTATTGCTGTTGTTGTTGGGTACGCAACGCAATTGACAATGCATTTCAACACTTTAGCGCAACTGCGTGGGCTGTTTGTTTTTTACCTCAAAAATGTGTTACAAAGCACAGAAGTAATTTAATGTTTTCAACGACGATTTGCGGATGGGATTTGTCAAGCTAAGTCAATTTTTAAGTGTGCTGAGCTGATGTGTGTGTGTGTGTGTGTAAGGCAATATATCAGCTACCAGCACAGGTCACGTAGTGGGCGCTTCGACTACTTTGATATGCCTTCAGAAAAAAAGTTTGCCGAAGACTCTTGTGGAAGAAAGGAATATTAATAATAAAGCGTGGGTTCGTTAATTGTTAAGGAAGTTATCCACAAATTTTTGCTTAGTAGTTTTCTATCTTCGATTTCGTGCGGTCTTCACAACGTGATGTTATTAGATTTAATTGCTCTCGAAGAGTTAAACCTACTCTTCTTATTCTTTGACTCTGAACCGCCAAAGCGATTTTGGCCGCGTTCACCAAAGCATGACAATCGCCGTTTTTCTGTGTCAAGTGACGCCAATTGGAAATGCAAAGTGAAGCCAAGCCGCTCTCCACTTGATCTTTCCTTCGCAGGGGGGGCCTCCCTCTTCCTTTGCTTCCAGCAGCGGGTTCCTAGTTGAATACTTTCAGAGCTGGAGCGGCGGTGTCCATTCGAACGACATGCCCAAGCCAGCAGAATCGCAGTATTTTACCATCCATCAGTTGTGAGAGAAAACGTTCGGATTCAGTCTCATTCTAGCCTAGTGATGTGCAAGAATCCGAATCCCGTTAAGACCACAGTAAGTCCTAACAAGACATTTCTATTAATGCTAGATATAATTGAAGTACTGAAACTTTTGAGACTCAGTACAACTTCCAGGTATAAGCTCAGTCTTGGTCGACAAGCCCTTTATGAACCGACTGTAAAAATAGAGAATTCAATTCTCTCTCGACTATGTGGTGGAAAATAGATGAAAGTTAAAGAGTTAACATGTCTGCAGTGACAGCCGCGCTGAACTTAAGGCTTTGGACAGCCCTCTAACTAGAGTATCTGGTAATGAGACATCTGACCATTTGGCTCAGACCAGGCATTCCTCGGTCCTCAGCCAGTTATTGCCCCACCATCTTCGGCCATCGAAATCACCATCAGAAACTGGGTGAATACTTTGCGCTGTAATGAATGGGAGGCATCGAGGAGCTGCAGGTGGGCAAAACTCATATTGACTTAAATTTCAGAAAGTAAATATAGTTTTTTTGCTCTCATTGAGTAGACGGTACTGCAAACAACTTATCGGATGATGACTGGTCACTTCACGTAGCACAAACACCCGACTGTGACAGACTTGCATGACAATTCCATTTTTGGCCATCCGACCTTGAAAAGAACTAGGTCTGAGGCATTTGGGCGCGATGTGTTGACAAACGAACACATGAGCTGTTTTTATTCGTAAATCCTGCAGATTTTGCACAGATTAAAATGGACATAAAAACAGTAAAATGGGCGGGGTGTGCTGTCTTTTGACAAAAAAAAAGTACATGTTCATGAAGGTGTATCTTTCCACAATCCCACAGGCAGTTACAGAGCGATTAGTGAAGCAGTTTCTTTGACAGAAACATGTAATTGTATCAAATCACGAATTGTCCGTGGAAGAAAAACTGATAGCTCCAGTAAACGCAACACAGCCCGAACTTTGCACCCTGCTTAATACTGTAAAGAAACAGTTTATCTCAGTTGCTTACCACCAAATCAGCAAGCCGTATGAGATAATCTGAGGGATCACTCGACACGGGTTTGGGACGTTCCTTCTACTAACTCTGTAACTTGTAGAAAGCCGACGGTGTTAATTGCTTGTTTTCCTGCAAGGCCAATGCGTATCTTCCCCTTCCGATTTATAACCTTTCCCTTCTTCTGCACAAATACATAGTGTCCCAAAGAACGAATTTTTTTACCAGATCCGTCTGGGTACGTTCCTTTCTGGGGGCTGCTACCAACACTGCTGATGGTGTTTCTAGGTGTTATAATTAAATTGAAAAGTAAACTAGATTAAAACCGATTAAAAAAAAGAAAAATTTTCATTACTTTTACACAAATGTTTCTAATCGAATCCGAAAAGCCTCAAACAAATTAAGTACATATTTACTTTTAAAAAAGAGCTATAAACCCAAAGTTCACTCTATTTTATAGTTCCCATGAATGCAGTTGTCCGTACTTTTCGTATACATATGTACATATAAGTTCAGCCGTATGTATTTCTGTTTGATTAAATCTCGTCGCAATTCATGAGGACTTCATAAAAGGCAAAGATCTTCTATAACTTCGCTGTCATCCACACTTCATAAATTCCACATATGGCTCAATCGTGTACGCTGTCTGCCCAGCTGTCATAAGGTACAACCCGCCGTCAACGTGAATATCTGCTGCCGCTGAATGCACTGCTGTCTGCGAGTAAGCAGTCAGGACAAGTTGGTTGGCGGTGGCGGGGGTGGCGGTGTCGGCGGCTGCGGCAGTGGTTGGAATAAGAACGCCAAATGGGATGGACACATTGCGAAATTCACAAAGCGGTAAACGCCCATTAGCACTTTGGCACTCAATCGATCGTGTTTGTGGCATAAAATTTAAAATACTGAATTACTATGTACAACAACAGCAGCATCAGCAACAACGGTAACAACAATAATAATATTAAAATAGACGCAACAGCAACACACCCAGCTGGCGCAGGGAAGCTACAGCAACATGCCACAGAAGACTATGTAAGATTGTTGGAAGCAAGCATTTTGTTGGTAAGAGTGGATCGCGCCGAGCAGGTTACCTTGGGAAGTGTTGGAGCAAATAGTGACTCACAGCAAAAGCCACACGTAACTAACAATTTATTTAATGCGACGTACGTGCGCGCTTTGATGTTGCGGGCGAATACGACCAAACTGAGCAAATGGGCGGATGGACGAACAGACACTTCGACCTAGACCAGACAGACAGACAGGCAGCCGGGCAGATGCGCACATGGATCGTGGGCTGTAGCGCAGAGCCTGAGTGCGGAGCAGGCTTATTTGAGTGATGATCACGAGGTGTTCTTCTGCGTAGCTGCAGCAAACGGTCGTGGATAGCGCAGACAGTGTGGCGAATTGCGTGCGCGAAGATGCTGCAGCTCGCCAGCGTAGCAGAGTTGCCATCTGCGGGGTGCGGGTGTTACTTGAGCTATTTTTTTGTTGCTTGCACACATAAATAAATAAATAACTTGGGCTGCAAAGGCGTTGCGCTAATGAAGCCATAAAGACACGTTGTCGTCATGTCGTCAACACCGTTGCCAACGCCGAGCAGTTAGCCGGTCGGTTTGTACACGAAAATTAAATAAAGCCGTGCTGCAACGCCCACATAAATGCACACGAAAGCGCATTGGGCTCGCTTCTCAGGTCCCAGTGATTATTTGTCTATTGCGCTGGATAAGCAAATAAAGCCGTAATTTTCTCTCGGCTGCGGTAATGAGTCGTGGGTGAATCACATATGTACATACATATTTGTTGGACTTATAAATTCTTTTCTGACCAAAAATGTGATGATGAGAACAGAAAATACTAACGTTAAGTATGTGCATATATAAAATACATACATATTACATATCTGCCATTTGATAAGTAAAGCTTTTGAGTTTGCAACGAAAAGTGGTTCCACATTACATCATGGCTGCACAGGAATTCACTGACTCGGTATCCAAAATAGCCTGACACAGGAAATCTCAGAACAGTTTCCTTCATATGATAACTGAAACTGAACTTAAATACCGTTAAGTAGCAATCGCCACTCAAAATGCATGTACATACATTGTACATGTTGAGCTAAATTTCGTTTTAAAATTGCAAAAATGTGTTTGAGCAAAGAAAAGTGAAGAATACTTTAATCTTAAACACATAAGTATATACATTAGGGTGGTACAAAAACAGTAAAGTCGGAATTGTAATGCTCTCACTGCTAAGATTGTTCTATATCGAAAACATATACCCCTATTTTTTTATTTTGAAATGTATTTTATTGTATTTTTATAGTAAGACAAAAAACCAAATGTTTCGAAGAAATGACATAGAATTCTCCAAAAGCAATATTTTTCGATCGGAAAACCCTGGTTCTCTTCAGGAGACTTTCAATAATAATATCAATATGTTTATTTAATCATTTTTAATACTAACGATTTGTTATTGTTCTCCCTATTGCGTTTTTCGGGGTTTTTGTGGGTTTTTGGCGGAGATATAAATCATAGTTGCGATGAAAAAATGGTTAACTAAACAATTGGGTATTATTACTGGGAATCTCCCGCAGATAAATAGAGTTTTCCGATAGAAAATATTGATTTTTAGGAATCCTATACCATTTCTACGAAAAGTTGTTTTTCCCCATTTGAGCGACCTGTAAATATTTTTTGATTTCTAAATAAAAAAATAGGGGTATAGAACAATCGCAGGGGGTGAGAGCATACAAATTCCGACTTTACATTTTATCATGCATTTTTGGACCACCCTAATATACATACATACATACATACCTATGACAGCAAGCCCCATATATATAAATGTATGTATTTCAAAAGCCTTTCATTTCCCTCTCTACCACATTCATTCCATCCTATACATTGTATGCTATGTATGCTATGCGGTACTCTCCTAACGAGGTGTCAGTATCTTTGAATTTTAATCGCCGACACAATGGACCGTTGCGGCCTTTTTTAGAAGCGCACAAAACATAAACTTTAGCAGATCACTGTAAATCAATGAATCAGTGCGCAAGACTAAGGCCAAAAAGAGCAGGGTCGTAAAAAGGAAAAAAAAAACAAAAAGCTGCAAGAAACGGAAAATTCCAAAAAATAAAAGTAAAATTTGCTATACACCAGAAGAGAGAAGGATTCTTTTGGTGATGTGTGCACGGTGATTAAAGCATTCGGGCAAGCTGACTAAATACATACGACAACAAATACAACAACAAAGAAGCGTCTAAAACACCAATTCTGCTTCACGCATGCGTGTGCGCCCATCTACATATGTTCGTTACTCATTGCTAGCTGCGACTGCAAATTGCGCTGTGGAAAATTTTGGTCGCAGCGTTGCTCATATTGTTGCTGTTATTGTTCCTTTTTGCTGCCGCTGCTGGCGTTTCTTTTGTCGATGCGCTGATTTACTACGATTCATTTGAGTTTTATGTTTGCGCACTGTGCAGCCTTCTACTTATGTTGGCTTTGGTTGTTGTTGTTGCGATTTAAAAGCATTGATATTGACACCTTGTTAGGCTGCCGCATCCAAAGTACATTATGCAATGGAAAATTCTTTAGATGTTTCATCTTTTAGTCTTCTACTTATTCTGATTCTTCTTCTGATTTGTTTGTGTTTTTTTTTTGCTTGTTGCTTGTGGTGGTGGCATCGCGCAAAAAGTGCAATTTCGTGATTTACGTTGAATGATAAAATGTTTGCGCGCACTTTTATGACTTTATTGAAAAAAGCTAAAGGTGAAAGTACTAAAATGTTTGCCGCAAGCCAATTGCATTGTTGCGCTGTGATTTTACTTTAGGTTAGGCTTATTGTTAGTGGTCTATGGTTTGCCATATTCTTTTATGTGTGAAAGCTAGCAAATTCGCGAGTGTAAAATTGTGTAGCGTGGCATTGCTTGTAGAAATTTTTTGATGACTTCCTTATGCAACTTTTTTTTTCGAGCTTTCAGCAACAAGAAAAGCCTAAAAAATTTCTTTCTGTAAACGATTAATAGTAAACACAAATTATAATAAAATATGATTTGAGATGCACAAATGTAATGATAATTATAGCATCAACGCATTACAACATGAAATCATTTATTTCCGGGCAAAATGAGTGAGTTCAGGGAAATTCATTTCCTTAACCACAGTTACGAAGAGATTCATGAAGTGCAATTTCCAAATAAATATGAATAAAAATTAATGCGCCACTCAACAGCAATGCCTGCAAAATAGCTGTGTATAAAAAAATAATATATATCACTGCAAACAAAAGACTTAAGCAACGAACTCGCCAAATAGCAGGCGTAAAAAATTGATTGCTTTTAACCGCTTGCCTGCGCTGGTAGGCAGCGGTGCATAAGCTTAGCTATTCTTTTTTGTTGCAAAGCAAGAAATAAGTAGTAGTCATGAGAAAATTAACAAATAAAACAAAAAAGTTTTAATAAATAGGTAAGAAAGCATGCTGAGATGGAGATATCGAAATAAAAACAGAAAGATGTTAGACCATTTAATTAAATGCAATGAAATACAAATCCATAAAGTACACACTGCTGAGTTTGTCATCTAAAGTGTAGCTTAAATGAAACCGAAATAATATAATCTTATTTATTATTAGTACCAAATAGATTAGCCCATTTCTTAAAATGTGGGGATATTAGTTCAACCTATTATTTCATATGCCGTGTGAGAAGTGCACGTATGTATGCGCTACGTAATGTTGCATACTTGCAGGAGCGACTCTCATCTAGCAATTTGGCGAATGAAATCAATCTCTCTTGAAAAATTTATTAGCTTTCTTTAAAAAAAATAAAAAATAAATTGAATGAAAAATTAAGGCTCCAGTAATTTGTGAACAAAAATGCCAATATAGAACCACTGTGCAGTGTAGTTTAAACGGCCCACAAATATCCGGCTGTTACTGCCCCACTAAGCGAATAGTTTTCCTTCACCTCGGCTTTGTACCTTTTCTGCGATTCCTAAGTTAATACTTTGGCTTAAATTCATTATCTCATACATTGCTGCGAAATTATTTTCCATTGCGTTCGCTTTAGATAATTGAATTTTGGAGCTGTCCATTTCAAATGCAAAAAAAGTTCGCACGACATATAGAGATATATGTTATGGAAATTACCAACAAACAAGTTCATATATATCGTCGTTTCAAGTACAAAACCGCGTATCGTCATTCTGCAAAACCGCGTAACTGACATTTGCTGCCAATAATTTGGTTTTTGCTCACACAACTCATGGCTCAATCCTTATCCATTCGTCCTAAAATAATACTAGCTAGAAATGCGATTGCTTTATAAAAAAAGAGAACCATTTTGAAATATGGGTGTTTTTACGCTCTAGAAAATAATTTCTACAACCTTACATACGCGGTTTTGCATTTTGTTGATACGCGGTTTTGCACTTAAAACGACGATATTTACTTACATACAAACTAACTAATAGTAAGCCAAACGCTAAACCAATTTGCTTGCTCCATATTTTTGCCATGATGGATTTTCGGTAATCATTTGGCTTACTTTATAGCATTTCTTCGTCGAGTAATTCAAAGTGAAGATTGTCTGTAAAATATCAAAAACAAAACAAGTGAAGAGAACAAAGTTTGCGCCGTTCGCTAAGGCGCTAAGCTATGTCAGCACATTAGTTTCCGTATTTCTTTTGTTTTGTCCAGCTTATTCAGCTAAAGGGCAGGCGCTGAGCAAGCATTGAATGAAAAGCATCGCAGAATGTTTGCTTAAAATTCGCAAGTAATAAATTTAAAGTGGAAAAATTTTCATAATTTGTTTTAGATGTGGTTGTTTTTCTTTTATTTACCCTTGTTCCCAGAGTTCTTGTTTAGTTGGCGGCATTGGCTTCTAATGTTATTTGTGTGCTTTATTCCTTGCGCCAACGGTCGGTGCGAATCGCTTTTTGTGTTATTGTTTTTTATTGCTGACGTCAACGGTCATAGCATCCTCTTTGCGAGGGCCGATGTCGTCGCTGTGGGACATCATGAACTGCTAATTTATTTTATGCTCCACCGCTATTCATCTACTCCGCTGCAGTGCGGCGCAGCGCTCCATTCAAACCATCGAACTTAAGTAGAAATGTCCAAAAAAGAGCGGGGAGAAAAAAGCAGCATAGAAGCGCGCCAAAATGTGATCCGTGCGTTTGGCAAAATCAACATTAAAAAAAAAAACAAGAAACATAAAAAAGGATGAAAAGCAACGAGTAATGAAAATTGTTTAACATAAAAAACAAACTGCACAAGTGAAAATAGAAATAAGGCAGAGGGTCAGATGTCAGCTTGTTTCTTGGCCACTTTGCCGCTTGGTTGCTTTGCCGCCTTGCCGCCTTTGGCACCTTTGGCGCATTTCACCCACTCGCGCTGGTCAACGTTGCTCATTTTAGCGCCGCTCTTTCGTGCGCTAGTCCACCAAGCACCCTGCGGCATTTGGTGCTTTCCAATTCTTAATTTGTTTTGCTTTAGCAATTTGCGCACAACTAAAACTATTAAAAAGAATTTCGTCTAACAAATGCGCGCCATCGATCGTTCTTCATCTACTTTGGCATTATTTTCTTTCATCCATTGTCGTTGTTGTTATTGTGCCTTATAGTACATAGTTGACTCTTGTTCAAAGTTATGACATCAAAGACGGCAAATTTTATGGCAATGTCGCTCGAGTATTTATTACTGCGCGAATAATTGATTTTGAGTTTTTTCTTCCCGATGGAATTATTGGCAATAATTGATTTAATTTTTCTGGAAGCGAAATATGCTCGTATGTGCTTCAATGGCAAATAGCATGAGAGATGAATTGGTTTTTGGTTTTAATTTTGTTAAAGAAAGTATGAAGCTTTTTTAATCCAATTGAAACGAGCGTGCACTTGTGTCCTAAATATTTAAGATCACAAGACCGCTTGAGAAATTTTCAATACTATCTACAAACCAATGTGGAATAGTTATATGGACACCTTGACTCATTTTTCACAAATTTCAGCACTTTTCGAGTAGACATCGTTAAGTTCAACTTGTGGCTTTGAAGTTCACTAACCTCTATATTTACATACATACATTTATCGCACTTCTTCTCAAGTACCATAAAGAACAAAACAATTCTTTAATTACAATGTTATTAACCTTCTGCTCTAATTATGCTAAGACAAAATATGTAGGTATGTATTTTTTTTTTTTAATTTATCTTATATGTACGTCAAAGAGCAAAAACTCAAATAACCGCACATTTAATACTATAAACACTTAAGAATGCGAACAGGCAATTATTTGGTTATCCATAGTAAATTGTGATCATCAAAGCACTTAGGTTCTGCCCACGTGGAAAAGGCCAGGTGAGGAGCGCTGAATAAGCTTAAATTTCTCAATACGCCCCGTACATTTTTAGCGGCACTTGGAATTCTAACTGTAGAGGCGTTCGAGTATGAGGCCCTATATGTACACCTGATCCCCCCTGTAGGACAGCCGGAAATAGTAGAACCATATATAGTCCACTAATATGAGTCATCACATTTTATTGTTGTTATCTAAAAATGTTTGAGATTATCGATAACAATAACAATATCGATAACGATAATTAAATATTGACCATAGTGAAAATACCATTGAAAATATCGATAGCAGTGAGAATGTAGAAATCGACAATGTTATCGATAAAGGTAGATAAGAAAATATCGATAATTATTTAAAAACAGGTGACTATAATGATAATGACAAAGGTAAATATAACAGTGGCTTGGAATATTGATAACGATAACAATATCGATACTGAAATCAATATCGATGACTAGAGTTATCGGTAACGACAATCGATAATGCTATTGATATAAAGATAAAGATATCGATAACATTAAAATTGTAGATAACCAATAAAATAAAAATAAAATGTCATACTAACAACTTGTAGTGAAGGTTAATATTAGGGAGATTAACTCGGCTTTTCCAAACCGGTTACAACCGGCTTTTCGGATATCTATGGCCGTTTTTATTAATCTTGGTAATAATGGTTTTTTAATCGACCAAACCGTTTTTTTTTTTGTTTCATATAAATCTGAACCTTTCAATAAAGGTCTTGAGTCTTTCGAAGTTTTCACTTTCGGCTTTTTCCGATTTCTCCACATTCAAAGAGGCCTTTTATGGCAGAAGTGAACTCGGAGGTTTGCCATTGTCTGCGCCGAAAAGCGACCACTATTAAATTAATTTTTTTTTTTGATGTCTCTGGGGCCAGAAATTGAACCATGGACCTTCCTAGAGGCAGTAGGTACATCCAAGGACTCGGCTGCGGCGATAAGAGCTCTGCTCAAATGCGAAAAAGTAAAAAAATGCAGTAAAGTATTAAAGAAAAGTTAAAATAAGTCTAAACGTGTATTATTCACTGCACTGATTTTTATTTGTTTTACTTTTGATTTAAAAAAAAACGTTGAACTTATTTTACTTTTATTTTTTCTGAATAAAAGTCACCTTTAGGTTAGTAGTTTTATAGTAATTTTTGGTCATGACTTCATGCCAAGCGATTTATCTGATTTTTTCTTAATTTCAAAACAGGGAACCGTTTTTTTCGAATTGCAATTTTCCGCATACTAGTTAATACTAACAGAATACAGTGACATCGATAACGAAATGGATAATGGATACTACAACAGATCCCGTAACGATTTTGATAAGGGTAGGTTAGAAATGTTAGCTTATAAAAGCTGACTCCAATTTGAAGGGATAAGGCGAAATATGTGGTGACTAAAAACCTATCTGCCCTCACTCGGCTATAATTCCATCACAGAGTTTTGTCCTGCTGGTTCAATGGCCTTGCAGTTACTTGTGACACTGTTGACCTGGAACCCAAATAAACTTGATGGCGAATGATTTGATGCGATTCTCCGGCTGTTTAGGATTGTAGCGAGGGAGTTAATATATTTAAAAGATAAACACAACATTTGTAAGTATCCAATCTGCTTCCGTTTTATTACGGCTATCTCCGCTTATAAAGCACTTCAGTAGTCAGTCCAGCTCATTCAACTTCGATCCATATCCATTTTCGAATAAGTTTACTGGGGCATTGTTTCACATACAACCACTACTACCTACTTGTATGGCTGTTGGTGGCGAAGGACACACTTGAACCCAGCATCGGTTATAGTTCTAGAATTTTTAAATATCATTATGATAATTAAGGTTTAACACTTTTATCGAGCTACATAGAGGCCTTTTTGAAATAAAAAAGTATATTTTTTTTTTGTGAAAACAACAATGATTCACAAAGGCAGAAGTAAAAGGTGCTATATCGGAGATCGCCACATCTCCCCATCAGACTTCTGCATCGAGTTCACGTGGATTTTATGGATATGTGCTCTTTAGAAGAGCACTAGCTTCAAATTTACTTATAATTTTCCAGCAGGCATTTGCACTGGTGTGTATGCAGCTATATGTATGTATGAATATAAGTGGTCATTGTGTGTTTGCGTAGAGCGAAATAACTTTAGACACGCTTTTGCTGCGCCTATAATCTATCAAAAAAATAACATTATTGTTCTACAAGCGGATCGCACACTTTGATTAACACGCGCAATAGGGTGTACGAGTATCTGATATTTAGCCTAAAGCAAACGCTGCTGGTTATTATTTGATTTGTAATGCGAAAGTATTTTTATGTTTGCCACTACATTTTTATATTGAGTGTTCTATATTTCGGTGAATGTGTGTGTGTGTGTGTATGTAGTTTGTTTGAATAGCAGTAAAAATGGGTATCATTTGCTTACAAATGAAAAAAATTGTATACTGTAATTTGGAAGCTGAGTAAAAAAAAAAATTGCTTTTTAATAAAGTTATCATAATTTGTAGACCATTTCATGTGAGTAGAAGTGCAGACGTATGCAGTAGTGCAGCACTAGTTGGTCTTAAATATTTCAATAAAGATGCGATTTCTTGCATGGAAAATTAATTTAAATTTGTTGCTTTATAATATATTTATATTTTTTTGTATCGAGGTATCTAAAATTAGTCCTATGCAGCATAGCATGTATCCATAGTTATGCTATTTACGTCTACAGTCTCCTTCTAATAAATACCGCCATTAAATCTGTATTGCTTAGGTATCTCATTAATTTATACATGGACATGTCCAATAAACTCCTAATCCCTAAATTTGCTTAGTTGCCACTTCAACGCCATCACAACGCCCGATGGCCATTTGGTGATTGCATTTGCAGTGACCGCTGCGCTTTAATTACTACAACTGCTAATTTGCATACCATTAGTACTTATGTATATTTAAATTTTCATTTAGCTAACACAGCAGGAGGCAATGCATTTTTCTGTTTATTGACTGGAGGCTACTGAATTTTCCACGTGCCTCCATTAAATGCCTCGTTGCGTTCTGTGAGTATTGTTTTTTTTTTTTTTGCATATTTTAGACTAAGCGTAAAATGTGACTTGCGACTTCTAATAATTTCATAAATAAAACTGAACCATTTAAATGGTTTTAACAACTTAAATGCGCTGCTACACTGGTTCAAAACTGGAATTTACGGTTCATAATTCACCGGAGCCTTTATTTTTCCACTGAGCAGTTGAGTCCCATTTTTGATTTTTTTGTTTGTACTAAATTTTTTTTGAAGAATTCAGAAATTGCGCTGAATTGGTCTCTTGAAAATTGTATAAACTTTCATTCAAAAAATTTATCAAATTGATTGAAAAATGAATACGCCAGTGAATTATGAACAGTAAATTCCAACTTTGAACCACTGTGCACTGGAGCTAAGGATAGCGAATAAATTATGGCTTTTAGTATTTGCTGTGCGGCCCATTAGCTTGCTATAAAGCTTTGCGGGGGCTTCAGCGACTTTATGCGCTGGCGTATTTTATTTGCAATTTTGCATAAATCAGAGGTGGCATGCGGCGGCTAGAATACATAAAATACGGGAATTAAATATAATAAAGTTTGCTGAAGTTAGCGACAAGCAAATTACGTAATTGAATGAGGTTTATACTAAAATTTTTGTGTAGGCATGAATGGTTATTGCAGACATAAATTGAGCAATGATCACTGCACAAGTAATTAAATTTTTAGAAATATTCAGGAATCGCCACTTATAATTACAAAATTTTTAAGAAACGCATGCCAAATGTAGGTATTGTAAAATAGTAATGATTAGCATAGAGAAAGTTGGAATTGTACTTAGAGGAAGATGGTGACAGACATTACTCACTTATGTGTTATGGTTGCAAAAAAAGTCTTCAAAAGTTAATTGCGACGACCTTGGTAGTTCGAAGTCTTCTGATACTTAATAGCATACATATGTATTGCACTGCGCTGAAGTTAGCTAATTTCTTCTAAAATAGGTGTTCGGGAACTTCCCTTAAAAGAGAAGAGTCCACCCCCGTATAAGGTGAAATAACAGTCTAAAAAATTCGCTTTTTCATATCCAGTTTGCAAAGTGAAAACTTACGCAAAGTTGGCGAAAAAAATTCGCTTTTTCATATCCTGTATGTAAAGTGAAAACTTACGCAAAGTTGGCGAGGAGTGAAAGCACAATTCGGCACGCATCTAATTTTGACTCCTTTTTTGCGGACTGGAGGCTATGCAAGCTTTAATAGAAGGAAAAATTTCAATAACAATTTGCAGAAATTGCAACAAATATAAAAACTAAATATAATTAGTTCGTTCCGAAATATCATTTAAAATATATTAAATTCGTTGCTACTTCCCCTTTATCTATTGAATTTATCCAAAGCATATTTCAGGTTTATCATTAATTTAAAGTGCCACAACCTTGAGTTTTGAAAGTTTAGTTTGCAATAAAATGCATTGCAGTACAAACAGAAAACATTAGTTCATCTACTGGTTAAATTTATTCATTTAAAGTATCCCTTTCAAATACTATATCAGAGCTTAGCCCAAGGTGTAACTTGGTTTCAATACATTTTTGCACTGTGAAATAAAATGTATAGCCCTTTCGTTCAGTCCATTAGTTGCAAGCTTGGTAATATGTATAAATACGATCAATATAAATATTAATGTTATGCTGCAGATGTATGACATTTCAAACAAACAAAGAAACAATGAGCTGAAGCTTTGCAAGCTGTACATATGTAATTTCAAGTTCGTTGCTTAAGTCTTTTGATTGCCACCAATTAGCTCAACGATTTTGCTAAATTTTATGCATGCATCCTATTAGGTCAGTAAACTTAATAGTTTCAAAAGCAATTTGTGCAATATTTAATTTGTTTTGAAAGCAAAAAAAAATGTAAATTGGCACAAAGCAATAACTTCGCTATCGAAGTAAAAATTTGCAATAGAAACAAACATTTGCGACAAAGCGAAGGCGCATTTGGAGCCATGGATTTTACCAGCGTAAAATATTAGGTTAGGTTCGGTTAGAAGGCCGCCTCCACAGGTGGATGGACACTTAGACCTGGAATAAGCTGTCCATTGTGGTGCCATTAAAAGGGGAAGGAAAATAGAAACAGGGAGACCGCCGGAAGGGTGAGTGTAGAAACAGAAGGCGGAGAAGAAACAGAGCGATGGCACATAAGGCTTCTTATAAGAAAAACTCTGCGCGCTTACAACGAAGCTGCTCAAGTGACTGCTATCCACGATAAAATCTCAGCTTTAGCCTTACACCCCTATTCTGCAGCACTTTCGTATTCGGATTCTTTTACGAACCGTAGAATAAGGGTGTTAGGCTTGCAAAGACGAGCACCAGCAGAGCATCAGCTATTGAGATGATGCCATCCATCTCATCATCCTCCATACAGCTGTATGTACATATATGCTTTTAGAGAGAGCAGGTGGCAACCCTGTTTTAAAAACATACAGCGTTTTTGCACACCAAATGGCCAGGCACTTTTATTTGACCTCTTATGTTTTTATTGCAACGAACGGTGTGGCTTTTGGAATATTTTAAACAGACGGCAACATTATTAAAAAAAAAAAACAAACCTTATTGCACATCTGAAGGCCAAGTCCTTTCATTTGACAATTCACTTTTTAGTTCAACGAAGAGCCTACCTCTTATAAATTTTCATACAAGTGGCCCTCTTCGAAAAACAAGACCTTATTGTATATCTGGAGGCTAAGCTCTTTCCTTTAAGACCTCGTTTTTAAAAATTTATCGAACTGTGCAATTCTGATGTTATTACTAAACAAATGGATTAACTTATTATATGTAAGATTGTAATTTTCAAAAAAAGCTTATTGCACATCCGGAGACCATATCCTTTCACTCGGCACCAAATTTTTTAGTCCAACGAACGGTGAAGACCTTATAATTTTTAAAAAGGTGGCAACGCTAATAAAAAAATTATACATTATTTAACATCTAAAGGCTAAGCCCTTTCATTTGACATCTCTATTTTTGTAATTCAACCAACGGATCTTATAATTTTTTAGACTGGAAGAAATAATATAGTAGGTACTAAAGATAATACCCCTATCGATTCCATTTTATATTAAACAAAATCTCGTCCAAATTCGTTCAGTCATTTTCGAGATTAGCGAGGTGAAAAAAGCTCGACTTTAATTTATATAGTATAAAAGCATAAGGACAAAATAGTAATTTTTAAATAGGTGGCAACCCTTCTCAAAAGAATAAAAGTTTTTTTACATACGAAAGCCATGCCATGGTTTCTCATTTTGTTATCCAACGAACGGCGGAATCTTATAATTTTTAAACCTGTGGCAACCATACTCAAAAAATAGTATATTATCTTGATAGGTGGTGACCCTATTCCAAAAAAAATAACACTCACTAATGCCTATTTAGAGGCCAATTCCTTTCATTTGACACCTAACCAATAGTTTTCGTGATTAGCGTGTTCAAAGAATCTAGACTTCCCTTTATACTTTACACAGATGGATAGACTAATTTTATAAAATTTTAGCACTCGTTCAGCAATAATCCTGTTTCAATAGAAAACGTTTTAAGTATTTGTAAACGAAAAGGTCGATAATTTATAACAAATGCTCTTTATGGTGTGTTTATTCTTTTTCGATTCTTCTACCCTACACATCTCTCTCTCTCTACCTCTCTATTGTTCTCCACACACGCCGCTTCGTCGCTTTGTTATTTGCATTTTAATTATTCGCAACATGAAGATTTCCTATCAGTTTTCACATGAATTGCTGATTGAGTATTCTGATTTACAAGCGCATAATGCCGCTATTCACTGACCGCTGACCGCCCCCAGCGCCTTCCATCCGCTGCGCGTCATTCTACAAAGTACATTCAACTTCCTAACTGTCTGCGCGCAACTATCCCGTAGACCGATCGCTCGCAATTTTATTACTTCTTTTGGCTTTAGTTTTGCTCTGCGTGTTAATCGAGATAAACCTGCTCTTACATAATCATTCTTCTGTTCTGTGTCCGAAAAACGTAGCCCATTCCGCAAGCGCTTACAAACTGATTTCGCATTGACATTTAAGTCACTTGGAAGAGTCAGTGTCATTGCCATTGCGCTGCATGCGCCCCAACGCGCGCGCTCGTCATAATCAACGCGATTATCATGATTATCGTCACCTCTGCAGCGCGTCGCGTTGCTTCACTTCGCTTCGACTTGCACTCATCGCACATAAGTCACAATATTTTACCACCTGGTGTGGGACATTGCCATCGCTACCGTCTGTGGTGGCATAGCACGTAGTAGCTGCGTAGTTGGCTGCCGCTGCGCCACCTGCTTTGGCGGCAAATTTTGTGCGGAATTAAGTATGTATGTAAGTACTTACTAGCGCGCCATGTTCTACCATTTATTTGGCCACACGTTTCGGGGGTATTTCCATAGCTGTTGTTGTGCTATGTGTCTTCTGCGCTTGTCATATTTTTATTTTATTGTATTTCTTTTTTTTGTATGGTAAATTTATGCTTGTTTCGCCGGCTGTTCACTTAAATACATTTCCAAGCCGGTAGTTAATCAGCCCGAGCGTTGTTACATACATATGTAAACACATACATTCCTGTGGCTTTATACGCACTTTGCCGTTGCTTCTACATATTTACATAAATATTCTTAGTGGCTTCATGACAACTGACTTCAAGCACCAACTCGTGCATAACATTGCCGCTAAGTGCGCTTGTTCTAGTTTGTTGAAGACCCGTTTTTTGCCAATTCATGTTTTGCTCGGCTTTTTAACAGTTATTAATTGCTTGTAGCCAATAAATTGTGTGTACATGCAAATTCTCTAATTTTTTTTCTGATTTTGGTTTTGCAGCTCCACCTAACCACTTATCGCACTCACATTTGGCGTTGGCCAACTGCTGGTATCGTTTGGTATTATATTGGTATAAAATTTATGGCTGGTGACGATCTTTATTTGGCGACCGCTGTGCCAAATTGTGTAATTTTCATACGCAAATAGCGAACATTATGGGGTCATTAGAATTTGGCTCTCCATGATCTTTATGAGTTGCTGCTTATTCGATTTACTTCTAATTTATTTATTCTTCTTCATACTAAATAATTTATGCGGAAATGTAAGTAAGACATGGGGTGAGCTACAAAAAGATGATTAATGGTAGTTTTAGAAATGAAATAAGATAGTTGCGATATACTTAAACTCTAGAAATATGCAAAAGAGATTTTAAAATTGTGGATCTAGTTTCAATTTGCAAAATTCGTAGTATATATGATATATTATTATCCTCTCTTAAGCATATAGGTGGCGAGCATTGTGTGAAAGAAACAGCCATTTCGACGATAAGCCAGTTTAAGCTGAACTCTAGTCCGTAGTTCTGCCACTCAGCCAGTTATAATATTTGCGCGTAAACTAAAATGTTGTACAAGCAGATAAATTTGCCGATACTTTTCACTTTATAAAATTAGACGCTTCGGCATAATAATAATATTTTAGCGCTTACACTTTTGCTAATTGCTTGGCCGAGCTTCTCCTACAATTTATGGTGCGCGTCTTGATGTTATTACACAAATGGAGAAACCTATAGTTTTATGCCGCCTCCGCACGGCAAATGGATTTGGTGTGAAGCTTTTCGAATACACTCGGAGGTTTGCCATTGCCTGCAGAGGAGCGACGGTTGTTAATAAACAATTCTTTCTACAATTTCTTTGGCATGTTGCTTTGAACAGGAATCGAGCCTTGGTCCTAAGGTGTGGTAGTAGATACAGAGCAGCCTTGATATACATACATTCACTATTATGGAAAGGCCAAGTAATACAGCTAGTTTAACAAGACGAAAGGTTGTTCCAGCATTAATTGGCTTCTAGAATAGTTTGACTTCTTATTCTCTGTTTAAAGGTGGTCATTGATAGATGGGTGGGTAATTGTATATTTCCTTCCTAATAAGCGGTTAATTCTATAATGCCTTTGTAAATAAGAGTGAGTCTAAAGCGTTCAGCGCTAACTGACTATCAAGAAAGATGTAGGCTCTTTCCTCTCTGTACGTTTTCTAACGGGGCTCTATGGTGCCTCCTGGATGTCCAAGGAAATATATCTCCTGCCTGAGTTCAGTTCAGATACCGTTTTGCACCGAGCAGGAATAGATTAATTTTTCACTATGCAGATGCCAAGGTCTCTAGTCAAAGTGACTTAAACATATAAGGCCTCGTTGTTTCCACTAAATTAGCAGATGAAATGTAAGTGGAACTATAAGGCTTGAGTAGGCAATTGAGAAGTAAAGTCCTTTCTCGACGTACAAAAATCACACTCTATCACTCCCTCATTGAGCCTTCTGAATTAAAACTAAGCAATTGCTTTTTCTTAAAATTTCTAAACTTTTACTTAAATTTTTTTGAATAAATCGGGTAAAAATGTCTGAAATTTTAAATTTAAATTTTTTGGTTTAAACCACACAATCCACCCCTTGTATGCGCTGATGTTACCACTCTTTTCCAGGTAGGCAAACACAGCTATGAATAGAATCAGAAATATCTGGCGTAATCTTAAAAATTTCATGCCGTTAAAAACTGGCTTGAATTGCTTATCGCTCTACACTTTATTCGGCAGAATGAAGATACGATCTGAACTCAGCTCAAGGATTAAGCTTTGGTCTAATGCACCAGCAATGCCTCTGAGTTTTTTTTTTGAGGAAATCAAGCTGAAACTAGCAATCCTCGCAGAGAATTCTATACTAAAAAGTTGAGGAAATATTGAAGGATTACGTGCACCAGCCGCACTAATCTGAATAGCCGCAGAGTTTTGAGTTACCGAGGTAAGTTAAAGATCATTAATATGACCTCAAACGTTAACGTAAATACTGGCTGACAAATCGATTAATCGACTAAAACAGTGATGAAACATTTGAGAAATAAATGGCGCCTCGTGAGTGAAGTTTCTTACTTACTTATTCCAGTTTACGTGCTTATTAAAATATTGATAAAGGTATTTTCCTATTACTTGTTTGCACAAACCATGCACAAAAAAATACGGGCCATTGTATCATTGCGTTTGGCACCTGAAGATTGTGAAATTTTTAAGTTAACTACTCAATAAAAGATTGTTCCCATATTAATATTAATACAACTGCCCCAAAGAAACCCCAAAATAACAAAAACCACCGAACTCACTTAGTTTTGCTGCATAAATACCCACGACCTCTGCAAATTTCAAATATTACCACTAAACTTCACAAAAACTCATTGAAACTTGGTTCGAATCGATCCGCGAACCGCCATCTCCAACACCAAACAAGTTGCCACATTAAATGGCCAAACACCAAGTTTCAAATGCCGAGGCGCCAAAGTTGCTGGCAGCAGTGCAGAAGACCTATCGGCCGCACAACCGACAACAGTCTGCGGCAGTTGAGCAAAGCGAACGGACGTGTAAAGCGGATAGGGCGCAAAGTGTTGACGGTTCAACAGTTGAATTTTGAGTATCGAGTGGCCAGCAGCAACGAAGCAAAGCATTCGAAGCACACGGAGTGGTAAATTTGTGCTTTAAACCGAAAAATAAAATAATATAGTTGCAAATATATTTTTTTTGCGATTTAAAAATAATTCGACTTGAGTTGTTATTCTACTGCTAGCGCAATTTCTGCTGGCCTGTATGCTCGTAACGGATGCAGCGATAGACTGCGTATGCACACATCAACAGTTGGGCATGCTCCGTCGAGTAGGACGGTCGTTGGTCGGCTGCCAGCACGAGAACCCATATAGAATTTTAACGCGCGCCGGCAAGTGTGCGAAAGTGCAAAGTGAAAATGTGTGCAAGAAAATGCGGCATGCCACAAAGAAGAAAGTGACTAGCCGCCAGACGATAACCCCTACGGCGACGAAGTCGAAGATGACGTGCGCGATAACTGCGGAACCGCGTCGCGGGGCATGTAAACGCTCTATATGGCCCATGAACTTGTTGTGGTGTCTGCTAGTAGTCGCCTCGCAGGTAAACGGGTTAAACTACATCGATGACACAAGTACAGCAGTGGCGGGCACGTCGGAAGCCATGGCTCAGGCGATGGGTCTGTATGGCGCGCGCGAACCGCGTTTCGGTGACCGTTTGCTGCCGCTGCGCAAAAAGGCCGGTGCAATAGTGGCGAATGTGACGCCGAGTCAAAGGCAAGTTAATAGCCTCTTGAGTAAAAGTAATTATGTGGTGAGTTACGTGAGTGGAAATAGTGCAAGTGGCGCGGCAGCTAGTGTGAAAGCGTTGGCACGTGCCACAGCCGCAAACTCGACTACCGAAGTGAATATATTGCGCAATAATAGCGCAAGTGGCGTTAGCGCCGCCAGTGTGAGTGTTGAACCGAAAATCGAATTATACACAATGGACTTAGGCGTCGAACAGGCTCACTACACGGCTGCACCAGCGACAACGCAACGCCGCAGCAAGCAGCTGAGTAGGCGCGAGGATACAAATATAGGCGGACTGCTGCTGGACTCCACCACGCCCAGTTTAAGTAGCAAGGATGCGAACATCTCCAAGGCGGACCGCCTCGTCGTCATGTCCACTGAGTTCTTTGTCGTGCCGTCCAGCACACCGTCACCGCGTGGTGCGCACAAGCCAGGCACGCCAGCACGCACAGGTGCCAAGGCAGCCGTGCTACCCACCTACCTACAACCACCTCCTTCGGGCGCGTCCGCTGGCGGACCACGCTCGGTGTTAATTGTAGCACCCAAGCCAGCAAACGCGACCTCAAACACAGCGCACACGGGACACGCCGCAGTATCGCCGTCCATGGTGCCAACACACCTGCCCTTCACTGGACTGCGCAAGGAGCCGTGGGTGGTGCCGGTGTTGGTATTGGCTGCGCTCACCATGCTAATGATGACCGCCTTTGAAATCTTCGTGCTGTTCAAAGCGTGGCGCACTTCGCCCTCACGTCGTCATCTCTTCCTCGGACAGATGTTGCTGCTGGGACTTTTCGCCTGTGCCGGGCTGGGAGCCGTGTTGACGGCACAACCTTCCCTGCTTACCTGTGGCACCATACGTTTTGGTGTGGGCGTTGCCTACGCGCTGGTCTTCGCTGCGCTGCTTGTCAAATGCGTCTTCCTCATCAGTCTAAATGGTGGCGTCTATCTACCGGCGCCCTACCAAGGCCTGCTGCTGTTATTCGCTGTGCTCATACAGGTCGCCATAGGCACACAGTGGCTGCTCACCCAGCCGCCTGAGATTTACACGCAGAGTGTGCCTATTTTGGGCAACAGCCTGCTGGCACCGACCATAGCTTCCAGCAGCGCCACATCGGCAGCGCAGACCTTCGCAGTGCTCTTCCAGTCACACAACCCCGCGCCGACCATTGCGCCCTCAGCAGCTGCGGTAAGCTCAAGCTTGGGCGCAGATTTGTACGCGCGCATCACGGCTGCTAGCACCGTGCTGATACCGCTGTGTAAGACACAATTCTCGGAGCTGCTCTTCTCGCTTATCTACATCGTCTTCCTCATCGTGTTCGTCGCCGTCTTGGCCATAAAATCGCGCGGCATACGCGACAACTACCGCGAGGCCACCTACATCGGACTGGCCATTGGCGGCGCCATACCCATTTGGCTGGGTTGGATGCTGTGCGGCCTGGCGGTGGCGGAACGGCACAAGGATGCCTGCATCGCTTTCGGTCTAATCGCGACATCGGCAACTGTTTTCTTGGTGATGTTCATGCCGAAGGGCCGACAATTGGCCGCCATGGGCAAGGAGGGCCTATACGTGGAGGATCGAGAGGAGCAATTCAGCTCGCTTAGTCGTGCTGGCTCCGGCTATTCGCCCTCATTTTTTCACTTTAAGCCAATCAAGTACGGAGTGATGGGCGGAGGCATGCAAAATTCGGCGACAAATACGGGGAACGGCGCCAGCATGAAGCACTGCTCGAATGGGCTGGGCGGAGGAGGTGAGTGATCGATTGAGATTTGTTTTTTAAGACTTTTGCAGTAGTTTTAAGTAAATTTGAGTGGAGGTGAAATTCGACACAGCAGTGCGATGGAAATTCAAATGAAATGGGCAAACTGCCTTTGAAAAGACGAAAAAATGTAAAGAAAATTATGATGCGAGTAAAAGATCTAAAAATTTTCAAGCAGTCTTAAAAGTTAAAAATCAAACCTTTTTAGTGAGCAATATCGGTATACTAGAAATTTAAAATTTTCACTTTTTCTTGGTTATGCGAGCAGTTCTTAGTTTGACCCATAAAAGTTCGAATTTTTTTTGCTTGCTATTTTATAGTCTTTGATTTTTTGAGTTGATTTTGTCAACAATGACATAACACTAATTGCAAATCCCATTAGCGTAAAGAAATTATATTTTCTCATGCTTGGTCGCGATGTCTGAGAAGAAAACTATTTTTATCGAATAAAGAAAATTTAAAAAAAAAATAAATAAATTATTATACTGAACAAATCGGAAAACGCCAATAATGAAAATTAATACAAAGAACGAAGAAAAAATATTATAATAAAAAATACAGTACAACGAAATAAATAGAATAAAATGAAGTAAAAAAATAAAATAAAATAAAATAAAATAAAATAAAATAAAATAAAATAAAATAAAATGAAATAAAATAAAATAAAATAAAATAAAATAAAATAAAATAAAATAAAATAAAATAAAATAAAATAAAATAAAATAAAATAAAATAAAATAAAATAAAATAAAATAAAAT
>NW_023458559.1:54535212-54579309 GCF_013731165.1 Rhagoletis pomonella
AACTGAAGCAGAAATATTGGCTGTACAATATGTATTTTGTATCAAACGCAAGGGTGTGAAGCGTTACTTCAACGCTCGGCCAAGTTTATTGATTACTTTTGCTTAAATTTTTTTTTTTGTTTTTTGTTTGCGTTTCTTTGCCAACAATGCCATGACGCACGCAAAGACTACAGAAAATGGCTTTTGCTGCTTTTCGATTTGCACGCTAATCTTGTGGACTTTTCAATTTGTGCTATTCACTTCAAATAATGAACAATGTTTATGAAAAAAGTATACAGTGGTTGCCTTGTGGCTTAGCATTGTATGTATATGTATTGATGTATTTTTCCTTGTAAAAGTCGAAGTCGTGCAAATATTAGCGTTTCGTACATTACAAGAGCATGCGACAAAAGTTTTGAAGATGAGCGTGCTGCACTTTCTTTTGTTTTGATACAAATTTCACATACAAAGTGAATTAATTATGGCGTTATTTGGTTAATATGATAATATGCAGAAACTATTTGTGCTTAAGTATGGCATATTAAATATCTACTTTCTTTCTTGCTTTTGCTGAAAAATTAGCAATTCTCAACTTGCTTATGTGATTTTACGAACATATGTGAAACATATTTAGAGTTTCTTGGCAAATTGCTATATCGTGGAGAATATATATAGATCTATCTATGTAAATATTTTAGATATGTGTGCACAAGTGTTTTAGATGCGAGCTTTTTACTTGTCATTGAGGCTAGTTAGCTGCTCAACTGGCTCGCATTCAGTTTGATATCTGCAGCAATACTTGCAGGCAAAATTCAATTTTTAAAGCTCAGTTAATCTAGACTTAACTTAAATTAACTTACCGAAAGAAATCATCGTTGATTACTCAACACGTCAACTTAAACCAAGAGCGGAAATATTTTGTTTTTGTGTTTTCTCTTTCAGCTGTATTACAGTTCACCACCTAAAATGGCACATCAAAAAAAAACCTTGCAAATAAAAATGTTTGCTTTCATTTATTTTTAAGAAACACAAAAACTAGAGTCTGGCAAGCCTGATTCTCTCACCGCCCTCAATTTCCGTAAGGCCGTAACTTAAGAACCTAAAATCTATAGGTTCTTAAGTTTCTCACAGTTTCTCATATAACAGGTTGGCCAAAATACAAAGTTAAGTTAAGTTACGGAAATTAAGTCTAGACTAACTGAGCTTTTAGATATTAGTGAAAATAGGCCACCTAAAAAGTTGCGCGTCCTAATAAAAGCTCTTGATTTTACAATTGTCTAACATGCAAATTTTGATCGCCATAAAGTCGTAACCATAAAAAGTAAGCAATGCTTTTTGGATATCCAGAAACAAGTACAATAAAAAATAAATCATGTATTTAAACAATTGTAGCGTTAACGATTTTGATGAAATTTTATACACAGATAATGTTTTGGATTTTAAGGTTATCTGAATAGGCATTATCTCCAAGAAGACTCGTATAAGGTTGCCACCTATTCGAAATTAGTTACAAATTAATTAAAACATCATAATATGGGTATAAAATGGAAGGTATTTCAAAGATTCCTAATTAAAAAATATTTTAATAGGGTTGCCCCCGATTTTGAATCGCAAGTTAATTTAATTTTTTTGAAAAAAAAGGTAAAATATTACTATTCATAGGTATCAAGAGAAGTTTCTTAAACAATGCTCTCTCTATATACAAAACGTTATCCCTTAAGATAATAGTGTAAGGTTGCCACTTATTTTCGATTCTTCACAATTTATCTAAAATATCGCAATATGGATATCAAATGAAAGGTATTGTTGAGAACTTTATTCTGAAAATATTTTCGGTCAAGGTTTCCACGCTTCTATGTAATACAAATTTGTATTTTGTTAATTTCAATCAGAATTTTTTGTAAGTATACGCTGTACATATACGCTCAAGATTTGTACTATTAATTCCAGCGTAACTCGGAATGGGGTTGCCGCCTAAATGTTAGAGTAAGAAATTCACTTACTAGGTATCGAAATCCAATTTTTTTTTCAATTTCAAAATATTTTTTTAAAGCTATACAAATCTTGAAAACTTAAAAAAAAATATGCGCTCCATGCAAAGTTCGGTCAACCTGGTACTATGTACTTATATAAACTACACGATGAACTAAAAATACTTTACAAACTGTAAAATTTACAGATATTTGAATTGACTATAAATACTCGGGTTACAAGGTAAAATTAGTTTGGTAAAAACCAAATCCACAAGCTCAGAAAAAAATTGTTGTTCTAATTAATTTTTGATTTCTTTAACCCAGATCCAAGAGTTTATTATAGTGGAGTCTGTATTTTTCCGTGAATACCAATGTATGTTTTTCCACTAGTTTTATAAACGCATGGGTTTTGGCTTTCCTTTTCTACCAAAAAAATAGTGCAAAACTATATATTATAGTACGGTTGGCAACCCTAGGTGTAGGGCAACTGTGCCATCATTTTGGATCAAAAACACGCCTTTGCCGACAAATTTAACTTGCGAGATTTACTCATGTATGTAGGCAGAATTTCCATCTTCCAATAAAAATGGACTATTTCGTACCATATTCCTCATGGGGGGTTTTGGAGACGAAAATTGAGCGGCTCTTTCCTGTAATTCAATTTTGAAGTTCGTTTAAGAAAAAAACCAAGTATAAGTTTAGGCCAATAAAATATCGGTAACTATAAAGTCATGGGTAGCGACATTTTTGAGGATTTTTCAGTGATCGTAAACCAAAATTAGTGGGATCTATCGACTATTCAAAGGGGTAAATTGTTTCTTTATAAATTAATTTAATTGCTTTTTTTAACATTTAAAAGATTAAATTATAATAGCTTATAGCTTAGACTATAAAAAAGATAAAAGCAGGCACCTTGACCGCACTTTTGGCAGTCTCGAAATTGTTACACAAATTTTTTGTTTTTAAGTTGGTAATTTAAAAATGACTAAAGTATGCAAGTCAAAAGGTGCTCATAAGTTATAAACTAATCAGTTATCAACAGCTAAGCGGATTTAGTTTATGAATTTCCATACAAAGAGCAATTTGTTTGCCCGCAAGAAATTAAGCATATTTCAAACTTTTTTTTTAAGCTTTAAACGGAGCATTTTCACAATTATTACACACCTTGTTAACGCTATACTTTAACATTAACGTGCCTTTGAACAATTTTCTGCTAAATTAAATTTTTTTTCTTCATATATTTACTCATTCATTACTATTTCTCTTTTCAACCACATACATATGTACATATATAGTTATATACACAGCCACGGCAAATTGTTTGCAACCTCAGACAATCAACCGCAAATGATGCTTATATAACTCTATTAAATGCTCATATTATACACTTATTACTCTTTGTGAATTGACAAGCGACCGGGCAAGTTCACAAAGACGAGCGAGACCGCTAATGGTCAAAGAGAAACAAAAAAGAAAAAAAAAAGTGCAGCCACAATAGAGGAGACGGACGCTACATAACTGATTGTGTGATGGTTTTAATGAACTCAGATGCCGCATTGTTGTATTTATTTTTTAGCTGGCTTAACTTTTTTTTTATATATATTTTTAGAAATTTTTTAATTTGTATTGTATTATTTTGGTACGCAGCTTAGTGTTTTTTTTTTCTGTTTTTCCACTCAAACAGCATGTGCTGCTGCTGCCATTGTAATATTTTTTTGTTTTCATTTGAATTTTTATTTTCATTGACTCTTTAGCACAACAATTAACACGTAACTGTTCAGGGTGCAATTCAAAACAACAGCAGACAAATGACGAGTTTAGGGTGCACTTGCAGCAGACAAGTGAGGAGTAGCACACGTTAAAAATTCCGAAATAAAAATTAGGCACGTTTTTTTTGGACGTAGAATACGTCTTACCTTTCGATATGGAGGCTATGCTCAAATGTTGTTGTTATAATTTTTAGAGCTTCACGAAATGCTTATTGCTCGAGTACGAATGAAGCGATTTCAAAAAAAAAACAAAATGTGGCGTTTCAAAGATAACATTCCATACCTATCGACAGATTCACTTTTACAAGTACCAAATTCAGTTTCAGTCGTAGAAACAACGGTAAATATTGGCTTATTTTGGGCTCAATTTTGAGCCTTTAAAGTGCTCTAGTAACTTGTGATTTGCAGATATATATACTTGATCTCAAATTTGTACTTTCTCTGTAGAAATTTTAGGTTTATGTTATGTAGTTTGACTATTAACTCAATTAAGTCTCATGCTTTGTATTGTCCCGCCAGTAATATTATTATTTATGGTTCCCGATTAACTATATTATTTACTGGTGATCACTTCTTTAATAAATTTCAATACAGAAAAAAGTCATCTAAACATTTGAAGTACATTTATATGACTGAGTGTAGCTGAGTGCGCAAAGACGCTTGCCACAATTTGTTGATATCCAGAAAAGGTCTGGGTTCGAATTCCACTGCGGACTACATGCAAATTTAATATTTTTTTTTTTGGATTTTATAATGATTATTCACTTCACGGATGCCTTTTCAGAACGAACGCGGTCATTCTAATATGCGCGTAATTGAATTGAATATTTACCAATATACAGTGCTTTCGTTGACGTTTATAGTACGATCAAAGAACGTAAATCTATAAGAAGAGACAACACGTTATGATTGTAGCGAGTGTGAACATCAGGAGCGTGCCTTCTCTTTTGCCCAAATTATAACGTGTTGTCTCTTCTTATAGATTTACGGTCTTTGGTAAGATCAATTACGTTTCTATTTGATTTTAATATTTTTTCCCTCAGTGTAGGTTTACGTTTTGGGTCGCAGGAAAACGGATTCCTTACCTAATTGTAGACATCTTCAGAGTCAATATCGGGAAAATACTCGGTTGAAGATTAATCTAATTTGTGTTGACGAATTCTTGCAACCGACGAACGTTGGAGATGTTTCCGCTTTTGACAACCGCTTCAAAAAAGTAATTTTTTTTTGCGCAAGGCATATATTCAGCGGTAAATTTTAAAAGGCGTGCTTGGGTGGGTCTTAACATGACTACTTATATTCACAGCGTCATCAAATATGGTTTTTAAATCTTGTGGCATCTTTCTAGTCGCTAGGGAATTCCGATGAATTATACAGTAGCTGGTCGTAGCGTTTTCTGCACCTTGCTTTATCCTAGATACCGCTCCTTTCGTTGTTCCAATCATTGCCGCTGCTCCATCATTGCAAATATCCACACACTTGCTCCATTCCAAACCATTTTTCTGTACAAATTTGTCGGCAGCTTTAAAAATTTCTTTACCAGTTTTGCAAGTCTCAAGTACTTCGCTCACCAAAAGTTTTTCTTCTATTTGCATTGCGAAGGTACCCCTAGGGCGTTATTCAACCAAATTCTGAAATAGGGCGCTTTTCAATCAAACTTTGAAGTAGGGCGTTTTTGAACTGGCTTCCGAGATAGGTCGATCTTTCTCTCAGCCATCTTTTCTTTATTTTTTAATAAAATAAGGTTCATTCTATAACACAAACCATGTAAATCAATGCTACACACTTATAATATTCACAAAAATTAAAAGAATAAATTAAATAAAATTTTAAACTTTTTATTGAGAATTTTTCAATAATAATAATATGCTAGTCAAGCCACTACATATTTTTTCGAAATGCATTTCTTCATTTTTGAATAGTTTGCATTTTTTTCTTTTCAAAAAGGTGGCAAGCCTTCTCAAAGTTTTTTGGTTAAATGAATTTATACAAATTTTAAATTTGAATGATATTTTCGAATTATTTATGAGAATTTAAGATAAATGGCAACCCTTTTTAGAATGTTTTCAGTTACAAAAAAAAGTGTATCTTGAAATCTTGTCTCCTTTTTTTGTAACTTGTATTTTAAATCGTTTTCTGACTGTAATTGAAAATTTTCCTTTAGCTATGCAGTATTTGTTTAAATCTCTAATATCTCCGAAATTTGTAGGTTTTTTCCTATATGCAGGAATACGATTTATTCCACAACAAGTACATACGTAAGTATGTAACTTTTAATCGATTTCCATAGCTATTATACTTTTTCAAATATTTTTCAGTTACATTTACATTTATTTAACGAAAATATTAAAAACTTTCCCATTTCGAAAAATTTCTGATGAAGTGATTTCTTTTTTTTCACTACTACAAAAACTCAGTTCTTTTTGCATAGTAAGTGAAATCCTTTATAAAAATTTGCCGAATTTTCTGCTATCTGTGTCGACGATATTCTACCAACTTTCTATTTAGAAATCGTTTTTTGTAGGTTCTACTTTTGCTATTTTGTCAACTTGTTGTCGTTAGCATCGAGTTTCACAAAAATATTTGAAATTTTGCTTCGGTTTAAAATTATAGTTTTTCTCAAAAAATGCAATACTTTCTCAAATCTCTATCCCTAACAAATTTTTTTTTATTTTTTCTATAATCTCTATTTTGTAACATCGATTTCCTTAATTTAAGCTGCACAGCATAGCTTAATTTTTTATAATTGTTCCTCATAAATCTGTAACGGTTGACATTAAAAAACGCTCATTGCACTCAAATACACAAACGTGCACTTAATTAAATACCTACTTCACCAGAATATAACGTTGCATAACAATTTTTATGCTCAATGTTTTACAGCTTATGATTGCGTTAGGTCGGCTGGCTGCGTTTGAGTGTAGCACAGTGGAGTATATATGCACGTAGGTATGTATGTAGCCTGCTGCGCAAATAACTTTTCATTTCAAGCAAAACATTCATTAATTATTTTCTCAAATTTATTTTCACACCTAAAAAAAAAAATTAAGCCAACAACGGTAGTGCGGTAGTAAAATAACGTAATACACAAATAATGGCAACGAAAGAAAAAAAAGTGGAGTAAAATAAGTAAGCGTAGTTGGGTGTAATGCGAAAGGAGAGCGCGGCGTTGGCCATTGAAATGAATTAGTTGCAGTGAAGTGAAGCGCAATAATAGGAAGACATTTGAAATGCATTTTCTGTGCTGTGTGTGTGTGTGTGTGGCAGCAACAAACAGCAAAAACAACGTCAATGCGGTTACTGCAGTCGCAACTACTTACGCAATCGTTGTACATATGAAACTGAAAACTTAAGCCACGAACCTGCGAGGCGTTTGTGAAGTGGAAATATATACATAAGCAAGCAAGTGCACTAATGTACTTACGTATGTATATGTAAATACTTACATATACGGAGCCATTGCGCCACACAAGTTAAATTTATGGACAGAAAGACAGACAGGCAGCCAGACAGGCACACAAGTGGGCGAGTGGGCGATAATGGCGTAGCGAGTGCAAGTACACTTACGACTGACTCCCTTTTGTACAGAGCCATGTCATTTGTACTTTCTGCTTACAAATTCAAATACTTGCAATGACTTAAGAGCCGACAATGAACGCTGCTTAAGAAGTGTATGATTAAAAAGATTTTAATGTTAGTTTTCTTTTCTGATCTCATTGTACTACTATTTCTTGTATAAGCAGAGCGAATAACAAATTTTTTAACTGCTGGTAGCAGTGCGAATCGCTCAAAGCACTTCGTCAATGAACGAAATACCCGACCCATATTAGTTAGCATAACAGCAATAAAATGCACGCAAAAAACTAATTGATTGCTTGCTTGCATACATATTTAATTTTCTTGGTCAATTAAAGCGGTAACGTAATCATAATTATTGTTTCATGTAAGCTTTTATTTAGAGAAATCAATTATATGGCTAATTTTACTTAAAAAAATGTAGTAGAATTTTTAATTTTTTTTTTTTGATTTTATAAAACTTAAATGTTGTACAGTTTTCCACTCACTTTTAACGCTAATTTCTTAATATCTAATTTTGGAGAATAAGGCACAATTTTAAGGGCTTATTGAATATATCCCTTTTATGGGTTCAAGGTCTTTAAAGTATCAAAAAGCAATTATAGGAAATATGTAGTCTGCAAAGCTCGACCTTTCTATGCACAGATACATACATGCATATGTATGTATATGAGTATATGAATCACTCGCCATACAAAACTAAATCGGTTTTGTTTTAACATCAGAATTATAAAATCTATTATATTTTGAGACCGGGAAAAATATTTCAGAAAAAAATATTAAGATTTATGTGAGCTGAACTGACTGGAAAATACCTCCAAAATTCGAGGTTTTATGTAACCACTTCAGAGAGAAAGAATGTTATGAACGGAAACAAAATAATAAGTCTTAAACTGTAACAAATTTTATGATTCCGGATAAACCACTTTTTTCTTTGGTAAAGTACTCATACTTACATATTTAGTGAGCCGATTATAGCTAATGTATTATATATACAACACATGCAAAAATTTTTATTTTTAATTTTTATACCCGAGCGCACTTGTGCACAAGGGTATATTGACTTATGTTAACGGTTGTTTGTAACAGCCAAAAAGCCATGTCTGTCCGTCTGTCTGTCCGTGTACACGATAACTCGAGAAAAAAATTGAGATATCTCATCGAAATTTGATTTGTAGGTTTCCATTTATCCAAGGTAGGTTGGTATTGAAAATGGGTGAAATCGGACTGTAACCACGCCCACTTCCCATATAACGGTAATTTCCAGAAATACGAAAACTGCGATATTTTTGTAACTACTGAAGATTATTCACTCAAATTGATATTTACAATAATTTTTAGACGAGAAATAAGAAGATTATAAATTTTTGGAAAATGAGCGTAGCCACGCCCACTTATGGTTACATGTGTATATCTTGGCAACCGATGGACCAATTTCATCCAAACTTGGCACAGTTGTTGGCCTTCGTACAGCATACCAAATTTTTAAAATCGGACAATAACCACGCCCACATCCTATATAACGGTAATTTAGAGAAATGCGAAATACTCGATAAATCAGTAAATATTAAAGCTTGATGCTTGCAACAATTCTTTACCAAGAAATGCATTTATGGTAAAATTTTGGAAAATTATCAGATATATGTATCTCGGTAACCGTCGTACCAATTTGTACCAAATTCGGTATGGTTATTGCGCTTGCAACATAGAAGCAGAACGTTATTGAAATTGGACTAAAATTACGGCCATTTTTCATATAACGGTAAATTTCAGAAACGCTTGAAACTGCAATATTTTGAAATTCAAGGACGCTAATTTACTCAAAATTTATACACCCCGGCTTACCATGTATCGGTGGCTTTCGGAAAGGTAAAAAACATATATTTAATACTTGCGCCGGGTATTTAATGTTCGGCTCTGTCCTAACTTAGACTTTCTTATTTGTTTTTTTTAATAATGTCCTTTTAAAACTTTGTCCTTGAATATCCTTGAAAACTTCCAATATTTATTTTTTAAAAACATATGTTTCGTCCTTCTAACTTTATTAGTCTTAGATACAAAAAATTTTACACTTGTCTTTATAAGATATTGATAGTTACAATTTACATAAATGAAGATACTGGAATAATTATGGAACCATGTATGCGCTTTAAAAGAACAAACTGACCGTATGATGTACGGCTTAAATACTTTAATTATTTGGTGAACAAGGGCATAGCCAGCCTTTCACCTAGGGGGCAGGATTTTATATAGAGGGAAAAAATGTTATTAATTAAATTTTTTTTTGTGTATATAAATAGAAATTTTTGGGTTTAAGAAAACATAAGTTTTCTAGTATCCTTTACAACGATACCAATTTTTAAAATCGGTTTGTAATTTTTTTGTTTAAAACATTTCTTTTTATAAAAAGGTATTTTTTGCTTTTAAGTATTTTGTCTAAAATTTTTCTATACAATAAACAATTTAATTCGGCCCCAATATAATCGTTCTTGTATAATCTTTAGCAAAATTGATATTTCATAATTTTTATTTTGTAATTGGTTCTAGATGATGCCGTAGAAAATTTAGAAAATTTGCTTTTGTGGGCCGACTTCGTTTCGTTTCGAATTTGGCAGCTAGGGGGCGCTGGTGAGATTTCAGGTTTACTGCCTGATTTCGCTTGAGCATTGACCATCTGTACATACATATGCTAGTTTCCTGATAAGTAGTAGTTCAAAAGAAAAAATTGACCCGATAGGTGGCGCTGGAGACGAAATAATCTATATCTTTGCAGCTAAGAGCATACTAAGATTGGGAAGTCTAATAGGCTAAACCTGATGGAAAAGATCCATGCTGAAACCTTAGATAAAGTTGCTGTGGAACATCGGATATACTATATAACTATCAGATCACTGAGAGCGGTATTGGTTGCAGCCAAAAGTTTCACTTATCTGACAGGAATTTTTGGACAGCTTTTAGGAGGTTTCTGTCCTCACAGACGTTTCCAAAGCGAGCATCTGAAGAGGATTTGGTGTGCTGAGAAGCTTATGACTAGTCTTCCAAAATATTTACGTATAAATTGAATTTGAAATATTTTGAGAGTACTTTTTTGTAACTGCTTATAAGTCTCATTTTCCTCCACGGTCTTCTTACACTCGCTTTTTCTACTTTACTCGCTCATTTGTTCTATTTGACAATTAGAGGCGAAAGCATATTCTGTGGAGGTGAGTGTGCTTCAATGTGTACCCTGTAGGAAAATCGAGATGATACTTTATAATAACTTTTATGATATAATTTATAATTTATTTTTGAGTTATAGGCCATATTTTGAATAAAACACTAAAAGTCTTCCGGCTTTATTTACTTTTATATTTATTTTTATTCAAAAATAAACTATTGAATTATATTAAACGGCCAATGACCAACACAATCTTTTATGATATATGTATGTATGTACTAGGAATGTGAATTCCGGGATCCTAGGATCCCGTCGTTTTTAAGGTCCCGAAAATTCCGGGATTTTTGGCACATACCCCCGTGGTTTTTGGGATTTGTAATTTGAACTGATGACAATAATAGAAATTCCTTTCCTTTACCAGTATTGGCTAAATTTCTTGTTTTTATTTAAAAAATAATATTTTTTTGTAAATGTCTAAATATGCTCGGCCACTGTGCCTATCCATAACTTTTTGGTCCAAAAATTATTTATACTGGTCTTCTTTCTCACTGAGCTATTCACTATGTTTTCCACTTTTCCTCTTTATTTTCTCATTCTAATTACCGAATTTCTCACTGGCTTCACATGTGTTCATCATTTTTACTTAAGGCTTATTTGTATGCAAGAATAATGAATGCTGTGCAGATAAGTGGAAAACATGGTCGTTGAACTAGTTAAAATTGTTTTGCTTTTGCATGCAAGGAAAAATAACAAAAGCGAGCATATCTGTTAGGTGTATTCGTAACAATTGGTACCAACAATGCCCACACACACATACATAAGGCAGAAAAAATTAAGAAGCAAGAAATGGAAAAGAAATAACAGCTGCATAAGTGATGAGCAAACGAAGGAAAATGATCAAAACAAAAACATCAAAAAAAAAAAATGCCAACGATGGAACGAATCCAAGCCAATGACACCGAGAATCACTGCTTGTTTTCGTCGTTTAACATTTACATATATTTTGCTTATTTATGTGTTTAGCGATGTAGTAATGGTAGTATTTAAATAATTTTATTTCTGTTGTCAACAGTGATTAATTATTGTTAACAACTTGAGTGAAAAATCGAAATATTAACTTACATCATTGAATATTTTAAAGCACATGCAAAAGCGGCTTTAAGCTGGGTATGTATAACATTCGAATTTAAGCCGCTTTTGTGTAGCAGCTTTAAAGGAATTGGGTAGTGAAGTATTTGAGTGTGGCTTATTTTATTTTACTTTATAATTGAAACCCAAAATAATTTATCCAAGTTGTGTGTTTGTATACACTTGGCATTGTATTGTGAAAAGCTAGAAAAGGTGAGGCCTCCATTTTTCGCTACGTCAATTAGGGTAAGAAATTCCGAGCCACGCAGAGGGCCTACCAGAAATTATTATTTTGTATTTATTTTATTTTTTTAAGCAAACAAAGCTACAGTTTGATGTATGTATGTATGTATGTGCATTTCGGCTGCTCCTTACACCTAAATAGCTGCTGCTCGTCGCCTTCGTAATCAATAAACCACATTGCACGCGCATGCTGTGTCTCAACTGGAATTGCGTGGGCACTAACTTTCGCGGAGCACATCAAATTTGACAGCTCGCTTTTAATATCTACATTTTTTCCCGCCTAAGCCATACCTAAATACGCAGCAGCTTTAATCTGCTTAAATCATAATCACAGTACACACCTCGTTAATTGAATGTACCTTTGTGGTTTCGTCAACTTTTTACTGAAGTGCTGCGCTTTATCTTGAAGCGGAGATTTTTTGAGCTGCGATTTGCGGTTCAAATTCAATTTTGAGATAAAGAGGTACTAAATACATGCTCTAGGCGATACAGCTGTGCGAGCGCTAGCGCTTGATATTGTTTTATAAACCAAGGAAGTGTTCGCTGCTAAATATATCTTTTTCTATTAAGAATACTATTTGCCGAATAATTCATTGGACGCTGCGCCGTTGCGTGACTCGTGGCTTCCACTACATAACAGCTGCAGACTATTATTCCATAAGCCACACACACAAGCATGTGTGATGACGAGATTCGTGGTCAAATTTATTTTTATACTTCAAAATAATTAGCCAGTTAGACGAGCTTATTGGACTTTAAAAGTGTTAACTGCTCTTTAAAGAAATACATATTGCAGAAACGAATAAAAAAATTGAAAAACTTTTTTTTTCCTGTGCAAGTACTAAAGTTTTTACAGCATTTTTATGTGAAAATGCACTCAGGCAGCAGTTAAGATGGCACGCATTACATCAGTAATGGCGTTACATTTTAATGATCTTACAAAAGAATAAGTAAAATTAATCCAACCGTTATACATGCAAATGTACGCATGCACATATGTATCTAAATGAACACAAAAAACTGATGCACCATAATCGATAATAATCGGTATCGCTATCGGTATGGCATATTTTTCATGAACATCAGAAAAATTCCTTTTTAAACTCCTCAATCTCGTCGAATTCCTTACAGTACAAAAGACTTAAGATGCGAACCTAAATTTGTCCTGTCGTTAAGTTGTCAAATGTTGACAAAACGTTGCTACCGCAGGCAGTTCAGAAATGTCAAATTGCGCATATTTTTTCAAAATTAAATTCAAGGAATGTTTGAATTGACATTGCAGACATTTTAGCCTACCGCGAAAGAGACAGCGATACGATTGAGTGCCTCTAAAAAAGAAAAAAAAAACAAAAGTGAGCATAATCGAATTGAACTACCAAAAGAGAATGCAGACATAAAAAGTATAAGCACTTGTAAACTGCGGCCCATGCAGTGTTGCTTCGCTTTGGCTTGCCTTCGCGCAGTAGCTGATGAGCGATCAATTTCAATGGTAGCGCGCCCCAGAAAATTAAAATGCAATTCTTTAAAATTACATATACACTAGGGTGCTTTTTTTGAGACTATGGTTTTTTTTCGTACCTTCCTCGAAATTTTCTGGAAAACACTTTGAAAGAAAACTCCCTGAAAATTTGAGCGCTTAAAATTAACGTTAAAATATATAAAATATAAAATATATGTAAACTTTGATTTTTTTTCTAAACTCTGCAGCTCAGAGGCATTTTACGATATATATAATCTTGATCAATGATGGGGTTTCTTCAGAATTGAATGCTCTACAAAAGTATTTATTGTGGCGTAATCCTTACTCCCACCAGCGAAGTAGTACGGGTCGCTATTATACCATAAAATGCCTCTGAGTTGTAGAGTTTAAAAAATAAAATAAAAGTGTACGTGTATTTTATGTGGAAAATCTTTGCACGACTGCGGCGAGTACTTAATGTTACTATTAAGGGTTAAGATTTTCAGGAAGTTTTTTTAGGTGTTTTTCACAAAATTTCTAGGTAGGAGTGAAAAAAAACAACAGTCGCAAAAAAATCACCCTAATATACACGTATGTATGTATGTATGCATGGACGTATAATTTATATGTAAACAAAAGTTATTCGCAACAGAAGTCAAAAAGAAGTTGAAAACTGGCAGACGAATTGCCGCGTTTTGACTATTTGACTGATCTGCGCACGCCACTTGCTCTATGAATCAGCACAGAGGCTGCTAGCCAAGCTGAACCACAACAGCTACCACTGACCAAGTAGCCTGCAAAGTCACCGGACTACGTTGAACTGAATTCTGTGGCAGCAAAAACAAAAAAAATGAAAGCGGCAATGCCAAGGAGTGCCCGGCTAGTGGCTAGTGGCACACATACTCACACACATGCAGCGTGGAAATTGCAACCAAAACATGCATGCGCTGCCAATGTAACGGCAGCGCACAAAGCAGCAACAATGAAATCGTCATAGCGACGTCGGAAGTTGCGTACATATGTCACGACTGGGGCTGGCCAGCAACTTCTGGATTGGCAGATTGCAACAGCCTCTTTCTAAATGGTAGATGTTGTTGCGATCGCTGTTGTTGTAATACGTAGTCGCATGAGCTGCTGGTCGTCGTTTACTGTCGCATTTTTTACGCTCCGTTTTATTTACAATATGTCAATGAGCTGCTGGCAGTGAGCAATCCTAGGGTTGTGGTTGTTGTTGTTTGCTGATAACCTTGAACTCCTTGGAAATCATTTCGCTTATGTTGTTTGCATTGACTTTTGTGCACTTTTTTTTGTATTTTTTTGCTTGCACCACCACACAATGCCTTGCTGAATCGTTGTTTTTTCAATCGTTGCTTTGCTGGTCAACTGGTTGCTCAATCGCCACGAGATGTCCGCACCACGGTTGCCGTTTTGGTTCAAATGGACCTAATTTCAATTACTCGGTGACCAATATTAATGTGGAAAGGTAGCAAAACTTTAATCATAGCATTTAGCATATGAAAATAATATTCGATTTCAATCGAAAAGATATTAAACATCTTAAAATTATAAATTATAAATAAAAATGTTGCCGCTACTCGACAAATTTCCTGCATTGCTAAATGATGCAGATATAATTGAATTTCAATTTCGCAAGTTGAGGCTGTACCAATATTGAACGTTTTTGGGATCAAGTAAGTTTGATAAAAAATTGATTGGGTGAAGCGGCCTTTGGAGAATTGTGTGATTTAGCTCATAGCATTTTTAGTCTGCCTTTAAACTTTAAATAATGTAATGTTAATAATATACAATTGTAATGCACTCTGGATGCAATATAAAAAAAAAAACGTTATAAATACTGAATTGGCATATTTTCTTGATAAAGAGGAATAAACTCTACTCAATTTTCAGATGTGATAAAAATGACTCAATTTTTTACCATTTGGGTCGAAAAATAATTTGGAAATGGCAACCGTGGTCCGCACATCGTGAAGTCGCACAGTTTTTGGAGTAGTGAAACTTGTTTATCACAGTCTCTTGTTGTGGTTGTTGTTGTTGTTTTGTGTTTGTATTTTAATTTGCTGTTACAACGTTTTCATTATTGCCTCGAATTAACGCTCCTAGCCGTGCGAAAAGCTGCTGGCCTTTAAATGTCGATTTAATTGATTTTATTGTGGCATATTTACACCGTTTCCACCAAGCAGCAGCTCAGCAGCTCAGCAGCTCAGCACTCAACACTCAACACTCAACTCATCATAATGGTCAACATGTCATCAGCGAACAAGAGCGTTCAACATTATCACCTTCAGCAATTTTGTGATCATCAACCGGGAGTGCAGCACTTGTTGGACGCTGTGATTTCAGGTGGCCAAGCAAAACATTTTGTCGATGGTTCGTCTACGCTCAATTCCGTTTGACTTGATGTCAATAATTTTTGATTTACTCCCTTAAGGACTTATCGCATACTAAATATATACGTACAATTAAATCAACATGTTTGTATGTGAATACTTTGCAATCGCACTTAAAGAGTTCATTCGCTTTAATTATACGCTTTAATTTCGTACGATTATGGGGCGTTGCATTGCTCACGAACACGAACACGAACACTTCCAAGCACACCAGTTTTGGTGCACAAACATATATTCACTTATAAGTAAGTACCTGCAAGATATTGGACGCATGCGTATACATATAGCCGTCGAATAACATACATTCATGCTTACATACTTACGCACTTATTTACTTTCTTAAATAGCCGAGTTTCGTGCACCTTTTTCCATTGTATAGGCTTGCATTTGGCTCGCCCCTAATGATGGGCCATCATTCACTTGGACGTGCCTCGATTTTCTTTTTATGGCGTTAATTTTATTTGGAGTAAAGTGTTCACTAGGCAATAAATATGAGAATCAATTGTGTATGCAAATGAGCACCTGTGGCACCTGTGTGTGGATAGTTCCAAACTGGGAGAATAAAGTTACTTTGGTTTTGTGAAGAAATTTATGCTGTTTATGAATGTTTGTGAGTTACACCTTTCTTATATACCTCTTATTTGGCATAAAAAAAATTATATTTTTTTAGCTTTTCAAATAAATTAATTTTAATTACTAATCAAGTGGCAACCTTCGTAAAAAATATTTTAAAATACCCATATAAAATACAAAATTTAAATTGTTACTAAAATTGATTTTCAATCTCAAAACTAGTTAACTAAATTCCATTTGAACTTCCAAACAGGTCGCAACCCTCTTCAAATATATTTTAGAAATAGAGTCTTATTTACACCCTCACTGATTTGATTCCCTTATATCTTTTCAACCATGTTTCAGAAAGAAGAAAATCAAATTTAAAGGCTGCATCAAATATTTTTTTAATTTCAAAAATAGAAAAAAACCGCCAGGGTTTGGTTTTTTATTCTGTAGTCAGTCCTCAACACTCTGAAAATTCAGACACTGAAGGTAATCAGTGATTGGGCAACCAAAGTGAAGCTAAGAATTAACGCGAAGAACACTGGCTACTATTACACTTGGAGATATAAATTGTGGACAGATTATGCAAACCTCGCATAAATTCGTACAAAATTTAAAACTCGCACATGAAAATTTGTTGAATGCATTTAGTATGTATTGCACTACCCAGAAATTAGCAGAAGTTAAAAAAATTAGCGATCTGCTGAGTTTAGATTTTTCCTCACATTTTCTTAACTGCAATTGAAATGCAGTTGCACCAACAATAGCAATATTTTTGCAGAGATGCATGGAAAGTATATCAAGGGACTTCACGACTTTATCTGATTTTAATCGAATACATTTTGTTTTGGTGCAAATTCATAGGGGCGGTGCTATTGAGGGTAAACGTGGAATCTATATACTTATTTCTTATGTATGATCAGAAAAGGAAAATATTGCCGTAAAAAATGTATGATGCGATTTGGCTCATATTCGAGAAGAACAATACCATTACAAAAAAAGAGCCAAGTGGAAAAAAGTGTTATGAATGTCCGATTACATTGACGTGCTGTACGGCTGAATGTGTCGACCTCCCGTGTGCCCCAATTGGCCACATGGACGTGAATTGCCAATATTACTATGTATACTGGATTTCTGTGGAACAACGATACTCAGCCATTTCGAAATTGTCACGAGCTATACTATACAGTTTGAAGGAGAGATTCACCATCGAACCGGCTAATTGTTTCAGCCAAGGAGTAAAGAGGAACAAATTCTTCAAATATATTTCTCTTTACGATTAATCGTGATGTGAAATGCCGGATCATTGGGGAAATTCCAGGAACTTCTTCGCGGACATTACACTTTCGTTGGGCTATTTAATATTGCCTTGGAAGTATGCCTTCCGACCACCAAACTATAATATAAGCATATAAATCGTGACCGTGAATTGTTGGTAAAAATCTTGGACCAAAATATTTCAATAAAAAAAAAATGATTTTGGGCGGGAGGAAATTCGCCGGTTCTGCTAGTGTTCAATTGTTTCAAAAGCTTAAACTTTGAAAATTTTAAACCAATTTTCCTTTGATTAGATATGTATATATTTTACATATATATAGAAATTAAGACCAATTTTTTTTTAAATAAATATTTATGTCTTTCTTAAAAAAAAAATGTAATTAACTATATTAAAAGATATGCACAAGATAAGAAAGGGCACAAAAACACCTTTAATTAAATATATGATTTATAATAAAAAATTCTTCGGTTATATCACTAAATATTAAAATATGATATATATGATATTTTATATGACAAAAGAAAAAAGGCTCTGCAGGCAAAAATTTACAAGAAAATATCGCGCTATTTCTTATTTCAAATTTTCATGTTATATTAAAATATCTATAAAAAATTATCAATCAAAGGTATTTTTATGCTCTTTCTAGTAGATATACATTTTAATATATATAGTTAATTACGCTTTTTTTTAAGAAAAACATACATATTTTATTTACATATTTCGACAGATATTCCATTGAAAATTATGTCGAACTGCTTAGAACTTTAGTGTCGCCTTAATTTGGACAACAAATATACCCCCTTTAAAACCACTTAAAAGCTACCTGAATTAATTTTTCTGTAAACAAATTCATTTACCTAAAGAAATGAAAAATCAGCTGTTTTTGTTCCTACGCCGTGAATAACCCTACTGCGTCGATGTATAAGGTTGGTAGTACTGATAAATATAGTTGAATGAGAACATAATCAGCCTTAAGTTTGGTAAAGTTGTGTTACGTTCCAGAAGTTGTGCGAAGTATGCATAATCAGACCTTTAGGCAGACAAATTCTACAACTAAAATCAATCACAAAGCAACCTGGGACCATATTTGTGTGAGACCTTTGTTAATAAGCAACCGCACCAGATTTTTAGCAAACAGTTAAGCTAAAAACTTTGATGACTAATTTTAAGTTTTCTTCACTAAAGGCCAAAATCGTATGTGCAGTAAATTTCAAAATTTCATTAGCTTCATTAGCTCGTGCTTAAGTCTTGTGAGCACTTGACCTCTAACCGTGCTTTCAAGTTCGTTTTATTTTTGCCACAGCCTGAACTGTGAAACTCTATGCCAATTAAAGTAAATAGCTTTTTAAAAAAAAGTATCAAATTCGCTATAAGTTACAGAAACTGAATGAAAAGCAAAAAAATAAAAATAACAACAAATATCCAATCAATACGAGTATCACGTATCAATCAAATTAAGCAAGAAAAATCTTAATCATCTGATCTGAAAGGAGCAACAGCCAAGCGCTGACAACTATGTACGTGTACTGATGTGATGCCTACATATACATATACATTTTTATATGTACTCTACAATACCTGATTGCTCTGGATTAGAGGTTTACGCCGACATGCGTTGCGGCGGCGGCGATGCCGGTGCTAATGCTAACGTAATTTTCATACAGCCACCTAGTACTTGTATAGGTACGTGGGATCCCAGAATTAAATAACATACGAATGTAAAAATTAGCAAAAAAAAGTGTTTATTGAGTTTGTTTAAAATATTAAAAAAAAAATACACAGGAAAATAAACTTGTCTTTGTTTTATCTCCAATAATTGAGTGGTTAGATGATGATGAGGCCGCTGCTGTTAAAACTGCTTTCTGAGATATTGGCGTTAAAAAAATTGTTCGATTTCCAGTATTCGACCCAAATTTAATTGTAATAAACGCTCTCGATCGAAAAATATGTTACCTATGTTTTTTCTGAGTTATGCTCTTTTTAGAAAAATAAGGATAGGAGATCATATTCTTGTCCAGCGGCCAAATTATGCAAAAATAATTTCTTTGAAAATGTAATTTTCATTTTGTAAAATTGTGTTTTTATACGAATTTTTAGTTTCTTCAAACGATGTATTTCAATGTTGGTACATACATCATAAAAATTTGGTATAGAATTCCTTAGGCGCCGAACGCCGCCGCCACCGCCGCGCGTGAGGAATGACAAAAATACGGCGGCGGCGACGACGTGGCTCGGCGGCGCATACCTCTACTCTCGATGTCTGTGCATATTCGACGTTGGCACAAGAACACGTGCTGCCAATATGAAAGGTTGGGGCTGTTGTTGTTACTGCCGTTGTAGCGGGTTTCAAACTGGCTACTGGCCTCAAGAGTGTGCGTATGGCTATGTTTAAACATTTATTTAAACTAAAGCAACTAAGTGGCAGGAAACTTAATATACGTGCACTAACTGAGAGCAGAAACAACAAAAACAACTATGTATATCGTTCGGCTGAAACGCACAGCCACATCACCCAAGCACACACATTCTCGCACGCATGTAGATATGTACATGCATATGTATTTAGTAAATAAAATCCAACGATAAAAAGTTGTTGGCACAAGCAGCGAAAAAATTCACTAAATGAAATTGAAAACGCGGCCAATAGCGGTGGTTTCCGCGCATTGGTCGCCATCAGCTACTTGGAAGCGCAGAGAAATTGTTTCTGAACTGAAATTCAATAGGCGAACAGGTTACACCGGCTGCCGAGAAGTAGCAACAGCAACCTGCCTACATACATACAACGCATGGCTACCGGGGCAAGGGCGATGCACAAATGTGGATCGGCCAAGCTGAGCCAGCCAGCCGACTGTCTGCTGCTGCAGCAGACGACAGCGACGACGATGACCGGCAATGTCAAGTGCACATGCGCAGCACAGCAGCGCCTGCACGACCAATGGAGTGATGGAGTGAGTAAGCAAGCGAGCGGCGGGCAGCGGAAGAATTAATGAATGAACAAATGCATTCAATGACGAAATAAAACGGCAGTTGGCAACTGGTGTGCTGTTAGTGTTGTTGTTGTCGTGCTTGCATGTTGGCGTTTAAACTTGATTTATTAGTTTATGATTGCCAATTGATAAAGTGAATTCGAAGCCCAAGCCCAAGCACGGCCAGATACAAATATACATAGAGGCAGTGATGCCGCTGCTATTGCCGCCGTTGCATTTGTAGCAAAGATTCAGTGTTGCTGCTGCTGTGTCTCATACGCACTGAGTGGTATGGGTACGTATTTGTATGGCTTTGCGTTTGACGTTTGCAGCATCAGCGGCTGTTGGCTTTCAACAGCTGAGACGCTTGCAGTGCTGAAGGTGCTGTTGGCGATGAGCATATCTGCACCGTTTAGCGCCGGTTGTTGCATTGGACCATTGCCTCATCCGTGTTCAATTCACTCAATGAATGCCTTTGTTGGCACACATGTTGCCCGACTCGCGACGCTAGCAAACAAACACAGCAAGTGTGAGATTGCCTGCCAATACAGCCGGTTGAGTTTTTTCGCACCTAACCGCTATTGCCGCCGCCGCCGCCGCCAATCAATCGTTGAACAGGTCGAATTGTCGACAGCCAATCGTATTTGCATTACAACAGTGATGCCGTCTGTAGTTGCCGCTGCATCAACAGCAACAATGGACAAAAACAAAATTCGCCATAGCAGCGGCTTTTATGCAATTGCCTAATTAAGCGTAACGGCTATGAATTAAAAATATTTGCTTAGATTTTCGCAAACGCTATTTTATGGCTTTGGCGCTTAGCACTTGGCACATATGCATATCGACATACGTATGTGTGTATGTACTTTAGGGTGGTAAAAAACCAAGTAAAGTCGGAATTTTAACCCTTTCCGGTCAAATCTGTCCCTGATAAATATAAAAATTGTTCCTTATAATTACAAGGTTCATAGAGCCTCATAAAACCATAAGTAAAAAAATATTCAAAAGTTGTTTTGGGTAGCTATTAGAGCTACCTCAAATTTGTGCAATATGTTGTACAAAAATCCGCAAAGGAGTAAAAGCTCAAGAAATATTTCACTAAGTTTGACGGAATAAAACTTTTATTTCATTGAAAATGAACTTATGTATGTACAAAGTATTAGAGAATAAGCGAAAAGTTTGCTCTCAAAAATGGAACATAATCCCGAAGTACGGGAACGCAAAAAAACACATTTCGTGCCCAGAATTTGAGAAACAGCAGATTAGCGTTGTTTTGTTTTTGTCACTTAAATGCAAACTCTTTTTAAATTGAATTTTTTTCACAAATTTGGTTTTAAGTAGATAAAAATTGAAAGCACATTTACTATTCCTTAAAAGCACCAAGTAAATGCAGGCAACATGTAAACACAAAACAGCTGATATGCGCTTTAACACTTTATCCATTTTGACCCGGAGAGAAAGTCCGGGCTGTTTCGGGCAGGAAGAAGAAGACACTTACGATCCAATACGTTCCAGTTTTCGCTCTCTATTACCCATTTTGTTGAGTTCCAATTTTACAAAAAATTAAATGTGCAATATATTGTACAAATGCATGAAAAGGCTTAATACTCTCACCCCAAAAATTGCTCCATATCGAAAAATATAAACTTAATTTTTTATTTTGAAATAAAAAAATTTTTAGAGGTCGCTTAAAGCGCTCTAAAATCTCCATGTATTTATATGAAAAAAAAACAACGGTATAGAATTCTTGAAAATTTATTATTTTCGGTCGAAAAACTCTGATTCTCTTCAGGAGAGTTTAAGTTATAATACCCAATGGTTTATTTGACCATTTTTTAAAACAAAATATTTTGTATTGGTCCCACCATTGCATTTTCTGGGGTTTTGGCGGCCCCTCAAAATATTGTTACTATGCAAAAGGGTTAAGTAAACAACTGGGTATTATTACTGAGAATCTCCTGAAGGGAAACAGAGTACGCCGATCGAAAAATATTGATTTTCAAGAATGCTATACCATTTCTATGAAAAGTTGTTATTTACCATATAAAATATTTGGAAAACTTTGAGCGCTTTGTGCGACCTATAAATATTTTCTGATTTTAAAAATTAAACAGGGGTATATTTTTTCGGTATAGCACAATCCCAGGGGATGAGAGCAAAAAACGTCCGACTTTACTTTTTCCCCCTACATGAATTTTTGGACCACCCTAATATACGTATATGTATTAATATGCATCAGCTTCGGTTTTTCAGCACTGCAGTAATGATGCCGCCATAGCGGAAGTATTTGGCATTATTAATACTGCAGTGTTTTCAGCTGCTGTTGCTGTTGCCGCTGTTGTTTTCAGCTGATTGGCCCAGCAGTTCAGTTTGCGCTTTTTGAATTTAACATTCACGATTTTACCGACTTCTTTTATGATGTTGTAAATTTTCAAATTTCGCAAATGGGGCTTTGGGTTAAGAAGTCAGTGGGCATGCCATTGGCGCTAATTTTCGATTTGATTGCGGTAATAATTTTTTAGTTGGCAATCATAGTACAAACATGTTCGCTGGTAGGCACGGACATATATATATATATATACACACATCACATTTTCATATTTTTTGTGTGAAACGAAGAAACTACTAAAGAATACAGAAGCTAATGTTTATTCACCACGGGCTTTTGTACCTTAAAACCAGTCAGTATGTGGCAAGTAATTTTGGAAAAGAAACTAATAAATATGAGGTTTTAATGTTTTGCCCACAGACCCCCAAAGATATAGTAAAAATCTAACTCAAGGAAGGCAAGGCAGACATTCGAAAAACTCTACAAAATTGTGGGATTGAGCTGGCATGGGAGGAGGTGGTTGGTGTCATGCGGGGAGTCTCCACATGTCGGGCACTCGTTGGGGATATTGGGACAGGTAGCTGTTAAGACGGCGGCAATATCCACACCGTAACTGGGCCAGAGTAACGCGGGTCTCTCTTGCCAGGTGAAGATCCGTTTCTGCTACAGGTGGTGATTGGGCTCCAATCCCGTGAGGTGGTGACCGACTCCCTATGAATGCGGAGGCTCTTCCTCGAGCAAGGGTCTGTTGCTCACGTCTGTGACGCTGCTTGCTGGACATTTTTCCCTTATTGGAAGCATTTGGGCCTCGCTGTGCAGGAGGTTCTCATGCGACATCAGAAACCATCCTGTCGCTGCCTCGAATGTGGCGTTGAGACAAGTCTGTAGCCTCGTTCACTACACCCAACTAGTCGCTGGGGACCAAACAACGTTTCTTCGTTTTTGCCCCAAGTGCTGCCGGTGTGCGGAGAAGGAGAGCAGGTTACCCCTACTCCACCCATACGGGACAAACGCATAATTTGCCGCAAGTAATTTCAAATAACGAATAAAATCTTATTCATCATTCAAATAATTTCGAATGAAGAATAAATGTTCATTCATGATTCAAGTAATACTGAATAACGCATAATTTTTCTTCTTTTTGGTTGTTTGTGTTTCCGAAAGGGTAGGAGTGTGCTGTATTGTGGAACGATTTTCCGTCATCCCTTGTCAAATTTGGTTTGGAGACAAACCGGTTTCGGCGTTGTGCGATCTTCAGTGCCATTTTTCGTTCGTTTGCTTCTGCTTTTATGTATTCGTGTTACTATCTGTTTTAACTGTCATTAGGTCATGCATACTAGGGATGTTGCGGATGTGGAATTTTAGACATCCGCGGATGCGAATGTGGATGCGAATATCTAACAACTCACATCCGCGGATGCGTGTGCGAATGCGGATGTCAAGTATTTAAAAAAAAAAAACAATTAGAATCTAGCATAATGGCGAGATCGTTGTTTAAACAGGGCTTACAAGCCAAACCAGATACATATGTCATGTTGTTTCAGATTTTGGAGAACCAGTAGCTTTATCAGCACTTTTCGATTTTAGTTTCTTGTAATTCATTTTTAGTACTTTCTTCTGCGACTGCTTTGATAAATTTGTAATTATTATTTTTGAGCAACATTCTGTTTTCTAAGTCGTGGCTGCTAGCCGAATCGCCAGTGAAATTCTGAAAAGCCTTGCTTGTCATTTTTAATAGTTTTAAACAATTTTCCCAACTTGTACGAAGAAAGCGACAAAGAGAAAATTTGTACACAATGGCAACTTTTGATTTCGATAATAAACTAGAAATAACTTGTTGTATTTCAAACTAACTTCTCTTATTTTTAACTTGTTATGTTTGCCGCACAGCTGTGCCGCTGCAGAGCGCATTTCCTCAGATCGGAATTTGCTCAAAACAAACAGAACAAATCGCTTCAATTTGCCAATGCATAATATTTTCGAAATGCCTTAAAAATTATTAAAAAGTTTGATTTCTGAAGCTATAAGTACGAAAAGTATTTAAACTAAAAATAAGATTACATGTGACATTTTACATTTGAATACTCTTCGTTGTACAATTTTTCACAAGCCCCCGGTCACACTGATTGCATTGTACCATTTTCTGTAAAACTACTTCGATTTAATTTCGCTATTTGGTACTGCATGCTAAGGAATTAAAATTTTCAATTCTAACTAAGTACTAAACAAGAACTTTTATTCAAGTCGCACAACAAATAAAAATATGTACAAATACGAGTTCGCGTGCCGGCCAATAAAGTTGTTAAATGTAGACGAAGTTGGTCGCTGCCATCAGCGATAATAACTCAGTTTGCTTTGTTGTTGCTGTTGTAGTAGCTTTTGTTGTTGTTGTTGCTTATGTGGCAGCTGTTGCCTGCATACTATTTATGTAGTTACCTACTTCATTAGGTTGCTGCAGAATGAAAGTGTGCACTGATCGATCGAATGCAAATACTTAGTTACCAACAGAGATGCAGATTGTCCGGTGGTTCGGTGGTCCGCTGATCCGCTGGTACCGATGCGCATCGTTGACTGGAGAAATTGCAGTATGCGCTCGAAATGGCCACCCCTCCGCCGGGATGCATAGCAGACGATAGATAGCGTTTAACTAGTGCGCAACTATGAGAGGGCGTGCAACAATTAATTTCTGCAGCGAAATGAAATATTTTCAAGATAATTGCTCTCAACTATTTATCTGTGCGCTTTGTGTGCATTTAATAACTGATTTCCATATTATCTCGCAAGTGAAAAAATACTTCATTTACTAGCCATTAAGTCTTCAAATAATGAGTTCGCATATTTTTCATTCAATTCAAAATTCATAACACAATATAATTTAAATTGCGCTCTTCAACGTTAACCATGGCAATGTTTATATTAGCGCAAGCGCAATGAGTAACAAAAATATCAACAATGACGGGGCAAGAAGCAAAATAAAAATAACAAAAATAAAGAAAAAGACCCCTTAAATATTTAGCTCCAAAAAAAAAACGAGTGAACACCAATTGTCCTTGGCAATGAACTCCAGCTACATGGATATGCCATTACTGATGGTCAAGTAGAAAAAAACTGAGACAAACATACAACCACACAACCACAACATACAGACAAGGCACAAAAAAAAAACAATAAAAATTAAAAAAAAAAAAATTAAAAATAAAACGTTGTCATGCCATGCTCTGCTCAAGTAACGTGAGACCACAGGCGAGATATATCGCGCGCTTCCGCACGTTTTGTCTTCATCTCTGCTCCACTTGGCTCTTAGCACCGTCAACTCATGAGAGTTCGATACAGACAGTTTTTTTTAAATACATTTTTTTTTTTTTTAAAGGGCCTGGGATATGTGCGATTAAGTTTCAAAATACCATAGAAAGGCAGAAAAAAAGCATAGCAAGAAATAATCTTAATGATATTGTAAATAGACGTTCAGCCAGTAGCAAAGCGTCGTTTTTGTATTAATTAATGTCACTCAATGTTCAAGTATGTCGCTAAATGTTCAAAGTACTTTACAAGTTGAATTTAGATGTGTTGATATTTGAAAAAATTTAATAAAAATATTGGGACGTGAATGAGTTTTTTCTGCAAAGAAATAAAAATAGTGGGAAAATAACTTTCCACTGATAGCTAAATCTACAGTCTAAATCGGTATAGTTTTGGCCAAGTCATTTAAGTTTTTCTTAAACCAATATTTGAAAAAAGTTAAAAAACAAAAGAAAAAATCTCATTATTACGATTACGTTGAATTGTTTTTTAATATTTAAATCCAGATTTTTTAAGCTGAAACTGAGGGGATTTGTTTCGAAAAATTCATTAAGAAACTATTTTTATTTATAAAACAAAAACTCAATTTTGGAAGGTCACGTAAATCTCAATATTTTTCCGAAATATATTGGTGAACGTTTTCAAATATAATAAATTTGTAATCCCCAAACAAAAGAAGACTTAGCAAATTATTTACTGGAATTAAAAAAAAAAATAATAATAATCTTTTATTATCAGTGACGAACACTCACTAAGATTTTGGATAAAAAAAAGTCACAAACATTTTTTAATAAGTTTTTTGTCTTACGCGTAATTTAATGCTAATTGGATAAAAGTAAAAATATTATTATATTATTAGCAGATCCGGCGAACTTCGTACCGCCCAAAATTAATTTTTGTATTGAAATATTTTGGTCCAACAGTTTCACCAACAATTCCCGTTCATGATTTTCAGTAACACATTTATCTTCCAATATTATGGTTTGGTGGTTGCCAGGAGGCATATTTCCATTGCCATCTTAAATAACCTAGCAAAAGTATAAGTATAAGTAAAAGTTTCCGTACTCTACCACGAACACCTCCAGAGATGAAAAATTGGGTTTTTATGGGAGGTGCCACGCCCCTTTTTCTAATAATAACCGCAATGTTTCTCCATAATGATGAGAAAAATATACAAAACACGTTTTAAAACTGGTAGAGATTCATATAGTTTTTCTGTGTAAACATTTCTAATATTTCGGTCTCTGATGCCCTGTGGTCGTTAGGAGGTTAAAAAGGGGTTTTGAAATTTATTAAAATTCAGCATCAATTCGGTGTTATTTGCTAAGAAGTAAAACAAAAATACGGCTCAACCTGAAAACAGACTCCCTCCTATTTGTTTGTGTTCTTGATTTTTGAAGCGTAATCGGGTGGGTTCGCTTTTTCAATTATTTAAGATAATTTATGTGAAGTACATACCCGTATGTTTACATAATCTCAAGTATACGCCTTTGTCAAAGAGCAGTGCTCGATAATTCTCACCTCACAATCGCAGGCATCGCCTGAAGCAAAAAAAGGCCAATTGGATAGGTATTGTGATTCGAATATTTTAAGAAAATTGAATTGATTTATTTTGGATTGCATATGTTTGTTGATTTAGTTAAACCAGTTAGAAGCAATAATTTACTTACTCAATGCCAGCAGCGGCCTTTTGAGGAAGTGAACGAAATATTTGTATAGTTTTCTAATTCACCTTCCTTCAGAATTTTTGTTTGAACTACAATAACGTTTTTCCCCTAAATGAAATTGATAACAACTTAATAGTATAATGTAAAACAAGGCATTAAAAATGTAAGATAAAAAAAAAAACAATACTTAAAAAAAATTAACTTTAGTCACGCTTGCTTTTTCGCTGCGTTGAGCTGGTTGCCAGCGGGGAATGCTTTTCGTTTTGTTGTCGAATGACATTTTTTCTATTTTGTTTTTATTTTTGTTGTTGTTTTTTTTAAGTGCATAGAAAAGATTTGCTCTTTTTGCATTTTGCGAATTCGTGTTACCTTTTTGGCAGTGGCCAAAACTTGCCGACGACCGTGACCGCGACTGCGACAACGACCTTAGAGCGTGGCCAATTAGTTGTCACGCTGATGCTGCAGCAGTGATAGTTTGGCCAGTAGGACAAAAAAAAAACAATTGAGCAAAGGGTAGGAGAAGGATGGTAAAACAACAGCAATTCCAATAAATAACAGTTACATGGAGAATTATAGCGCGCATTCTTTGGAAGAGAGGTTGCATTTGAGTCGCAGTGCAAATTTTTTAAGCTTAAACCGTTTTGTCATTTGAGGGGATTTTTTTTTCAAAAAAAAAAATCTTTAAGAAACTATTTTTATTTATGAAAAACTCCATTTGTGGAGAAATTTTCAAATCGGTCCGGCTCACTTAAATCTTAATATTTTTCGGAAATATTTTGGTGGACGTCTTAAAATATAATAGATTTTATAATTCTAATGGAAAAATAGTACCAATTTTTCTTTGAGCGATGCAGTCAAATGTATATATCTGTGTAATTATATGATATGCAAAGGCATTTTTTGTGAAGGTAATCAGATCTGCACTGTTCATTCGGCCTTAAATTGGCAGGTATGCACCAGCGGGGTTCCGCGCGCGAGTGGAACTACGGGCTTAATAACCCCGGGGTACCCAGTCAAAGGCTACCAGTCCTTGAGTCGAGTGGAGGCTCAACTGGCAGAAGTCTTCAGCTTTCAAAGTGTGACCAATGACTTAATTCTGGTGCCACGGGGAACTGAATGCCCTCGCAGTGTGTTCGCGAGCTCGATTAGACGAGCAAGACGGAAAGAAATGAGATTTTCAAGAATGAGTGCGAGTTGAGCAACTCGAGTGAGTGAGAAAGTCGAGCTGGTCGAGCCATCACTCCGGCCTGGTGTAGCTGTCTAAGGTCAGTTGACAGTACAGGACTGGAGTGCACTCACCAGAAATATGAGTAATACGAGCGAGATGAGCAAGACGTGCATAATGAATGAGATGATGAAGTTATATCCGTTGAGGTAGACAGCACAGGAAGTGTGTTGGGAGAAGTTGTTCTGGAGTGGGAACAACACAGGAAGTAAGGAGGGCGAGGTGTAAGCAAATCGAGCTGGTTGAGAAAGTCGAACATGTGCAGGTCTGGTAAGCTGAATAATCGTGGTGGCTGTGGTTTAAACCCAAATGCGGGTAGTACCCATGGTACGGTAGAGGTTTAGATGGGCCTCGAGCCCTACCAAGGTGGTTAGTGTGTCCAGCCCGCTCTGTCTATTGGTACTGAAGTGCTTGCATTTCAGAGCTTTTATTTTTTAAGGTAGAACTTTTTTTGCGATGCAGAGGGATTTGAAGCAAAGATTTTTGAAAATATCTCCGAAAAAATTACTCACAAAACTCTACAGTAAATAATTGTACAAATGTATGTTATGAGCAATAACAGATTTACTTATAAATCGGAGATCCTTATCAGTAACATTATGCCAAAAATTATTGCACATTTTTAACTGAGAAAAAACATAAAAAACAAGTAAGAAAGTCTAAGTTCGGGCGGAGCCGAACATTAAATACCCGGCGCAAGTATTAAATATATGTTTTTTCACCCTTCCGAAACCTTCCGCTAGTTGGTAAGCCGAGGTGTATCAATTTTGGGTTAATTAGCGTCCTTCAATTTCGAAATATTGAAGTTTAAAGCATTTCTTAAATTATACCGTTATATGAGAATCGGCCGTTATTTTAGTCCGATTTCAATAATTTTCAACGTTTTGCTTACACGTGGCAAGTAGTTACAATAACCATACCGAGTTTGGTACAAATTGGTAGAACGGTTACCGATATACTTATGTGTGGGCGGTGCCACGCCCATTTTCCAAAATTTTACCATAAACGTATTTCTTGGTAAAGAATTGTTGCAAGCATCAATTTTGAATAAATTAGCTTCAATATTTAATTATTTATCGAAGATTTTGTATTTCTCTAAATTACCGTTATATGGGATGTGGGCGTGGTTATTGTCCGATTTTAAAAAGTTTCGGCGGTTTTTTATGCTGTACCAAGGCCAACAACTGTGCCAAGTTTGGAAGAAATTGGTGCATCGGTTACCAAGATATACACATGTAACCATAAGTGGGCGTGGCTACGCCCATTTTCCAAAAATTTATAATATTCTTATTTTTCGTCTAAAACTTATTATAAATATCAATTTTGAGTGAATAATCTCCAGTAGTTACTAAAATATCGCAGTTTTCGTATTTCTGAAAATTACCGTTATATGGGAAGTAGGCGTGGTTATTGAGCGATTTTAAAAATTTTCGGCCATTTGGTATGTTATGCGAAGCCCAACAACTGTGCCAAGTTTGGAAGAAATTGGTGCATCGGTTACCAAGATATACACATGTAACCATAAGTGGGCGTGGCTACGCCCATTTTCCAAAAATTTATAATATTCTTCTTTTTCGTCAAAAAATTATTGTAAATATCAATTTTGAGTGAATTATCTTCAGTAGTTACTAAAATATCGCAGTTTTCGTATTTCTGGAAATTACCGTTATATGGGAAGTGGGCGTGGTTAAAGTCCGATTTCGCCCATTTTCAATACCAACCTACCTTGGATTAAGGGAAACCTACATACCAAATTTCGTTGAGATATCTCAATTTTTGCTCGAGTTATCGTGTACACGGACAGACGGACAGACGGACAGACGGACAGACGGACAGACGGACAGACGGACGGACAGACAGACATGGCTTAATCGATTTCTTTTTTCATCCTGATCATTTATGTATACATTTGTCTATATCTATCTAGATTCGTTTTGGCTGTTACAAACAACCGTTATGTGAACAAAATTAATATACCCTTGTGCACAAGTGCGCTCGGGTATAAAAATGTATCTACACTAGTACAGTGCCGCAGAATAATGTTACCAAGTGTGATGAAAAACACGTACTTGCATAAAATAACACAGAGGTCGACTTAGTTAAAATAAACAAGTAATTTTTTAATATTAGCAAACGCTTTTCCAAGAAATAACGCAATGCAATCATTATAAAACAATAACAATAACAGCAAATCAAAAGCGCAAATAAATCGACTGTCTCTTACGGCAACAACTCAACTCAATTTGTCTCTTAGCGCTCAACCGCAAACGTAAAACTTTTGTCACCTTTTTGTATTCGTTGAATGTATAACACCGTGCGACAGTAAATTTTACATACACAAGAAAACGAATATATTCGCGAATCTATGGGTAAATTGTTGTAAAACTGCGTACTTAGTTTTTCTCTCTGACATCAGGATTTTTTTTAAAGGACTTTGAAACTATTATTTCAAAAATATTAAAAAAAAAATGAGTGCAATGTAGAATAACAATAAGGGTATCATATAAAATAAAAAATTCTTTAGAATTATAACAGAATAAATTTTGTGGTGCATAATGACGAATGTGTATGGAAAATTTGCTTTAAAAATTTAGTCCTTAAATATTCTTGAAAATTTGGAGTATTTCTTTTTTTATTATTGTAGGACTAATATATGCACGAACTCATCATAGAATCTCGTTTTGCAAACTTTAATAACTTAAAAAGATAAAATTTATTAAAAGCGCATTTTCAATACCTATTCAATCTTTTAAACCAAAAAACTTTATTGTTTTTTTAAATTCTACAGAATTTTCTCTCACGTTTGGTACCCATATTCTAACCTACATTGTATTGACCTTTTTAAATAAATTTTTCGTATGTATCTTTAAAACTTCCAAGTCCTTTAAAAAAAAATCCTGACGTCATGAAAAACTTAAAACGCAGTTTTACTATACTTGGACCATTCTTTCGTATGTTTAGATTTTTTTTTGTTTTTGTCGCACGGTGTAATAATATATTTCATATATGTACATATGTATATTCATGTGTGCGTATGTGTATATTCGTGCGCATTGATTTTTTACGTTTTTGCTTTCATCTCACTATCAGCGTTCTGAGCTTTTCATAATAATTACATAGCTTTTAGTCATATATCTCCCTCTTTATTGCTAAATCGTTCAGTAGGTGGCGGGTTGAGATAATCTCAAAGTGATTTTCTGAGCTGGCGAAAAAGTATTGCGCAGTTAGGGAAAAATATTAATAATTTTGCAATAAAAATTTGCTAAACTAAAAATAATCGAATGCACAAAAGTTTTATGTAGTACATATATAAACAGACAACGTTTAGCAATTTGAAGTAATTCGGAACGGTACGTGATCGTGGTACAATTGAAGGTAAATACATATTTGAAGAAGTAAGTACATACTTAAGTAGTGCTGTGTATTTGTATGAGGGACACGTCACTTAAGCAGAGGCACAGTTCAATTGCAATTCAGGTGCAATTTTATAAGCGTATGGATGGAAGCATAAACAAATGAAATTCATTGACAGTGAAAATAACTCCTAAATTTCTCTAACTACTCCATTTTTACAGCACCAAAAACCCCGTAGACGCACTGTCAATAAGAATTAAAATGCATCAAACGCGAAGCCAACGCCATTCTCCAGCCTTACCACTTCTGGCATTCGCTTACTTATGCCTAGCCGGCAGCGTATGTAGTAGGAACGCAGACTTTAGTTATAGTGAGTCGAGATTCGGAGATGTGAGCATTGTAAGAAGCGAAAGTAAGCAATGAGTTTCGCAATTAGAAAATTCTAGAAAATTTTTTTCCACGATTCTAATTCGTTTTCATGCTAACTGTATATTTCTACGGCAAATTTCAGGAGCCTGGCAGTGTGACCGCGTCAGATGTCCGCAAGATACAGAACAGTGTGTGGTGACCAAATCCATTTCGCCACAAGATCCCGAAACGGTAATGCGCAGAAATTTATGTTTGTCAAAAAATGGTGATAAACTTGTTGATAGACGCTTTAAGGAAGAAGCTAGTCAATATGGAAATAATGATGTTTTAATTGTAAGTACGAAAGACGGTAGCCAGTACTCAAGCACATATATGCAGAACTTGTATGACATAGAGAATGTTGAGGAAAATTTGCAATTCATGGATAGGGTTGATAGAAATGTCACAGAAAACTTGGAAAGAGCTGCAGAATTAATGAGGCGCAATATGGCAGAATTACAAAGACAAATTGAGAATGCTTTCAGGCATCTGCCCTTCTTTGGGTAATAAATCTGTATGTAAGCAACGGAATAGAATTAACAAAAAAAAAAAAACTAACAACAAAAAACAGTAAAGCAGCCAACCAAGCTTGAAAAAAAATAAGTAAATCTATAACAAAATGCTATGTACGAATCTTTGGAATTAACATGAAAATAAATGATAACATATATCATCCGAAAAAGTTTTTCTTTTTTTATACAAGTATTTGATACTCTAACTAACAAGCTTTGTGTGTATGTATGTGTAAGTATGACGTGCAGGTCTTGATTTGCCCTGCAGCGGGGTCGGTGACAATTGTCGCTTTCGTACTAGTTAGATTACTAGTTCCAATAGCATATTATGATCCAGGTAGTAAGGCATCGAACTATTGGTGAAAAATTTCGTTTTTAATTTTAAGCTTTTTTGGCTACATATATGACCAAACTAAATTTAGTTTCAAATACAAACCTGCCAAGTTTAAAAAAAGGTAGCACCGCTCGGTTTAAATGTTAAACCCAAAGATTTTCTATTTCGTTTGCTTCACGTTACACTTCACGAAAGCTTTTTCATAATTAAGAATAAAAAAAATCTTAAATTACATGTTCCGTCTGATGGGGATTAAACCCAGACAGCCTTGGTCGCCACCAATTGTATCTAACATCTTTGCACTCTTAGCTACAGCCATGCATGTAAATGTGCTTTGAATCAACACCACATTTCGCTGTGTTGATGCTGTCAGTTCATAAGATTTGCTCTCTCTCTCTCTCTCTGAGATACACCCTTATAGCTATTGGCATATTGAGGCAAACATTTTCTATTTCGGTTTAGATTTTAAACATAATTTTCTATATTTGAATCCTAGAAACCATAATTAGAACATTTTGCTTTGATATTTAAACTTTTTGATTTTAATTTTAAACCACGCATAGTAAAACATTATTTTCCCGGCTGCTGGACTAAAATTTAAACCATAATATATTAAATGTTATAAAAATAATAAAATTTCAAACAACGCCACTCTGTAGGTTGTGAAAAGTTTGTACGACCGATCACAGGATGGTGTTGTCTAGAATGTTTTATAGAGAATGAGTTCAGCACAATAAAAAATTCCATATAACTCCACTCTATAAACAGCGTTGCCGTTTTGATACAATTGTATAATTTTTGATACTTTTTAAGATTTGATACTTTTTTATTCACAAATGGTCTATTTTGATACTTTTGGCTGGTAGATTTGAATTTTTCAAAACTACGAATAATATTACTAGCTTAAAGGCAAATAGTTTTTTTCTTGTTATTTAAAGTTTTAAAATTCAATATATAGATACTTATAGGTTTGATTTGGCAACTCTTATTATAAGAGAAATACAACCTGGAATTGCATCTGAATGTGTGATCAGAATGAGAGAACAAGTAAGTGGGAGTATTCACGAATGTTAAAGCTCAAACAGTCAACGACGTAACGTAGACGTAGGTTGACGCAGACACGATCTACCTTATGGGATTCGCGTGTTAACGAAAACTCACCACCGTATGGCGATGACGTTGCCGTTGCTTCTATTTCTCTCTATCAACAGTAAATTTGATATACTGCTACGTACTTCAACCCACGTTTACGCTACGTCGTTGACTAACTGCGCTCATAGACCCCGTGGCTCTCAACTTTCCTAAAAGCACCAAAACTTGAGAAAAATCAAACACCAAAAATTTCTTTCAGTAAAATTAAATATGCATCTATACGATATAAAAGAGGTTATATTGGTAAATCTTCTCTAGAAGCTACTTTCGCTGGTGTTATTATTTGTAAAAGTTGTATATCTTCACGCTTGAAATCAAATCTTAAATTTATTTGGTCCAAAAACCCTATTTGATGTATTGGTTTTAACATCAAGAATTTCAGAACAATGGCCATTACTTTTCATAAATTTCTCAGCTTTCATTCCAATAAAAATGTCAGATATTTTAGTATGGTAATTTTCATTTTTAAAAGCAATATTAATAGTGTTACTGATCGCGTCTTTTTTAATAAAGTTACTCATAATTAAGAGGTAATGTGCTTTGATAGCTAGTTGCATCTAAGTATGGCGTACGAGAGCTTTCAGCTTGGAACTCTTTGGAAAGATTGTTAATTATGGGCAAAATATACGGTAGAAATAAAAAATAGCATTTAGTTTTGCAACGCCGGCCAGATCGCATACCGTTTACTTCGTAAAAGCAGGAAATAAAATAAAGTTTCAAACTATCCCATTGCTCAACTATTCTTAACACAACGCTGTCTAGTGAAAGCAATCGGTTTGAGATATGCAAAAGACTTTGTGGGGTTTTTGCCGAACAGTAGTCCTGGAATTCCTTCAGTTAATGTATCCTGTTTGGATTCTGGGAAAAGATGCTATATATGTTGCGGCAAAGTGTCTCAATGCTGTTCGGCAATTTTTTACAAAGCGTAGCTTGTGCAAAGGTCAAGTGAGTGGCGGGTGCACTTTATATAATATAAATCGGTTTCTGCACTCAATAATGTTTTCAGCCCGCCCAAGTCTCCAGCAACTTTGTTATCGATTTTGTTGTCGATATTTTTATCGATTTTGTTGGCGATATTTTTATCGATTTTGTCATCAGTATTTTTATCGGTTTTATTATCGATATTTTTATTGATTTTTCATTCGATATTGTTATCGCTTTTGTTATCGATATTTTTATCGATTTTGTTATAGACTTTGTAATCGATTGTGTTATCGACTTTGTAAACGATTTTTGATAGATTTTGTAATCGATATTTTTATCGATTTCGTTTTCGATTTTGCTATCGATATTATTATCGATTTTTTGATAGATTTTGTAATCGATCTTTTTTTCTTAGTGTGGGCTCTCGTTTTTGACTGGGATATGATCTTAACCATACCACGTATCTTATTTACGTTTATATTTAGCGGCTGTATCTCTGATACAGCCTGCAGACCAAGACGAAGGCTGGGCTGTTCTTTTTTTGGAGTGGTTTTCGGTTCGGTTTTGGTATTTCAAAATAAAAACGGTTAGTGGTTCGGTTCGAAGCCCGAAAAAAGTTAAAATTCGGTTAAAAAACCGGTTCTGTTCAAAACCAGATTGCAGCCCGGAGTATTACTATTTGTAAAAAGTCTAAAATTAAAAAGTAGAAGTGGAAAGGGGCCAAAAATGGCACGGTTTTAGCAAAGTTGGCAAGCCTGATGCCTGCCCACAGGCATGCATATACATACAGTCATGTGAAAAATAGTACGGACACGACACTTTTCATACTTTCTTTTGTTTCTTTAATGTCATACATATATTTTTTTATACAGCTCATTACAGCTAACAAAAACCAATTTAAAAGGTTGTAGAAAAATAAGAATAATTCAACAAAATTTTACAACAAAAAAAAACTGTTTACTAAGAATTTCTAAAAAAATCTAAGTACGCAGTCTTATAGTCCAATAAGTTCTAGATTAAGAAAGTGCACGTTTCGAGCGGCTAGGAGTTCGCGTTAATTTTTGATATATTTTTTTGTGGTGGTGTTATTTTTTTTCCTTACAAAAAAAAGTCGAGGAGACTTTTTATGGAAGAAAATGCGTGCCATCGTCAAGAAAAAGATTATCAAAAGCAAAGCTCCTTGAAACTTTCATCCTCTTAAGCTAGAATTGAGTGGGCTATAAAACTGCTTTACTCGATTTTTTCCGAAGATGCCTAGTAAAAAGTTTTTTTGTTGTAAAATTTTGTAGAACTTTTCTACACTGTTTGAAATTTTGATTTATTCATGTGGGAGTTTTTTTTGATAATGAACTGCATTTTGATAAAAAAAAATATAACCCAGCTGGTCAAAGTGTCATATCGCTATTATTTTTCACATGACTGTGTGCACATAATTACATACATAGGTATCAACAGTGTTAATATTCTTGCTGGCGCTGCTGTTACTATTTCAGCTGTTGTTGCTGCTGCAAAATTGCTTTTAAAATTGTTTTCCAGGCAGCAATTTTCAACTTGGCATTATTCTTCTGTTTTTTTTTTTTTTGGCTGCAGCTACATGCTTTCCAGCTCGCCATTGCCATTTGAAAATTGTTGCAACTCATTGTTTCGCTGGTAATTTCTTCCTCTCATCCACACAGCCATGCGCACGGAACCGAGTACATGCATACACATAAAATCACACAAATGTCTGGAAATGCAAATTCAGTCAGCAGCCAGCAGGCAAAGTTCAGCGTCCAGTCGCAGCTCGACTCGGCTGTCAAACTCCCACTCGTTTTAGTCGAAATAGACGAAAATTACCCGTTTTTGGCCTGAGGACGAGTAGTGGCCAGCGAGTAGTGGGTAGCGAGTGCAGCGACTCTTCAGCAACGGCCTAGTCACTGGGCTTCAGCGACGGTCGCTCAACCTGTCCGAGTGACTTTGACTTTGATGTTCTATTTGATTTGTTGCACACTTGTTGTTGTTTTGTCTTTCGTCGGTTAGTTTATTGGTGTTATTGTAGCTGTAGCTGTAATTGCCTCATCGCATGGCTGAGCTGCTCCTTCTATTTTCCTCTATTTGACAGGATTTTCACTTAGATTTCCACGTCAATGTTTTATGTCATGTTGCTGATGTTCTTCCCCTGTTGCTGTTATTTTGGTTGCTGTATCTTGTTGCATGTTGCTTGCCATTGCTGCTAGCTGTTTGTTGTACAATTCGCCTTCTTTTTTGTATTTGCTGCCCGTTGTCACTGTTGACGTTTTGTAGACAGCGACAACTGCTCCAACTGACAGCTACAATTGCACGTGCTGCACGCGAAGAGCGATGACCAGATGAACGGACATACAAACATAGTTCAGACGGAATCTTGGTAGGGGAGTTTAAAAAGGTATTCATTCCTGCATCAAACGGCGGCGCACATTTTTGCCCATGCCAAAGAAAGGATTAGGAATTCTGAAATTTGGATTTTAAACTTTATTTTGGTTTGAATGTGGAAAATTAAGAGATACTAAGGAAGATTCTCTGAATTTGCGGAGGTTGCGAGTATTATCGGGAGTGTCGGGAAAGGAATTTGGTCCCGTCCCGCCCGCAAAATTTTCAATAAACTTCCCGATACCATCCCGGCCCTTTTGAAATCAGTACCGTGGGTCCCGCGGGTCTAGGCATGGGTAACACTGCGCTGCGTGGCGCAATTGCGTTAACACCATAGCCGGAGTTGCCGTGCCAACACCAGTAAATGGAAAGCGCCAGCGCCATTAACACCAAGCAATATAAGAGGCACACACACAATTCGCCTTAACTCTTTGAAAATTTACACGTACTTTGTTTTTGCATTTGAGTGTTGAGAACGCAAGTTTAAAGCTTTTAATCAAGAATGATAGAATATCGTGGCATTTACTACATTCCTAGCAATTAAATTCAGTTGGCGGTACAAGCGTTGCTCAGCGCTTATAGAAATAATAGGCATGACACCACTGTATGGTGAACTGCACTGTATGACGATGGGTACTGTGGTGACACTCAGATGGCGCCGTGTTCAATTCAATACACTGCGCTATTGCGCTGGGTTACTGCGCTGACACACAGGTGGCGCTGGCGTTATTGAGCTAGCGACAAAAAAATTGCGCAATTACCCATGGTTACGCGGGTCCCGATATTCCGTGCCAATCTCTAGTGGGAATATTCTCCCAGGAATATTGCAGAAGTTGCAAAGAGGAGGAAGAAACAGTCGAGCACTTCTTGTGTAGCCGCCGAACTTTGGCAAATATGTTATAGGTAGGCACTCATTTATATCTCTTACGGAATTATCCGGTGTAGGAATAAAGCCAGTCCTATGCTTTATAAGAGCTTCAAAATGGTTCCATGAAAAACAATAACTCAGGTTCCAGTGTTTCGCAGGTGTATCGCAATGGATCAGAGTTAGCTATTTGAACTACTGTCGCACCAACCTAACCAAACCTATATAAGGTAATCGATTGGCGCACATATCTGCATAATTGCCCTTTTATACATACTATGTACATAGTAGCGTGAAAAATGAAAAGGAAAATATTATATATAAAAAGGTAAACAAGTTTTCTTTAAACCCCTTTTCGGCAAAACTATACTTTTAAGGTATAGAGAAATATATATCACTAGCAGACCCGGCGAACTTCGTCCCGCCCAAAATTATTATTATTATTTTTTATTGAAACACCATTTCTCCAACAATTCGCGGTCACGTTTTTTATGCTAATATGGTCTGGTGGTTTTGCAGAATGACGATATGCAGTTTTGTACTTTAAACGACGATATGTATTTACTGTTATCGATATTATTTTCTTTATGGTACTATCTAACGAATGGTTCTGGTTAAATTTATTGATATACGGTCTACGGATGCGAAAATAGTATGTCTTTATGATTATCAATATATTTTTCTATACACACTTTTGTGTATGTATATTTGTCGAAGATTGACATTAGATAATATCGATAGCTTTGTTGGTACATATTATTAAAGACACACGCATTTATCGATTGTTCGCCATTTTTCGAAACTCAATTTGCAAGTTATACGAAAAATGGCAATTTGAAAAAATCTCGTTACCTATATTCAAATCATTTTTGATATTTTTTCTACAGCAACAGTTACTGTTAGTCAGTCGGAAAAAACTCGAGCATGTGGAACCCACTGTCTTGGCAATAAAAACACATCACCCGCTATGCCAGTCAGACTATACAACAAATACGGTATATTATACATATTTATATTTTGGTATGTAGTTGAAAAGGCGGTTTATTCGATTGTAGATACCCGGTTTACTCGGTATTCGAAAAGCAAGATTTCAAAAAAAAAAAAACACCTAAAATTATCCAAAAAACTGTTTTCGAGACCCGAGTCAATCGCTTTAATACATATGCACTGTTTTTGTACATATTTTCGATATCGACGTCGACTTATTTATTGAAAAGTTATCGATAATTTTATTAGGTATCAAAAAAATTTCAGTGTAAAATTTACTCTACCAAACTCTTAAGTATTCCTTCAAAAAAAAAATACTTCGTTTTTGTAAAATTTCGTCCAGATTTACACACAAAGTTATGCACACCGCTATGTCAAGTTTGTTGTCTAAGTCTTTTGTTATGTCATTGAATTACACGATTTTCTGCGCACATTCGAATTCCACAAGCATTTTTGACCCACAAAATGTATAAATCTGGTTTTCCGACAATACTGACATAACGAATTACAAACGCAAGCGTATGCAACAAATTGTGGCATATGTGTAAATGAAAAACAGCAGCAGCAGCAACTTGAAGTAAACTTAAATCAACAGCGTGCAACATTAAGCATTGAGTACTATAAACTAGTTCGCATTGGAAAAACACAGCAACAACGATATACACACACTTACATATATTCATATGTTTAGTTACATGTATGTGTGTGCATGTGTATGTATGTCGCACGGTCAGCAGGCCGATGGCGTTGGATTTTCATTTTCTGACACATAATTCCACATTCACCAGCCAGCCGGGCAACCGGGCAGCCGGGTGGCCAGCAACTGTATAGCAACCTCACCACAAATCGAGTTGCTAGCTGCTGCGGGCGCTGAGTTGGCGGGCAGTTGCACGCTGCAAGAATGCCAAAGGAAAATGCACAATGGAAAGCGAGGAATTGCTGGAGTATTTACAATTGTTCAAAAAAGGTAGCAACAACAACAATACGAAACAAAATAGCAAGCAATTGCCTTCGTTCGTTCGTTAACACATGACTGCGTTTGTGTGTGGATAAGTAAGTATGTGCACGTTTAGAAGCTGCGTTGGTTGGAAAATGTTTGCCCAGAGAAAACTGTGCTTAATTGCAATCGAAGTTTGTGGGCAGCCAGGCAGGCAGGCAGTCACAGCGAAGCTAGTGAACGAGACAACAAAAATATTTAGACATACTTTTTTGCACATGCCTACATACATTCGTAGGAAAGTATGTGCTGTGTGAAAAGCCATGTAGCACGGTGGCGTTGCGGCGCTTACACACCGCACAGAGGTGCTAATGACTGAAGACGGGAAAGAGAAAAAAAAATTTCAAGAAAAGTGGCAGCTGCAAATTTGTAATGAAAGCCTGCAGCAAAAACGTTCTTAACCCAGTGATACCTTCATATATGTATCCATACGCGTTTGCTTGTGCATTATGCTGTCGCGAATTTCTTCTTCGCATTCATAGATTAAGTTTACACTGTTGCCGGTCATCGCTTTGTTGTTGCATACTTATTTATAGCGATTCTTTTTTTGTTATTACGTTACAGCTACAAAGTGTGCTAGAGGCCAATAATTGTGCCATTAACACAATTTTATGTAAATTGCGAAATTTCACTGCTGCGGCCTTTGCGCCACTCTGACTGTTGGTGGGTTGGCTGCTCTTAATGACATTTGTAAGCGTTTATCTATTTGCTTACAACTATATACTTAAGCAATTATGTGCTTGTATTTATTTACATGTGGCTTTGGGTGCGTAATTATCAGCTGCTATTATTTTGAGTGAGCTAGGCGCTATGCGTAAGTGTTGTTAGTTTACGCGTGAAAAATTTTTGGGAAATTAAAAACGAATTTTTTCACAAAGCCAGAGTATACGAAGCCCTACACTTGCGTGCGTATGACCTCAATATGCACATTTTCTGCAATTCGAATATACAACAAAATAATATTATGTAAGAATGAATGTTAGACCTATTATGTTAATTCGGTTAATAGTAGGCTTATTTTTTTAAATACCTTGGAAAATAAAAGTAAGGGTAAATAATCTCAATTTTGTATACAAATGATTTATTTTGATAGTTGCGCAATGTTGAGGAGCTTTTTGTTAGTATGTAAGAAACTTTGAGTTTTGAAATATCAGATACATTAAATCTAATTAAAACTCAGGGTAAACAATTTTCTTTGAAAAAAATAACCAACGGGATGTCGAGTCTAAAAAGAACGGTATGTAGGTATTCTAAGACATCGAACGGGATGGCCAATAAACTGGTAGTCTTCAAAGTTTACAACAAATGGCAAGCGGGAATGTTGCCCACCGTCGGTGCTAGAGAGTTACTTTAGAGAGGATCCTTTTTAAAAAGTAACAGAAGATCTTTCAGGTCGCAGTGTTAAGTGAACTAAATATCAAGCGATAACTTTTTTATTAAAAAAAAATATTTTATTTTATTATATGCTCATAATTGGCCACAGGTTACCGATTTGATCATTTTGTTTTAAGGAAATCTGATGAAACTTAGTAGAGATTTGTATAGACCGATTTGTGAATTTTTAATTGTTTATATCAAATTTTTTTAGTGCATAGAGTAGATAATGTTGTAATTATGAAGAAAAATGTTTATCTTGCTTCTGTTTCTGAAAGTAGCTTAATTCAAAAATAGTTGAAACAATTATTGATTTCTTTCAAAATAATAAACACTGCTCGAGAAAAGTTTTTAATGTTACAAAAAATTTAGTTAATTTTTTTCTGCTGGTACTGTGTAGGCATTTTCTTCTACAACGTCATCAGCAAAAAAAAAGTATTTAAAAAACAACGCTTTTTTATTAACTACTTGAAACTAGCATTTTATTATACCAAGGCTTAATGGGCTATAAAACATCATAACTAAAATTTTTCGAAAAATTAAATAAAAAAAATCTATTTAGGTGATCTTTCCTTTATATGCTGCAAATTTTCTTAACAAAATCATTTAATATCGGTGGCCTTGAAGCGATTATTAAGAGTATATTTGAATAAAGACCACGCAACACGTATTCTCCACTTCCAGTCAAATTTGGTTCATATCTCATATACATATATTTATATGTACATACTGTCAATCAATAAAGTTAAGGTGCAGAGGGGTTTTTGCAAGACGGGCAAATATTTTTTATACATTTTTTTTTCGCAAATTGTTTATAAAAACTAGGTTAATTCTACAATAAAAAACCCAGGAATCGGAGTTCCAAACCTTGTGCAAAATTAAAAAAAAAAACTCAAAACTTTCATTTAAATAATGCATTTTTTAATTACATTATTTAGAAAAAATGAGTCCAATCAATTTTAGTACAATACCTGAGATACCTGAGGTAGCTAGGAAATACAATTGATTTTTGGCAGATTTTTTTGTTGAGCGTGTCGCCCATTTTCTCCATATGGGCGAATCTGACGAATAGTCAATCAAAATCGCAAAAAATTCATGCAATTCGAGTTCTCTCATTTTTGTGTAATCAAAGTCATAGTACAACATATTCTTATTTCATATTTCTTTTCACATTTATTTGAGAAATCTGATTTGCCCCTCCTACTTCTTAAAAGAAAGTACTAAACAGCATTGGTTTTAAACACTATATCTCTTAATAAAATACAACAATAACGCTTTAACAATAGCAATTTTTTCAAAGAGTAACTTCGGTAACGTAACGTCACGAACACACATATACAATTGTTTTAAAGTTAGTCCAACCTTTAGTTTGTTTTTATATCACATCTTGTAAACTTCACTGTTTTCCCTTTAAAGTATTTTTGTAGATGGTGGTCTTCATGCCTGATAATTTGCGAAAGTCGGTTGACTTTGATGGTCATATCAAAATCGCTTCCTTTTTTAGTAACGTCCGAACATAAATTTCTAAGGCAAATGCACCGACGTTAACTCAAATACAAATTTCCATTATTTTGTTCTCATAAGTATTGCTTGCCTTATACCACAAAAAATTGTTAACTTATAAAAGAATCGTCCGAACGTAACATCCGCAATGCTAGGATTTGCTCAAATAAAAAAATTATCGTACATCATTTTCTTCTTTAGGCAAACAAGCCAAATCATACTAAAATCTATTCGTTTCAGCCAACGAAAAAGTATCTCGCCATCGCCGCTGAACTAAATGTCT